>NC_073313.1:176564744-177164744 GCF_027595985.1 Sorex araneus | reverse complement strand
CTCAGAAGGAGATGGAGGAATTGAACCCGAGTTTGCTGTGTGCAAGGCAAACGCCCTACCCGCTGTATTTGTAAAATAATCCTAAAGAATTTTCTTATATCATTTGTGAATATTAATCTCCAAACAGGCAAATCAAAATTACATAGACTACATAACGCCTACTCAGAGAATTAGTATACTTCAAATTGCACTTAAAAAGCCGTTTTAGGGAAACAGAGATATTGTAGGATGACAGTGCTTGCCTTGCATGTGTTTGATCCTTCAGCTTGATCCCAGACACTTCATTTGGTCTGCTGAGCACAGAGTAAGTAAGCTTTGAGCACAAAGACAGATTATTGCTCTGTACAACACTGAATGTGGGCAAAAAAAGAAGCCCTTTTACATTATATTTTACACATATATACCATCTTATTTTTTTAATTTTAATTTTTTTAGTGAATCACCGTGAGGTACAGTTACAAAGTTATGAACTTTCATGTTTGTATTTAGTTTACATCCCTCCACCAGTGCCCATTCTCCTCCACCAATGATCCCAGCAACCCTTCTACCACCCCCACCCCAACCCCCACCACCCCACCCTGCCTCTAAACTTATATTTAGAGAATTGTATAATCTAATTTGCTTTAATAAAAACAAAATCACTGTCTCCAAATAGAGCCTAGTTTAGTGCCATGAAGATTTAATTAAATTTAAAAGAGAAGGAAATAAGAGAATAAGGAATCAATGAATCAATTCAGAAACATGGACTAGTACTTCAATAAAGGAGAACGGGGTTAGGTGGATCAAAATAGAAACGATGAGATTGATGAATCATCTGTTGGGGAAATATTTGTATAGCCTATTTGAACTTCATTTTGCTTTGCAATTACTTTTCAAAAATCTACTTACATGTGTTAATCCATGTGTGTGTGTGTGTGTGTGTGTGTGTGTGTGTGTGCCTTTGTATACACACACTAACCTAAGCACCTGGTCAGAGTGATGCTGACTACAAGAACACTGAATAGCAAATGACATGAATTATTTACATATATGCTATATATATAAAATTTATATATATTATATATATATTTTTATATAAAATTCTTGTATAAATAAAAAGATATGTTAAAACATTACTTGCTTTCTATAAATACATAATGAGAATTCATGTAATAGTTACATCGACTTTATACCTCAACATAGCAGGACAATCCTATTTTTGTTTATTTTAAATTTGATTCTTTAAGGATTTGAAAATTCACATGTAATGCTGTCAGGTTTTGATATGAAAATACCTTAATATAGATTTCTGGTTTGTTATTCACCATGTAATATGGCAAAGTATGAATCACTCTTTTCTAAGTATTCTCCCAGAGATACAATGAAGAACAAAGCATAAGTCACAGACCCATTTCTAAGACTTTATGGTGGAATAAAGAGTTGATTAAATCTAATTATTTCATTTGGCAAATGAAATATTATCTGTCAAATGACAACACATTCCAAGAACTAAAGGAAGAAAGTCGTGAGCAAATCTTTCTGCTTCTTTTCTTCTTGTTTGTGAGACTCACTACTTAAGTAAAAGAAAAAACTATATATACATATATATGTATGTGTATATATATATGTATATGAGAAAATGACACTTCAACAAGAATAAATAGTTGGAACACAAATACATTCCTGTCATGTTGAAAAGACATACAGCAACTCTAAATATTTGGGTGTGGTTGAAATCATCACCTTGAGGAAAAGTATTTCAGGAAGAGGAATTAAGTTGGATGACTATTTTTCCTTTAGAGAACTGCTGTAACAGTAACATCCAAATTCATGGAATGAATTTTGCTCATGAACGGTTATAACTTGCAGTTGAATAATATTTCATAATTATTTCATAGGCTGACTACAGTTATCCATGGTAGCAAACCTTAATGGGTTTGGATCCGTAGATTTAAAAAGAAATCTTTTAGTGTGTCTTTTCCCCATATTCCTTTTATTTCAGGAAAAGAGAGTGATTAAGTTAATTCTGTTATTTCCTCTCCTATTCATCTCTTGTACCTATGGTCTATACCTATTTCTTTTCTACTTTTTTTTTTAAATCATGGATGCAGAAATCTCTGCTATGTATAAGATGGGGAAGTCAGTGTTAATTGTGGTTATTTGGCTGTAGCAACAGAGAATTGTGGTTAATTTAACTCCATTCTGATGGATTTCTTGAAAGCAATAAATCAGAATAAGTGTTTACCACAAAGCTGCATAAAGAAGGACCTCTGTTGAGTCTGAAAGAGTAGCTGCAGGAGTTTGTAGATCTTTTCAGATCTTTTCTGTAGAATGTGGTTATTATCATTAGTTTTACAAACTTTCAGTTGAGGAGCTCTGAAAGGGGAGTCAAAGAGGTTATCTCTCTTTTGCAAATCTGACTAAGCATTAAACACTATTGACTGTAAAAAAGAAAATACAGATACACAGATGTGAAGAAATTTTCATTCTGGACACTCAGTTACATGATCAGGACCTCAGGAAATTTCTCCTCTTGTTATTTGTTTCTAACAATTCTTTTTTCTTACCAACCTCTACAGTAGCCTCAAGGGACATGCCTTTTTTTTTTGTCTTGCCTTTAGCTATGGATTCTTATCTGTGACATTTGACTTCACTTCACTCTATTCAAGTATGACTGCCCTGCTCTGTAAATGTCCATTATCCAAATATTTCTTCTTTGTTTCTGCTACAGCCAGGTTAGTTCTCTGTGCAATCTGTGAACTTGCCTAAATAATTATATTTTGATACCTTCTTTTAAGATTGTAAAAGTAATCATGAAGCCCCCATATTTTGGCATTTTCAATAATAATCATTTAGCCGCCATATAATTTCTCCAATCTTCTGTTTTATACAATTCTTCCTATATTTATCTCCAAAAGGCAGTGAAACTGATTCCTGTACTAGCTAGCCCAATGCAGTTCAATTCTGACCTTAGTTTCCTTCCAATGACCACCCTGACCTACTGGCTGGTCCCCTAGTTTCATGCGATGGCCATTATTAATGTGATAGTCACCTGTAACTCCCCAAGTACATTTCAGAGGCCCACAGGGGTCCATACAGACCTGATTGATAAACACTATATTAGTCACTATAAGTCATTTTTAAATTTCTGTGTTTGAACTTTTTTTATAACCCAAAGCAATATAAGTGCATCTGTTTTAGTAAAGCATATTTATTAATTTTATCTGGTTAACAAATTTCTATTGATTAACCTAAGGCCTTTTCCATAATAAATTTTCTGTCTTCATTAAATAATCACAGATATTTAAGTCTATTGAAGGCTAGTATAGTGTTAGACCCTAAGATGGTAGTCCATTTCATATAACATTTTTAACCATCATCATGTATTACTCTTGGTTACTCAAGAATCCTTTCTTATTTTTCTGTATTATTTACATAAAAAGCTAAATAATTTCTATCAGTAGCTTTTCTGTTGAAATTATTTTTATCACTTGTAGACTAAAGCTTTCTTTTTTTGTTTGTTTGTTTGTTTGTAGGGCTTTCCCAGGAGTTTCTCAGGACTTTCTCCTGATTCTTGGCTCAGAGATCATTCCTGATGGTCTCAAAGGACTAGATGAGATTACCCAGATAGAACATGAGTTGGCCAATGTGCAAAGCAAGTGTCTTACCTGGGCCTGGAGCAATAGCACAGCAGGAAGGGTGTTTGTCTTGCACATGGTCGACCAGGGTTTGATTCCCAGCATCCCACATAGTCCCCTGAGCACCACCAGGAGTAATTCCTGAGTGCAGAGCCAGGAGTAACCCCTGAGCATCGCCGGGTGTGACCCAAAAAGAAAAAAACAAAACAAAACAAAACAAGTGTCTCACCAGCTGTACCATTGCTCCAGCCCAAGCCTTCAGTTTTTGACATAACTATTCTAGAAATCACATCTTCTCCCTTTATACTCAGGGAGTCTAGACTTCTTAGTGTCAATGGAGAAAAGAGCTATTATAGACTGCTACTCAGGACTTTGGGAAACATGGGAATAAAAGTAAAATGTTCATGCACAAATTACTATTATTTGGGGATTGCTATTTTACTACAGAATGAATTAATAAATATTTTCTCATAAAAATATGATGTATAGAGACCAGAGGAAAAGTACAGCTGGAAAGATATTTTTCTTGCACTTTATTAAGCAGAGTTAGACACCAGCATTCAGTATAGTCTCCTGAACAGTGACATGAGTGACTGCTGTGTGCAGAGCCAGTGGTAAGCCCTGAGACCACTGGATGTGGCCACAAAACAAACAAAACAAACAAAAAAGGAATCAAAATAAAATTGAAAAACATTTGAATAACTATCTAAGTAGGAACCACAGAGAAAGTCAGATGATTTAGGACATACATTCTTACATGTAGTAGGCACAGGTTTGATTTCTCCTGTCAGTCACCTGAACAACACTGAGAAACCCCCAAACTCAAAGCAAAGAATGGCCCCAACCACTACAAGTACGGCTAACCCTTACTTGCAAAGGCAAAAGAAAACTCTAAATAATTAAGTTTCTCTCTTTGTGTTTACTGTTATATGATTCACTCAGAGAAATATCATTAAATTACATCCAGTATCAAGCATATTCTTCAATATATAGAAGAATTTTTATATAGCACACATAATTTAAATGCCATTGGTTATGTGTTATTTATAAATGTTAAATACTTATAAAAGCCTAATAAGATGTTTAAGAAAAACTAAGACCTTGAGTACCCACAGAGCAAGAGAAGCAACAATGGAAAGTCAGCAGCAAATTTTAAGTCTGAAGATGGCAAACACAATGTATTATTGAAGGCTAGTCTGAGGTCAAATAATAGCAGGTAGAAGTAGAAACATCTTTAGAAAAAAACAAGATA
Organism: Sorex araneus; assembly: GCF_027595985.1. Classification (NCBI taxonomy): domain Eukaryota; kingdom Metazoa; phylum Chordata; class Mammalia; order Eulipotyphla; family Soricidae; genus Sorex; species Sorex araneus. The sequence continues at coordinate 177,159,875 of NC_073313.1, read as the reverse complement.
TTAACTTCAAAAGGATGACTGAACTATACCTAACTAAAAAGGATCCCAGATGGAAAGTTGTCAAAGATCTTTCAAGAAAAATGCCAAGAGTGAAAGAGAAAAGGCTATTTTAAAATTTTTAAGGGATAGAGGAATATTTACAAAAGGAAATTATAAGGCTAAGCATTGAAAATTAAGATGAATTTGTTTATAGTGACAAAGAAATAAGAGCAATTTTAACTAGTTTCTCAGTGACTGATATTTATAGCTTATGGAAAATAATAAAATGAAGATTCTCAAACAAATTCAAAGCCAAGAAGGCAGTAAAGCTCTAAAGAGATAGATCAGAAGATAGGTAGATTTTAAGTAATTTTTCCTCACATTTCAATTTAGATTTTAATAGAATGCCACCATAGAAGATTGAGTATCTCCCTATTTCCAAGTTCATTATGTGATTGTATTAACTGATGTATTTTTGGCTAAATCCAAGACAGAATTATATGTTGATACATATGTTAGTTTGGCTATGAGAAATACGTTTCTTTTTGGAAGACTTCAGTTCATTTAAAATGTGCAGAGAAAAGGAAACTAATTAACTATGTATAAGGAACGTTCAAAATTAATATAGGTTTATGCGACTATTCAACTTGATGATAACAAATTCAAAGATTGGAAGAAAATTTATCATTTATAAAAAAGCTAATATTGAATACATACAGATTGAAACTGAGGAGATGAAGTAGAGGAGGATGGAAAGAGGGGTGGAAAAACATAAGTAGGGTAAATAAGTTATGCAGGTTACAAAGCAAGTTAAGAAAATTGAGTCTTCTCCACACTCACTTGACACAGTATAGTTTAGTGATAGGAATGAATAAATTGACAAAATACATTATTTTGATTTTTTCTGAAGTCAGCCTCAAATGCAAGTACCTGAAAGACTCTGTAGGAAAAGCATAAAGTTTTAAACAAAAAACCTGTAAAATCTGTATGTGAGAAGAATAATCACGGGTATAGACCAGAATATCTGACTCTGGATGTAGAGCACTCATCTTTCACTCACAAAACCTTGAGTTCAGTGCCTGGCATGGCATGTTCAACTCCCAAGCATTAGCCAGTGTAGTGTTGGAAACTCATGAGCACAATTGTTTAGAGTTCCCCAGTTATAAAAATCAACACAAATAGGGGGCCGGAGCGATAGCACAGCGGGTAGGGCGTTTGCCTTGCACGTGGCCAACCCGGGTTCGATCCCCGGCATCCCATATGGTCCCCCAAGCACCCCCAGGAGTAATTCCTGAGTGCAAAGCCAGGAGTAACCCCTGAGCATCGCTGGGTGTGACCCAAAAAGCAAAAAAAAAAAATCAACACAAATAGACCACTAAATTAATGGAAAATGTTGTCTCAAATCATGAGTATTATTATTTCAATAAAGGACTTTCTATGAACTATTTCTACTACTCAATTATGATTACTTTACCTGCCTTGAACCAGCAACTAATCTGCTCAACTATTTTTTAATGATGTGACTGGTTGCATTAACAAAATACTATCTTTTGCAATTTGATTGCAGCACTATTTTCAGATAAATATTCTGATGTCGCTGAAAACAGACTTAAGCAATCATAAATTTCTTAAGCCATAAAGTTGCCTTCTCATTCATTCTGGAATATCTTTCATTTCATTTCATGGCAGAGTCCCTTTGTATCTATCCAGGTTCAGTATGGACATGACCTTCTTTAAAGTATTTTCCTCTCAGAGAAAAGTGAAGTTACAGGATACTGGTAAATAATACATGAGAAAGCCTTGCATTTTCTCATAATTACTGTGTTCATTAATGCAAAGTTGATTAACCCAAATACAATAATGCTAGAAAAGAAAAATAAGTAAGAAAAAATATAACAGCACCCAATGACACAAGTGGCATTTCTATTGAGAATTACACTTCTCTTGGATAACCCTGCCTTTAACCATCACACTATAAACTTTAATATGTTTATGTTTTTTTAGTAACAACTGCATATCAACGTTTTTAGAAGAAACTTCTCTTTACCTTATCAGTTTAGTCTTGTATTTGTGTATACCTTCTAGACATTAGGTGGTTAACAAACCTTAGGATTTGAATAGACCAATTATTTGTTAACTGATGACAATGCTTTCTTGTCATTATAAGGAAGACTATAATACAAGAAATTTCAGCTCTCTCAGTTAGTTATGATCCATTATAAATATTTTATCAAACAAAATGAGTGAAACAGGCATTTTGTTGAACAGAGAAGCTAGTTATAAAATTGCCTTTTAGGAGATTAACAATTTAACCATTATGATGTTATATGTGATATTTTCACATGAGTATAAGGCAAAGAAAATAAAAATTTCTTTTTATTTATCATGAAATTTCTTTATAATGAGAAAGGGCTGTCTTCCCCGGGGCCCCTCAGAGGGGATGGGTTCCAGCTTCCCTCCCTGCCCCAAACAGAGCTCCCGGCACCCGAAGACCACCGGAGCCTAGCCACAGCCATGCTCAAGGCCCCTCTCCACACGTTCGGACAGGCCTCACGCAGAAAGTACCGGCAGTGGAACCCAGGTGTGTGTAATTCCATCAATGGCCAACATCCAGAGACTTAAAAGCAAGCTTCCAGAAGTGCGTGGCCACAAAGCAGCTGCGTGATATTTTATAACCTACTTTTCCCTCTGGGAGAAAATCACAAGCTACTGAGAGCTTCCTGCCCACCTGGGACAGCCTCGCAAGCTTTCCATGGTGTATCTATATGCCAAAGCCAGTAACCAGCTGAATCTCATTCCCCTGACTCTGAAGCCTTTAGAGGCTTCTAAAATCTTAGGGATAGGACGAATGTAGAGGTTACTGAGACCATTCGAGCCACTGGACGATCAATGGGATTTCGTGATTCGTGATTCGTGAATGAGGAAGGAGATGAAGAAAAAGTATTATTACTAAGAAGCAGAGCCTTGAGTACGAATATACACATAAAAGATAGGTGAAGTACAGATATATGAAAAGTAATAGTTTGTGATTTAGGGTCCTGAAGCATGTGTTATCATGGCAAAGTTTTTATTTTTGTTGTCTTTTCTTTCTCATGCATACATTGTCAGATCACTTACTCCACTAGGTACAAGACAGGGATACTAATATTATTTATAGAATTCCATATGACCCCATAAATGTATTTGCGTAAGTTGTTATAGGTCCTAAAGAGAATCATAGTTATTCTTTGTTATTTTGGAATGCTATTTTCAACAACAGCTGCAAAAACAAAATAATAAAATCTTACTGGATCTATTCAGTTAATAAATTTCATGAGTACTAGTCTTTTCTGGGTGCTATGCCAGAGATTCAATTATGGGAGATGATTATGAAAATAAATAAAATTCAACTTCTTCACAGAAGGAGCACTCTTGGACTATAGTAAGAGACTATACCTCAATAAGATCCAAGACATTTCTGGCTCTTTATTCATGAACATGACTAATAACAAGGCTTCTAATTACAGCATTAAAAAAGTGCTTAATCACTCTAATATCCATTAAAAAAAAACATAAGGGCAGCTTCAAAGAGGGATAGACTTTTATAACTTGTATACTTTATGTAGGAAACATTCTGAAAGTAGTAATGAAATATAGTTGAAATGCAATAGTAGTGAAAGGAAGAAATGTAATGAGGAAAAAGGGGAATAGGGGAAGAGGGAAGAGAGGGAAATCAAGAAGTTCAGGTAGAAAAATAGAAACAGTCGTCCAATAGTGGAGGGATGGTGCTTTTGGTGTAAGTTTTTAGAGAAAGAACTCTTTATAGGGATAATGAGGGCCCTGAGAGATAATATGGGATTAAGCTACTTGAGTTCCACACAACTGACCCTGGTCTTATTTCCAGCTTTAAAATGGTATGCCAAGCCCCACCAGAAGCAAACCCCTGAGCTGGGGGTAATCCCTGACTACATTTTGCTGGGGGCCCCAAACCAGAAGTGAAGTCTATCATGAGTATAGAAGAACGTGTTTATGATTTAGAGTGAGAAACACTAAATATGTGTAATCAAGCCGGAAATGGGGAGAAAGTTCTGGAGTATAACCTTCCAGCAGCTTAGCTGAAGTGCAATTTGCATACGATAAAATTAATTTACGCAACTGTACACTTCAATAAATTTTTGGCAAGTATTTTTTAAGTCTTTAAGAGCAATTAGAAAACCCATCCTACTGCAATGCCTTTATGAAAACCATATTAATCTTTTTTAGATATTCTTAAATACCTGGATTCTTATTACCTTGTACTAGTGCATTAAGCTTTATATATATACATATAATATATATGTATATGTGTATTACACCATATACCTTTTGGCTATTAAATTATGAGTTTGGTAGTTTCATTGCTACTTATATGGATTTACATTCATTAAATAAGTTACTCTTTAAATCAGATAAATTCATAGCAGTTAAAATAAAAATGATTCACCCACTTGAAGCAATTTGCAAAAATTCTTATACTCCCTATATAATTATATCCAGCAGGGGTTTATGAGATGGAACCTCAGGGAAGGGGCTGTGAATGAAAAAAGCTGAGAACTGTGAGGGAAAAAAATTATATGGATGCAATGACCTCCTTCTAAAAAGCTTGCTAGCTCTCAATTAAGCTTATGGTGATTATCATAAACACAAGACCCAGCTCAAATTAGGAAGAAAAACTACATTTTGATCGGTCATTTCTTTATTAGTGTACCACACATTTCAATGACTTTTAAATTGGTTAAATAAGTTAAAGGGTCTTTAAATAAAAGAAAAAATAAATATGACCCTTGTGCAAATGTAATATTGTATTACTTAATTTGGAAGAGAGGTTCTGAAGCAGTGTTTTTAGAAGACCTAAAGCCACCAGGTGATATTTAATCAAATGGACTGGAAGAGTCAATGTTTGGCCAGATGGTCATGCTCTGGTACAGCAGTGTTGGAGTTACTGTGGCCACACCTGGAGGTCCTAGGGGCCTCCAGTGCTACAACCTGTAGTGATCCTGTTCCAAACATTGAATTAATGCCCTTCTGCAAGCAAGGCATGTGTCTCTGACCCCCGAGCTTTCTCCCTGGCTCCATATTTAATTATTTTCACTACAAAAGAAGTGAAGATTCAAATACTTTTAATCAGAAGTAGCTCCATAGCTACCTTAGATTTATTATGATAATAAATTATGTGCAAGTATTTCAATTACAAGAATGTTTAACTATGCAATTTGACAGCCAGATTAGAATAAATTTTTAGTTAATTTGACTAATGATCAGGGGCTCATATCAATTTTCAACTTCTATATATTCAGAAGTGTGTGCATTTCTTTTCTATAAACTTGTCTTCCCATTTCCATTATGGTCACGTCATTAAATTTAAAGATTACCAAATCTGAGATGAATTTTCATATTAAGGGATAAAACTGAAAATTGCACACAGGACTATTACATAGGTGGTGAGTGTGTATATAACATATACATATACACATAAACGTATGTAATAGTCCTGTGTGCAATTTTCAGTTTTATCCCTTAATATGAAAATGCATCTCAGATTTGTGTATGTGTGTATAGATATGTACATATATGTATATATATACATAAAATACATATTGGGGGGCTCACAGACATCATAGAACACTTGCCCCTAGATATCATGGGACATGGAGTGACATTCCATAGAGAAATAGACCAGAGCTATATACACAGGACATTGGGGAATCCAAAATCACTTTCTTAAGGTTGTTAAATAACTATACCTTCATAAATATCTTGAGCTTTGTATGTTAAAATTAGATATGATATTCAAGGAACCACTGGATTAAGGAGCTAAATCCAGTTTTGTGGTAACATCAGTCCCCTATGACTTTGTATTCTTAAAGACCATGTTGAATCAAGACAATATGAGATTTAATCAGTTACAGAAGAAACTATGCAAACAAGAATGGCAGCACATGTAAGCAATATAAGGCTGCTGCTGGCATTGCAAAATCTGTGACATCACTGGGTAATAAGAATGTAGGCACCATCTTTGCGAAGAGTTCACCAATGATTAAAATATTATGCTGTCCATGATGACTTTAAGTTTCCCAAAACTAATTTGTTTGGCAAGATCACCATAAGTAGCAGTATTTTAATGGTTGTCTGAATAGACAATATAAGATTACATTGTTTGGACTGAAATTCTAATTTAATTATTTAGTATCTGTATAATATTCAGTAAATTACCTAAACTTTGTTGGCATCAGTTTCTTTAACTCTTGGGACATGACAATAAGATCAACCTTTAAATGATAGAAGAATTAAAGGCTTTCATAGGGTGAGACAATTTAAAACATGCATGCTTATTTGTTATCTCGTTTTAGCACTATTTTGCCTTTTCTTAATTCTTTTTAGTTATTTTGTTGAGTGGGCAAGTCCCAGCCCAGTAGTAAAATTCATTGACAGCACTCAATTTTATATAACTGATGAAAGCCTTTAACCATGTGTAAAACTAAAATGACCTTAGGGGAATGCAATTTATATTATAATGGTTTAATGGAGCCAATTATATCAGCATAAAAACTCTCAAATAAAAAATTGTATTCACCAGTAAAAATGCCCTATATTTCAACAACATAACAAAATGTTCATATGCCAAATGTTTATAAGCCAAGATTCAAAAAAATTCACCAGTTAGTATTAAGTTTTATGATTTGTTATTCAAGAGCTATTAATGAGGTAATTCAGAGCAAAAAGAGCTTTTATGTTATGGCATTTAATAATAAAACAGTGCAAAACATAAGGAATCTAGAAACCATGTTAAGAAATATAACAAACAAAATTTTTCTAGGTGAAACCTATTCAATAGATATTGTCTTTATAATTAGTCTTAGCATTAACTAAACATACAACACTAATAAATCAGACTGCCATTGAAAACTGCCATTAGGACTATTAGTAGTAGTGTTAGTATTAGTAGTATTTCAAATAAAATAGATTTTATCAAATCTAAAATTCACTCAGGAATGGTTAATGAAAATAATATTTTGCCAGACAATAATAATTAATGCAATATAATTTTAGATATAAAAGATCAATTTGAATAGTTTTATTTTTGAAGTAAAATGATATAAATTATTATTTTAATTATTTTTCAGAAGATTAATTGATTTTAAATGGAGGTTGGTGCTTATTACAAGTAGTCATTGTTTAATAATTGACAATGGTATACATTGAAATTTGTTTTATTTATAATGCTTAAATAAAAGAAAATAATTTAAAACACTATATTATTCCACTTCCCTTAAGAAACTATTGAAGGTTTTCACAATAAGACATATATAATCAATCTGTATGGCAATGTTGTTTATTATTTTTATTAAAAATCCTTATGCTTACAAAGATTCAGGCATGTTAAATGTATTCTCTATACGGGAACCAGAGACAGCTTTAGGAATTGGGGTTCCAGCATCTGGCAGAATTTTCCCTGGACTTTATACAGAAATCCAAAACCGCGCGGACATTGCTGACATTTATAATTGTCAGCAATGTGAAACGGTTCCTTTTGAACAGGTCTGACTTGGGGGGGAAACTCCAAATAATAACAGTAAGTTTTTGTTGAAATATTGAAGGTTTTTAATGTAGCAGCCACCTCTCTGGACTGTGAACTAAGCAAAAGCCCCATGCTGGCCGACGCGTCGTGGCGTACACCATACTCTGAGGCGCTGGAAGGAGGATGAGGGGGAAAAAGGAAAAAAAAAAAGCGAAAAGGAAAAAGGGAAAAAAAAAAAGAGAGAGAGAGAGAGAGAGTTATGTACTTGTAGCAGTGGGGCTGCATATCTCTTCATTTCCAGCAATGAAAAACTAATTATCAAATGTAGTAGGTCTGTCTCTCTTGGTTGGAAACTCTAACAACTATAGTGAGTTTTGTGTTGAATTATGGAATGTAATCAAGGTAAAGAAAAAATGAAGTGAAATTCATTAGTTATACAGTAGGGGGTAGGGGGTGGGGGCGGGGGGTATACTGGGGTTTCTGGTGGTGGAATATGGGCACTGGTGAAGGGATGGGTGTTTGAATATTGTATAACTGACATATAAACCTGCGAACTTTGTAACTTTCCACATGGTGATTTAATAAAAAGTTTAAAAAAATGTATTCTCTATAAACAAAATAATTATAACAGAATATTTTATTTTTCAACTTACTTTTTCAGTAAGAGTTCATTTTCTTTTTTTAATTATTGCAGAAAACATGTTCTATTGATTGCACATAAATTAGTTTAGTGATGAGGATTATTGGGGTTATTCGGTTGTTTGAAACATTTTACAGTTACGTACAATATTTTAGATCCATGTACATAGACATGTTTGAGCAATAGTTGAAGACATGCAACATGGATTATTAGGAGTAAAATTAATAAGTTAATGGATTTGAGCATCTACATTTTTGAGAAATGCAGGCAAATTTCTCTCTGAAATGATTGAGTCACTTTACTCTCTAATCAATAGCATATATTAGTGATTGTCTTCAACTCCCTGACACTAGATGTCATTAATCTTTACATTTTGTCAATCTGATTGATTAAAAAATTGCTGTGTCATCGTTGTTAGGATTTACATATATTTGAGAATGGTGCTGAGTTTGACCATTTGCATTCTGTTTTGAAGATATTTGCTTATTATATTTTTTGTTTATTATATTTTTATGCATTTTACTCTCTTCAATTTCTAGAAATTATAAAATTTAACCTTATCTCTTTTGTGTTTTACAGAAATTATATTTCTAAAATACATTTTATGTAATCTCATTAACTGTAGCTGGTTACCAAAATCATCAGTGTCAATTATATATTCAAGATATTTTATGATTTATTTATATAGAATTACAAAATAGCTTTTTACTTCAGTAAAATATGAGGTCATATTTATAGTTTCTTTCATAATATTAACTTTTATATCTACTTCTGTATATTTTTTTACATATTGGGGATCACTGTATCACTGTATCACTGTCGTCATGTTGCTCATCAATTTTCTCAAGCAGGCACCAGTAACGTCTCCATTGTGAGACCTTTTTGGCATGTTGACAGAAGCCACGGGTAGCTTTCCAGGCTCTAACATGTGACATATTAGGGATAAAACAGTAAAATTACTTACAGATACAAATATTACATTCACACTAGTGTCCTTAGAGAGAACAATCCGTGGCATCAAGAAATATGACAGAATGAAAGGGAATAAGTTACTTAAAAATATAGACAGATTATTTTAACCATAGATGATTAATGGAGACAATACATAACCAAAATCATTAGGTTATCTGTAAGTGATCAGAAACGAATATATTGAAGTAGTTTTTTAGGAATAAGTAAATAATTATTTGTGAGAGAATGCAGACAATTAATATGAGTGACCTTTAACAATACCATAACTAAAATATTTTGTTGCAGTTTATATAAGTATAATGGTACCTACTGAGATTAAAATGACTATGTTCAATACCACTTTTGGTAATATATCCCGAGGATGCAAAAAAGCACAGTAGAAATGACATCTGTACCTATATTTCGTTGCATCACTGTTCACAATAGCCAAGATCTGGAAAAAAAACATGTGCCCTAGAACAGATGACTGGTTAAAGAAACTTTGATACAACTACACAATGGAACACTATGCAGCTGTTAGGAGAGATGAAGTCATGAAATTTGCTTATAAATGGATAGACATGGAGAGTATCATCCTAAGTGAAATGAGTCAGAAAGAGAGGGACAGACATAGAAGGACTGCACTCATTTATGGAGTAAAAAATAACATAACACAAGGGTGACACCCAAGGACAGTAGATATAAGGGCCAGAAAGACTGCTCTATAGCTCGAAGCCTGCCTCATGAGCCAGGGGGAGAAAGCAGCTGGAATAGTGAAGGGATCACTAAAAAAATGATGGCTGGAGGAAGCGGTCGGGATGAGAGATGTGTGCTGAACGTAGATAATGGACCAAACATGATGACCTCTCAGTGTCTCTCTTGCAAACCAAAATGCCCAGAGTAGAGAGAGAGTATGGGGAATATTATCTGCCATGGAGGCAGGGGAGGGTGGGAAAGGGGGGATATACCAGGGATATTGGTGGTGGGGTTTGTGCACTGGTGGAGAGATGGGTCTTTGATCATTATGTGATTGTAACCCAATATAAAAGCTTGTAATTATCTCATGGTGATTAAATAATTCTTTTAAAAAAGATTGTTTTATACTTACTCATAATATATTAATGGAAGTAATTAATTTTTATCTTTTATTTCTTAAAGTAACTCATATGTAACTGACACAAAAATTTTTAATGATTCTGAAATAAACCTCATGATCCATGATAGAGGTAAAATATCCTTAGATGTAGGATAACATGGGGTTTGTCCTTTTAGCCTTGCCTTAGGGAACATGGTTTACCTTAAAGCAATGTCCTTTCTGTATGGACACAGAAAGACAATATTGTGCTTGTAACTTGGGAGTTGATTGACTCCAATAATATTTACTCCTGGGCATCTGCTTTCTTAACTCAGTTGCCCTCAGTTCCTAACACCCCAAAAGCAGGATCCTGACGAGGGACAGAATGGATCCAGTGCAAGCGATGAGTCATGTGCTACCCTGGCATCAAGATAGGCCAGGCCAAAGCGCCACAATACTCAACTATAAGTTGAGGGCATGATCGTGGACAATGCTGTCATGATCCAAAGGTAACGACGAGACTAGGACCCTGCTGGGGTTAGGAAGACTAACCTGGCCTGAGGACTGTATAGTGAGATGTCCTCAGGAAGAACCAAACTTTATATCTCTTACTGTGCTCATACAGAATGACATTGCTAGAAATATTAGAAATATTAGAAGTAGATTTACTGTAACTATTTAAGCAGATTACTAGCTCACACCCTGACACACCCTTGTTTGGAATCACTCCCTTGAGCAGATCTCCAGAGATGAGATTTCCTTAGATGAGATTTTGTTAATCTCCTCAAGAAATGGTCTTACCCTTCTTTGTTGATTTGTTGATGTTAAACCCACCTTTGTGCTACTGCCCTATGTAATTTGCTATATAAACTAAGACTGTGGGGCAAAGGAGGGGGCCAGCTCAGGAGAAGCAGAGAGAATGAAATAAATTGATCAAGCAACCAGTTTGGCCTTCTTCCTTCTGCCGCCTACCCTTGACCAATAGCCCACACAGTGATTCCAGAGCAGTGGGCAGTGAGACAGAGCCACTCAGAGAGCCTGCGAGTGCACACGGCCTTCGACATGCTTTAGTTTTTTACAGCATATGTGGTTATATGTTGATAATATTTATATATAGTTAATTCTGGCAGATGTTCAGTATTCATCATGAATAGAAGATAACTTCATTAAATTAGTAGTTAAAATTTTAAAAACTGAGTATAAATACACAGTCTGAATAGGGAAAATCTATTAAATAATAATCTCAAGCAATGATATAACAATATAATATTTGGAAACAAAACAATAGTATGGATGATTAACATCAAAACTGGCAGAAAGAAGTGATGAGTTCTGTTATATAACTAAAAATAAAAACTTCTAATTTAACTTTTCAAAAAAGCTATTCAAATAACTGTTCAAAATGTTCAACTCTCCTAGCCATTTGAGTATCGCTTCCCACCCCCATACCAGGAAAGCATGACTGTGAGAGCACCACAATTAAAAATGCATGCTCACTAGATACAGGAGTGTGAGCCCCAGTGAGCAGTACTATCATATCTGCAAGCACCATAGATAAATGTTTGCAACTTCTAGCAAGAACATGTGCAAACACAAAAAGTAATGCATGATGCACACCAGGCATTACAACAAGGGAACAAAGGAAGGGTAGGAAAAAGAATAAATAAATGAATAAAGTCTCATAGCACAAAATAAAAATTTAAGGGACAACATCTGATCTGATTAATCTTAGGCAAGTTTTGATTGTGTGAGGAATACATATTCTCCCATTTATTCTTCCTGAAAGAAAAATAAATCCATGAATCTTAAGAACCCTCCCCTTTCCTGTCATGAAGCCCATATGCTTCAGAGGAAATTATGCTCCCCAATCATAGTAAGTATTTAATATCAATACTAAACATGTGATGAAACATACTAATCCAATCCTACAATTGGGATTCTATAGGTTAAACTCTTGATTAAAATACAAACTTGACACATTCCCTTTCAGTCATCAGTTATATTGAAGGACATGTCGTCTGGTTGCTGAGAGCCCCAACTATGCATCAGTCTTGAAGAGAACGGCTATAGAATGAAACAGACTTTGTGTAGGAGAATTTTGGTCAATCTTTAACTCAGTGAGGTCACCCACCCCACCATGCCTCTGACCTCAGAATTCTTGTTTGGTGATGCAATATGTCATTTCTGGTGGAAAGCTGAATCAATAGGATATCTAAAGCATAATCTCTTACACAATAATCACTAAATACTCAAAAACAATATGTTTTAGTACTACAGACATAATACACAATTATCAAGCTTGTACCTAGTGTAATTATAAGAACCTCAGATCATCAATCTATAATATGTGTGATTTTTCAATAATAAAAACAAAAATTTTGAAATTCAATGGTGTACTACTAATCAGATTTTATGCTAACTTCAAATTAGCTCAGTTAAATTGATTTTAAGTGTAGACTCAACTATTTCTATGAGAACTAATACTTGTTAGGAAAGTAAATTAGAATAAGTTAAAGCTAATGGTTCTCCAGCATGATAATAGAAAATGAAGCCAAGAGAGTGAGTAACAATTAGAATCATGGTGATTACCATCTAATCAATCTTATTTGATTTCAAAAAACAATGAAAAATTGTGGAAACCCACTGTATTCATACGTGCATAACTTGATTTTTAGCTACACTCCTACAATAGATGATATCAAGTTTCCTCAATTAAAAAAATTTTTCTCAGCCAAAAATTTCTTAACATTTGACTATTGAAAATTATTAGTCACAAAGTGAATGAGTCAAAAGGGTTGAATCAATCTGAAAAACATTTATAATTTTTAAAAATTACTCTCATTTGAAAATATTGGTTAACATTAAAACTAATTTAAAATGAGGTAATCTGAAAAACAACATTAAAATATTAGTTATCTCCTATAACGATGACAGACTAAATATGGAAATGGAAATGGAGGAAAGTCTTAGGTTTTTATTTATTAGATCCTGTCTCTATTTCCATTTCCTATAAAACTTCATCACATTATTCTCCCCATTTTGTGTCTAGTTGCTCTTTCTACAATTTTTACCTTATATTTGTATTAGAGGTAAAATATAGTTTTATTTATGAGACATCATATTTTATAGTGGTTAAAATTCAATAAATAACTTAAATTGTTTTATAACCCCAATAATAGAAGGAAAATCCTTCTGAGTCATAATCTATATATAAGTTAGAAGGTATAAGAATGTATTTAAAGGTTGTGAAAAAATCTTTGCCAGGAAGTAAAAATGTACTTATAATCTAGTTTATCATCTTGTCAAACAACAGGTAGCCAGGCAAATTAAATTATAAAGTTGAATTATTGCTATAAAATAGCAGTTTTTTAAAGTAAGTAGTATGCCATAACTCATGGTATTTAAGTATGACCTCAGGCCAGAATGATAGGATTGCAAGTAGGGTGCTTGCCTTGCAGGCAGTCAACCTGTGTTCAATATCCAGGACTACATGTGACTCCTCAAGCCCACAAGAAGTGATTCCTAAGTGCAGAAACAGGAATAATCCTTGAGCATTGCTGGGTGTGTCCCCCACCCCCAAAATGTAACTTGACCTCACAATTTGAATGTGTTTTCTTACCTTTGAATTTCAATACTAACCATAAAGAATTGCTGTGAACTCTAAATGTTTTAACACTAATAGAGCATTGAGCACAATATCTGACACAGGAAGGGTACTTAAATTTTACTGTTCTGCTTAAATATGCATGAAGACACAGTGCCTGTATTATACTTATAAAGTACATGGAAAATGTAAACTGTAGTTTTTTGAATTTTCTACTGGGTCTATCTATTTGGGCTATTTTAGACTAATTATCTCCTAAGTTAATGATTTTTTTTTCTGTCCTTTCATTATTTGTTCTGCTTAGATGCCCACCCAATGCTTTCTTAATAAATACCCTTTAACTCAGCCATTCACTATGATTCCTGCTTACTCCATTAAACTGTGCAATTTTTGAATCAGATTCTAGTTACCAGAGATCAATAATCTTGAACTGGATTAAATAGTAAATAAATTTAACAAAAACATTGCCAAATTATAAATTAATTGGTAAAATCAACTTACATCTAAGTCATTGAAAAGAACCAAATATTTGCTATTGTATATAACTAAGGGAAAAATAAATTTATCTGTGTAAGAAGTTCTATTTTCTGACATTGTTTTTAAGCAAAACTTAGATCACTGGACTTTAACCCTTGTTCTAAGTCAATAATCTGATGAATGGCAGATTTTAGCTATTTTATGTGTCATTCATTTTTTCCTACCTTTAGTTTTTCTTTAATATGCCAAAGTAAAATAAATCATTCAGCAAATATATAACATGAAGTAAAAAAAATAAGAAAAAGAGTATGATTTGTTGTCAGAGGTGGTTTCATAGAGAAATAGTTTTTCCTCTTAGCTTCAGAGTTCACTTTCATCTAGTTATATCCTGATTAAATTCCAAATTATTTCCTCATTTTAAAATTTTACTTATTTCATGTTAAGGTCATCACTAATCCTGCCAGTTATTAGAAAGGAAATGTGTGTGTGCTTCAGGCTCAAGCTGCCATATTCAGCTCTGATTCGTGCCCAAGTTTCCCGATTATATTTCTCAGTCTAATCATCTTTACCAAGCAGTGTTTCAACTTCCAACCCTCTTTAAGACAAAAGGTAGATAAAGAGGGGCTTTCAAATATAGATAGCAAATGCCGAGTGAATTAACTAGGCAATATTTACAGAAGATAAATCCTGACATCTGAATAGTTTAAAATAATCTGATTTTCTCAATCCCCAAGCAATTAAATGGAGGAATAAAAAGTGTTTGAGGGCCTGATTTCTGTTCCATATTACAGATTTACAGAAAGGTGATTGCTGTATTTCTTAGACTACCAGAGGATACTACCAGATATCATTCAGTCAGTTGACAGGGGAAAAGTTGAAAACTTTAGGGATCTTTTATAGGGGCAGAGAGAGAGAGAGGGAGGGAGGGAGGGAGGGAGGGAGGGAGGGAGAGAGAGAGAGAAAGGAAAAGAACCTGATGTAGAGGCAGACTGGGGGGTAGGGATGATGGGAGGGAACCTGGAGACACTGGTGCTGGGAAATGTACCATGGTGGAAGGATGGGTGTTGGAGTACTGTATGATAGAACTCTGATTTTGTTTAATTTGATGTGTATGTACAATACTATATTATCTGGCTCTAAGTTCTTAGAATTTTTTAAACCTTAAACCTTAATATTTAAACAATGAATTACATTGTAAAAGTAGAACTTAAAGAAGCAATGTGCATCGTTTTGTAAAGTTAAATTAATAAACTTTTGCCAAACAAGTAGTTGGACCATCACTTAAAAATATCTTTAACAATGTAATTTATAAGGGTTGGGAAGTAATACATACATTCTTAGCATGCTCCAGTTTTAAACCTGGAAGCACAGGGTCTCAAGGCATCATTAGGTGCTGTCATGTAGGCTTCCTTGAACCACCAGTTGAGTCCCTGGAGGTCCCAGCACTGAACCAGGCTTGCCAAGAATCACTAAGCTTCCTGAGTATCTCCTGAAGTGTCTCAGCCCCTCTCCTATTAAATGTATATGAATTTATCTTTCTTAAAGGGATCACAATTTTCAATAGTAATCCAAAGTAACATGAATCTCCGTTATGATTTGACAGTATATCTCATGGACTAAAAGTAGTGAAACTAAGCCAAAATCTTAGCTCATTTGTCTATCAGATGATTCTATTCGTTCTAGCAACAGTAAGTAAAATTTTCCTTTAAACTATGCTATAAGATATAAAAGTCCAAAACTTAATTGCTTTGTTATTTTACTGCTCCTTTGCTCAAGAATATTAAATCATTACTTTCAAAGTGTCAGTTGGAAGTTAAGGGCAAAGTGTTACTTAGAATGTCCCCAAGAAGCATAGTAAGTCTGAAAGGATGTGGGTGACTCTGTTGTCTAAAACATAAGGTTTGTGAGGTTATTCTCAGGAGTCAATCACTATTTAAAACGGGAAACCTGGGACCGCGGTGATAGTACAGCCAGTAGGGTGTTTGCCTTACACATGGTGGACCCAGGTTCAATGCTCAGAATCCCATGTGGTCTCCCAAGTCACTCCAGGAGTAATTCCTGAGTGCAGATCCCCTAGCATCGCTGGGTGTGACCCAAAAAGTGAAGAATAAATAAATAAAATAAAAAAAATGGAAAACCCTGTTACAAAATTTTGAGACTATGAGTATTGAGACAAAATAATCAGCAAATATTTCCAGGAACTTTATGATTACTCTGAAGGAATAAATCTGAAAGCTAAGAAAAAAAATCTCATCTTGTTAAAGCAAAATAATTTACTCAAATTATAAAGTCTTATTGAAAAATTAGTAAATGTTTAGCATACGAAGAGTAAAATAGTAAATATTTTATTATTTACTATCATCATGGGCTGGAGCGATAGCACAGCGAGTAGGGCGTTTGCCTGGTTCAATTCCACCGTACCTCTCGGAGAGCCTGGCAAGTTACTGAGAGTATCCCGCCTGCATGGCAGAGTCTGGCAAGCTCCCCAGGGCATATTCGATATGCCAAAAACAGTAGCAGCAAGTCTCACAATGGAGATGTTACTGATATCCACTCGAGCAAATCGATGATCAATGGGATGAGAGTGATACAGAGATACTATAGCATTTCATAAATAGCTTGTTCATTATTTTGGCTATATGCAACACAAAATTGCTGTGATAAAGATTTGGACTTGACTTAACATCTGAATTCAGAAAGAATCCTATTCGAGAATAGCTTGTCCTGTCAATCGTCATCCAATAATATACACTGAATGCCTAATAATTATTTTAGATGCTGGGCTACACAGATGAAAGAAAATCATTTTTTCTACCCAGCTCCCATATTTCTAGCTATGAGTAATAAATGCAAAAAATGATATAATGAGATGCCTATTAATATAAAAGGTTATATAAAGTTTAATAAAAGCAAAAAATGAAAGGTCACCTAAACTGACTAGACGGCCTAGTCACGATGCGTGTCAGCCTAAATGTGAAGAATAGGTAATATGTTTTTATCCCATTTGTATTGCAAGATACAAAAAATCTTTGATAGAAAAATCCAATAATGAAGGTAGGGCATGGAATATGTTAAAACAGTGCTAAAGAGCAAGGCAGGGGAAAGGGAACAGATTAAGTGAAGGATTGAAGATGTTTTGCTTTGTTTAGATAAAGAGGCCCAGGTGTGTATTTAGATTCTCATGAAGAACTCCAACTTTTGTTGAAATCACACACACATTAGGGTTAAAAGAAATAAGAGCTGATCAGAAATGTAATTGATTCTTGTGGATTCTAGTTTATGCTTATCAGTTCTAACTAGATTTTACTTTTCATATATCCAACCCAATAAATGATGCTTTGAATTCTATCATGGCATTATAAATGTAAATCAATCAATATAAATTAATTGCAATAAATAGCACATAATCTTGATTTTATTTTAAGTTGAGTCCCTAGAATCCTCTTTTTAAAATAGTTTTACATTTTTGAATCATTTATTTTGAGAGGAAATGAATCTATTACTTAATTATTTACATTTGAAGCAAACATACTTTGCTAATATGGAATTTGTTACTTTATTATTTTAATATATAATGGGCTAAATAAGACTTCAGATTTAGAAAAGTTGAAATTATATTGATTTTTCATTTGCTTACAATTCCAGGAAGAGTGTCAGTAGTTAAATAAAATTTTGCATTACCTTTCCTCACTCATTCCATATTAAGCCTTACATTCTCCTAGGGGTCTTATCTTAAATAAGTTTTCTCCAGGGAAGTTTCACTTGTATCACTTGTCATCCCATTGATCTTCCATTTGCTCAAGTAGGTGTCAGTAACATCTCCATTCGTCCCTGTCTCGTGCTAGTGTATTTCAATGGTATCTGCTTGCTCCAGGAACACAAAGAGCATCAAACTGTTAGTTCAGCGTTTTGATGAAGAAGTCTGACCATCTCGTAGGTGGGCAGCCACATGATCTTTTGATGTCCTGTGGAACCCAGTCGATAACAGCTCTAGTTCAGCAGTCGTCTCTAAACCGCATTACATGTCTGGCCCATCTGATTTTTGATGCCATGGCAAATAAGACAGCGTCCCTGATCCTTGATCATTGACGGAGGTCAGAACTCCGGATTCCTTCTCTCACTTGAGAGAAACATGATACTCCAAGCATAGCTCTTGGGAAGTTTATAATAGAATATTGCTTTACCTGTGGTGGTAGAAATATTTCATTCCCTATTCTTTTATACAGTAGACACCTCAAAGATGCATGTGCTCCCACACCATTCTTGAAAAATAAAAAACAGGAACCCTTAATTATACTTATAACACAATCAATAGACTATATGTCAACCTAACCTGAAACAATTTTAAACTACTCAATAATTTTGCCCATTCTTCTTTAACTTAAAGAGACCTATAATTTTCCCAAATCCATTTACATCTTTACTAAAACATCCACTTTACTCAGAACTCAAAGTGTATACCTGATCATGTGAAAAAAATGGCTCTTATTGGTGAAGCCATCTAGAAAGTTGTGTATGTTCCTACAACATGCAACATTTGGATGAAAACTATAGAAAACATAAAAGGATACAAAGGTATCAGGATAACTGGACACCTTCTCCCACAGGCAATATACTGGTCTCTATTTAACTAACAACCCATATGAAAATTTTGGGTAGATATTTTAGTTAGCAAAAATGCAAAGTGATGTAAGTATATTTCCCCCTTGATTCTTTGTACAATTGCTCTCATATTTACTCAGATTTATTATTGCCCTCAGCAAAGCATATGAGCTAACTAAGCCACTATATTTCACCTGAATTATTGCAGCAGCTCACTTGTTTGTCCTTCAGTCTGTCCTCCACAAAACTGAAAGCAAACACCTATTACAACTGTGTCCCTCCTCATGTCAAAGTGCTTCATCACTGTGTGCTCACCTCATTCAGAATAAAGGCCAAGTATTACACTGTATGTTTACCTGTCAATTTTGTTTATCACACTAGAAAATAAGCTCTAGAAGGGCAGGAATTTTTACATAGTTTTGTCCAGACTAGTACTATCATAACTTATGTCAGTCTTCAGCACATTGTATGCATTTAGTAAATAGATAGCAAGTTAATGGATGACTTAATTTGAATTAAAATAAAGCATAGAAAGTCATGCATTTCTAGATATTATAGCATAGCAGGCATCTAAATGTCAGGAAAGCCTTTTGCAAAGTAATGGGATCTTGTCACCTTACCCATTAGAAATAAAACCATAACACACAATGGAACTGCCACCTATTTCTAGCACCTATGAGTATGTCTAAGAATATTATTTAGAGAATTTTATTAATTGCAAAAAAATTTCTCTTACAAAAATATTTTTCTGTAAATATTTAAAATGTGCTTCTTCTGAGCTTTAGTATGCCATGCATTTTTGGAATTGTGTTTCTTTTGATCGATACTGGAATTGAAGGCTTTTCTTGACATGTTTGTCCACTGATTGATAGTGTGGTTTCACATTTATTATTTAAAACTACAGTATTCTTTTGACCATGGTGAAAAGTTTGCCTCTACATAAAGTAATCACATTTAAAATGAAGCTGAAATTGGGGTCTCTGTGTTTCTGGGAGTTTAGAAGGAGCTTCAAAAAGGCCATGCTCGTCACATGTGTAAACATACACAAAATAATCCATGGACTTTGTTTTACAAAGTATGGTACATAAGAATGTTTTTAAATTATATGGTTGTTTATACTCAGAAATATATCCTGTGACATTTTAATTCCTTCTATTATACAAATGTGTAACAGGGTTGCTCAAAGGACTTAAGACTCAAAGTAATTATTTTCATCCATCTCATTGAAGATATATAAGTCTTACATTAAAGATTTTACAAGTTATGGGAATATATTGTCCCTATAAAGGGTGAAGTTGGCATCAGAAAGCTTCAGAGAAAGCTTTGGATTAATAATTGAGAAAACCAAGTGATTTAAATTAGAGCTCAACAATAGTGCCCAGCAAATCATTTCGGAGGCCTTTTGCTCCACATTTATATCTCTTCCATAAGAAGATTATGCTAATAGGTGCCAAGAGATTCATATCTTCAGTAGGCTGAGATAATCTGTGGTTACTTTAAATTCTCTTCCACTCAAAGGGCAGGCATCATAAGCCAAAGTATTTTCATTATGAGTCACTTAACAAAGACAATGTGTGGCAGGTAAACTACCTATCAATAACATTCAGTGAGTATTCATTTTGGACAATCTTTGTAATGTGGATTTAAAGCAGACAAAAAAATCAAGGAGACATTTTCCCTCTTAGGAGCTTGAACTAAAAGCCCATGTATATACAACCTGACTCTCTCTTCCTTATGTCATATATATATGATGGATAGATTAAAATTTCATTTGACCATAACTCATTTAATTCTTTCCTTTGTGTTTGCTTATTTGGTTTTAGTTTTGGGGCCACACTCCACTAGGTTCAGAATTTATTCTGGGCTATGTGCTCAAGCATCTCTCCTAGCAGTGCTATACTCCGAAGGATCAATCTGTGTTGCCTAGAATCAAACCCAGGTCAGTTATGTTCAAGGCTACTACCTTACTTGCTGTACTAACTCTCTGGCACAAGTTACTTTTAAAATACATGCTGATCCTAACCCCTTATTTTCAATATTTTCTAAAGAATCTGTATTTTCAAAGCATATTAATAAACCAAAACAGAAATAAAATGTAGTATTTCAGCAGTTTTCTCTAACTCAGTTTTTTGTCTAGATAAAATTGGAATAACATCATAGTGCCAATATTGCACATATGTGAACATTAAATGAATTAAAGTACAAACATCATCATTCAATAGTTAATCGTAAAAGAAATTATGAAAGAAGCATCAGCAGCCGCTTAAACAATAGCAGTCTAAGTAATAAATTCATGAAGTAAATTTGGATATCTTTATATGACCATTTTTGTGAAACACATGTACTCAAACATACACAAACACACATTTATAGTGTAATCGATGCTCTAACTATATTTCATAAGTTATTACAAGAATATACAGTGGGTCATTACTGTATTACTGACACATAGCACATATTTACTGGTCTTTCAGCAGCGACTTGAAAAATCCAAGCAGTACTTTAATTAGAAATTATACTTGTCTATTTTTGTTAGGATATCACCATTTCTAGCTAGTGAACTAATTTTAGCTGTATAAAGAAGAAAACATGCTGTTCAATTAACATATAAAGAAACCTTCTCATAGTCACCAATACTTCAATATATGTCCACTTGAAAGAAGGTTGCAATTCATATTGGTTATACAAATGACAATCTATTATAGGGAGTGTCCAGTCAGTGAATAGCATAGAGTGCTTTCTTAAAATGGGATTTCACTGGAGCAGAAATTGTATGGATATAATCCTCACCATTGTGCAGAATGTTATTATGATTGTTAGTTTTTACATTTAAATGGCCCTGAAACTAGAAATTAAGATTCTACCTATGTAAACTCAAAGGCACATCATATTTTTATTTTTTTCACTGTCAAGCTACTTGAAGTAAATGCATGATAAATTGTTTATATTTTCTTAAATGAGTGGAGTTAAGAGCTGTAAAGGTATTAACTCTTCAAATACAATGACTTAGTGTTCTGGTTTATATTAATTAAAGAACTGTGATTTGTAAAGTAATTGATAGTTGAGTTTTAGGCATATATCTTAACACCAATTCCACAACCAGTGTCAACTTTCCTCCACTAGAGTTTCTATGCTCCCCTCCCCACCCCCACTCAAGTACCACTCTATCACCACCTCGATAAGCACTTTACAGAGTTCCAGAAGTTGCAGCTTAGATCTCATGTTTTCAGTGTTGTTCTGTCTGTGTTTTGGGTATATGACTCTACCACTCACCTATATCACCAGTATAACCAAAGCCCTGATGCCTGTTCACTCATTCTTTTTTTTTTTTTTAGTAATTTAGTTGATGTTTTATTTATTTATTTATTTATTTAAATTAGTGAATCACCGTGAGGGTACAGTTACAGATTTACACATTTTTGTGCTCATGTTTCCCCCATACAAAGTTTGAGAACCCATCCCTTCACCAGTGCCATTTCTCCACCACTGGTACACCCAACATCCCTCCTACCCTCCCCATTCCCGTCTCCCCCCACCCCACCCTGCCACTGTGGCAGGGCATTTCCTTTTATTCTTTCTCTCTCATTAGGTGTTGTGGTTCGCAATAGAGGTGTTGAGTGGCCACTGTGTTCAGTCTGTAGACCACATTCAGCCCGCATCACCTTTCCCCCCGCATGGCCTCCGACTGCATTATACTTGGTGATCCCTTCTCTAAGTTGTCCTCTCCCAGGAATGTGAGGCCAGCTTCCAAGCCATGGAGTCAATCTCCTGGTACTTATTTCTACTATTCTTCTTATTCTTGGGTGTTAGTCTCCTACTCTGTTATTCTATATTCCACAGATGAGTGCAATCTTTCTATGTCTTTTTCTGACTCATTTCACTCATTTCACTTAGCATGATACTTTCCATGCTGATCCACTTATACGCAAATTTCATGACCTCCTTTTTTCTAACAGCTCCATAGTACTCCATTGTATAGATGTACCAAAGTTTCTTCAACCAGTCATCTGTTCTAGGGCACTAGGGTATTTTTCCAGATTCTGGCTACTGTAAACAGTGCTGCAATGAACATATAAGTGCAG
The DNA here is from genome assembly GCF_027595985.1 of Sorex araneus. Classification (NCBI taxonomy): domain Eukaryota; kingdom Metazoa; phylum Chordata; class Mammalia; order Eulipotyphla; family Soricidae; genus Sorex; species Sorex araneus. Next base: position 177,136,928 of record NC_073313.1, on the reverse strand, counting down.
ATGTCATTTCGACTATACTTTTTAGCTTCTCTGGGATATATTCCCAGCAGTGGTATTGCTGGGTCAAATGGGAGCTCAATATCTAACTTTTCACTCATTCTTCCCTGTTCTCTGATTCCCTCTTTTCTTCTCTGCCCTACTCTCTCTAAATCTCAAGAGTGATCTAGGCATCTACCCTTTAATGCATCACATTTCTTCACTTAGTATGTGAGTCATCTTGTATTTGTCTTTCTTTGGGCTGACTTCACTCAACACAATAGCTTCTAGTTACAATCAGATTGCAGCAAATTGTATGATTTTATTGCTCGTTGCAACCGCATAGTATTTTATTGTTTATGTATGCCACATATTCATGAGTAATTCATCTGTCTTTGGGAACATAGGTTGATTCCACATCTTAGCTATTTTACTGAGTTCAGCAATGATAATGATGTGCATGCATATGTCCTTTTGAGAGAGTACTTTTTTGACCTGGGTGTAGATCCCCAAAAGTGGTATTGTAGAGTCTTATGACAGTTTTATATCATCTAAATCCATAGAGAACTTGGATCCATAGAGAACAAGTATCTTGCTATGTATACCATATGATGAACATTGCTGAACACCAAAAGTTCACTTAGTTATTTCCTTCAATAGAAATGGGGTTATGTATGCTACAGGAAATTGGTGAATGGCTCTATACAAAATTTATATTTTGTTGATTTTGTAACTCAATTAAAAATAAAGAAGACACTCAAAGTAAAAGCAAGTAAAGGATCTAAGTAGATGTTTCTTAAAAGATTTACTGAAGGCCAATAAGGCCATGGAAAACTATTTGATATCACTAATAGAAAATGCATTTAAAGATTAGAACATATTGGGCAAATGGACAGTACAGTGTATATGTTGCTTGCCTAACACACAGGTGATCTGGTTTCCAAACACTAATAATAGTAATAAACAGTAGCAATACTATATTGTACCACAGTGTTTATTACTGTAGTGCAAAAGGATTGTTTATATATTTTTGGTAAGAATGTAAAATGCAGAAGCCAGTTCATGATCAATTTAGCAAATCTTAAATATAGCTACCATAATATCCATCAATTCTGTACCTAGGTATATACCCAAGAGAAGTGAAACAATATGTCCAAATAAAGCATAACAAGAGTTCATAAAAACTTATGCATAATATCAAAAATTGAAAAACCCCAACATATTCATCAATTGATAAGGGCATACATAAAATGTTTTACATAGCTCCAATGGAATATTTTTTGTCAGTGAAAAGAAGTAAAATTAAGGTATATGGATAAAATTTGAAAACAATATGCTAAGAAAATACAACTAGACTAAAAAATAGCATATTTAAAGATTTATTTTATATAAATTTGTAGAGATTTGGGGTAGAGAAGAGTCGGAAAGCAGATACTGACAATACTAATACCACTGGTTTGTATAATTGTCCTTCTGTATATATTTATGCATTTATTTGGGCTTCTTTGAGTGGTACTCAGAGGTCTCAGAATGACATCTCAAGAGTTTCAGAAAACAAGCCAGCAGCTCAATGTGAGGGTTCAGGGACGCAGAGCTTCTTGAGCCCTGTGGCACCAGGGATTATTATGTTAACCCTGATAGTGCTCAGGAGTCTCCACAGTCACACTTGAAAGAGCTTGGGGGGAATCTATGCGAGGCATCTAATGAAATTGCATGTTCAGATGTATGCAACACACATACCTTAACATCAGTACTATTTTTCTAGCACTGGGTTATATACACTAAATAAGAAAATTATACAGAATCCAAATCAAATCTAGTGAAATTGTTAAAAGAAAACTCAGTTTGGGCTAAGGAAATAGTTCATAGGTCCAGGCATGTGCCATTCATTATTAAAGCCTTAAATTCAATTTCCTGCACTTTATACTCACGCCTAGTAGTGTAGAGTGTTGCACGTGTGGCCTTAGAGCACTTCGTGGGTTGTCCTGGTATCTCCAGAGCACTGTTTAGTTCATGCAGCACTGCCTTGTTGTGTATCAGCACTGACCAGTTTAGTCTGGTTGGTTGAATATCTGGGATTGTTCCTGGCCACATGAGCACTGCTTGAGAAATCTCAGGCCCTACCGAAGTGAGATGATGGTACTCTGTAAAGGGATTTGTCTGAGCTTCTCCATCCAAAAGAGTTGTTTTGCCTCTCATAGGATTATAAAAATGGGTAGGATAATTTAAAATTAGTGAAAATCTTTTTTTCATTGTATAAATTATAAACAGCATCCCTCTCAAAGCATAAGTAGGTCTAAAAAGGGAAACATTTTTATCTCTAGTATTATAATTTGTTTAAAAATATTAAAATAGGGTTGTTTTAACAAACAACATTTTTTGAAGGGACATTTGGATTCACTCAGGGCAGTGTCTGGGGGTTACTTCAGGCTCTGTACTTGGTGTTGCTTCTTCAACCTTTGCAGGCTATGAAAGTATGCCTATCCTGATATATTTTAAAGAAAAAGCATTTGATAGTCTTTAATAATATCAATACTGAATTTTAGTTTTTCAAACTAAGAGTCTTTTATTGAAAATAATATTTCAGTGAAAGTTTTACTAATTTTAGCTAAATGATGTTTTTAGAATTACTACACTGAGCCTGTGTTCTACTCTGCTCATGTGGATAGTCACTGAACTACATTATGCTGATGATCCTCTTACAGATAAAATAGTACTGGTTTGTCCCTTTACAAGTTTCCATTAATTATTCAGATTGTCCATGTTACTTATAAAATATTTTGAAACACCAGGTCCTGATAGTTTCACTGACAATAGTTTCACTTACCAGACACACATGCCAAAGAATAGCCATCAGGAAGCTATATTCTGTTTAACACAATTAGACACTCAATTTTATTTGCCAGAATTACTTTATCTGGTGCCCAGGAATACAGTGTCTATATCTTAGAGAGCAATGTGTTTCAGTGACTGAATTTCTAAGACCAAATTTCTGAAAGCAAAGAATTTAGATAATTTCTAAAGTGACAATTTGTGACTAGTGTTGTAGCTAAAATTAGAACTAATGTTTCAAAATGATGTGGTTATTATAAATTTCTAACAAATCATACAGTCTAAATATATTAGTGCTTTATCATGGAAGTTATATAGAAATACTGTGCTTATATTTGTTTGCATGTGAATATATGGCTTAATATAAAATAGTTTATCTTAACACATTAATCTCTAGTATTTATACAAATTTATGTATAATGCAAATAAAGGTTTGCTTCTATTTATAAACTTGCATAAGGAAAATTTGTCATATTTAATTTATATTATTTAGTAGCACTGTAGCACTGTTGTCCCATTTTTCACCAGCTGACTGGGGTTCGATTCTCAGCATTTGCTATGGTCCCCTAACCATCGCCAGGAGTAATTCCTGTGCATCGCCAGATGTGACCCAAAAAACAAAATAAAAAATATCAATTGTAAAAATATTATTTAGTATATTTTATAATTCTGAAAAACTTTTATTGAGGTAGTAGGGTGTTCATTTTAAATTAATAATACATCTATATTTCTAACCATAGCAGACAATTCAGTTCAGAGTGTGTATGTATGTTTATTTTGTATCAAGACCCAAATCTACAGCTTCACATCTGAGACATGAACTGTAGCATAAAGCTTTATTACTGACCCTAGGGGAGATAACTCTAATTCAATAATTATTACTAAACTAAAATTTATCATTTATAAGATTAAAAACCTATATTCAATGTTATATATATATTGATTACAAAGTATATTAAAACTTTAAATACTGGGGCGGGGAAAAAAATCCCTTTAAATACTGTTTAAATATTAGGGGTGGAAGATAATATCCAAATTAATCATACGTGCTTCCTTTTCTCAATAGTCAAACATAATCATAGGTGAGATAAAATACTCAAATAAGAGGCAAAGTAGTTAAGACCCTTAAAAATGTAAAGCAAAATAAAACAATCCAAAAGAGCAATATTAATTTAGACTGTGAAGATCAAAGAACACTTGATGAAAAGAATAGGTATTTGAGTTGGAATAGTACAAAGAAAAATATTTTTATAACATTAAAAAAAATCTATTCTCACTACTGAAAACTTTAACATAACACTTAGCTTTAGGGTATTAAAAATATTTAGATTTGCATCTAATAACCTAAAGTAATTACTTATGGGAAATACACATAAAGTTGGTTGATTATGATAACTTTTTATGCATATATAATTAAAAATAAAAAATAAAGTTTATTTAAAAAACAGAAGAAACAGTAAATTCTGGAGGGATTATCTTTCTGTCACTCTGTTCTTATCATGTACATTTCCTTATAAAGCTCTGGTACAAGAACCAACTATAAGAAATATGATAATAGTGTTGCATAAATAAAATTATAAAAATATAAGACTTTCCAAAATTCAAGTCAGCTTACTTGAGCTAAACCTTGCAAAATATATGATTTCCCCTTTCTGTGTTGTGTACTAAATCTTACTTTGATTTATGGTGTTTGAAACTTAGGAAGGCATGCTTTCTGATACATATACCCAGTCACGGCTGAATAACTCACTAATGGACTATATTCCCTGATAAACCAACCAATTTAATAACTTTGCCAATGCCAGTTTTGGAACAAAGCAGTCCCCTTATTGGTATTCCAGTGCACTAGCTAATAACAATTAGATTTCACTGTAGCATTGTACCCTGCTATTGTCATCCCAACAAGAGACACTTTCCTTATAATCCACAGAATTGACATAAATGTAAATGTCAGCCCAACCCACCAAATAAGTCGTCTATAGACCCTCATTACTGGATATGAGCTCACATCTGTCTCATTGTCAGAAATTGCTTTTCCATGTCATTTTTTTCTAGTCTTTGAAAAGACTCCGACATTTTTCAATTTTTGAAACCTTGTCACTGATTTGGCAAACCCATTTAGACACTACAATAATGTATCCCCCTTTTGTTTCTATTGTGTGTTTGAACCACACTGCACATAAACATTGTTTGAATAAATGAAAGAGTATTTCTTGAGTAGTCAAGATGCTAGAATCTAAGAATAACTCAAAGTACTATGTTAAAAATATATATATAAATTGCTTCTCTGACCACAAAGAGCAGTCATTTTGGTGATTTAACATTAATGGTAGAAAGTTTCTAAGGATGGTGAAGGAAATGCTATCACTTACATATATTGTTCAAGTCTAGACAAGATACAATAAAATTTACCTTGTTATAGCAAAGAGGGCTAGGAAAGACGATCTTAATTTCAAGTCATTATTGCAGGGTTTACCTTGTGTCCTCTGGTGTTTTCAGAAGCTTAGCAATCTGATAAGCATGAGGAAGGACTAAGAAAAATTAATTTTTTAAAAGTTTAATAGTAGCATGTGTATATTATGTATACATGGGAGAGATAGGGTAGAACTGAATAATTTTATCCATCATCTTAAACACCATCTTGTAAATAGCTCAACAAACATAGGGCCTTGAGCTTGGCTGTGGCTAGGTTGCGATGGTCTTAGGTTGCTAGGAGCTCTGCTCGGGGCAGGGAGGGAATCTGGAGCCCATCCCCTCCGAGGGGCCCCAGGGAAGACAGACAGGCATGTGGGCAAGAGACTCTCTACACATTCGGACAGGCCTCATGCATGAATGTACCGCAGAGGAACCAAGGTGTGTGTAATCCCATCAATGGTCAGCACCCAGAGACTTAAAAGCAAGCTCCCAGAAGAGAGCCATGCAGAGAGTCTGTTGCCTGCACGCATGGCTATCTTCCCCGGGGTCCCTCAGAGGGGATGGGCTCCAACTTCCCTCCCCACCCCGAGCAGAGCTCCCGGCGGCCCAAGACCACCGGAACCTAGCTACAGCATGCTCAAGGCCCCTCTCTACACGTTCAGACAGGCCTCACGAATGAAGGTACCTGCAGAGGAACCCAGGTGTGTGTAATCCCATCAACAGCCAACATCCAGAGACTTAAAAGCAAGATCCCAGAAGCGCAAAGTCGCTCGATATCTTATAACATACTTTTCCCTCTGGGAGAAAATCGCAAGCTACTGAGAGCTTCCTGCCCACATGGGACAGCCTCGCAAGCTTCCCATAGTGTATCCATATGCCAAAGCCAGTAACCAGCTGAATCTCATTCCCCTGATCCTGAAGCCTTTAGAGGCTTCTAAATCTTAGAGATAGGACGAATGTAGAGGTTACTGAGACTGCTCGAGCCACTCGATGATCAACAGGATTTTGTGATTCATGAAGATAGGGCATTTAGAAGGAGATAGATCTGGAGATCAGTTAAAGAAGCTAACAGAGAAGGTGCACTGAGCAAAATCAGATGTATATTGTCTTCCCTGGAAAAAGGGCAAGGAGTTGAGGAATTCTTGGTGCACAGTGTATTGAATCTCAGTTAGTGTCAGAAAGTCTAACCTTACAGAGTTTATAAGGCAGTGCCTTCCTAGAGCATCCCTCCACTCAGCCTTCAGAAGCCCTCCGATGAAATAAATCTTTTCATCAAAGAAATATTTTTAGGTGGCAGATTTTTACTTCCCTACATTATCAATGTAACTGAGTGGCATATGAATATTTGAACACACTATTCAATAGCTTTTTAAATTTTCATTTAAATTAAATTAGCCTTCTGATTTTTGACAAGATAATGAGTCAGTCCAGGCTGCTTGCTTTCAGCCCTGGAATCTGCTTCAAAGGAATGTTTTTCTTCCATAGAGAAACCTGGAGTTGATGGGTCATAGATTTTAATTGTGGGAAATACTTAGGGAGACTATAGATGATGTGCATCAATATGAGGGAATGAACAGTTCCAAGGCTGAGGCTGGGGCAAAATAGCACCATGCTTCCTTTCTCTCCAACAGCATCACAGATGTGACTCTGTGCCTTGGTGTTAGCAGTGAAAGAGAAAAGCAAGCAAAAAAAAAAAAAACCAGCAGAATTAACCCTGCTTAGACCAGAGAACACAAGCAATAAATAAGAATGGCACAATATTCAGGAATGGCAGACATGCAAAGTGTTGGTCGACATCTACTCAGACCTCAGTGAATCCCAAATCACTGAGTATGTGGTTTTATGATCTCTCTTTCACAAAGTTTGTCAGGTACTTCTTACAAACAATGCAATTTTAGAAACTCTGCAAACCAGCTGGATGGAATGTGTTTTTAACAGATGCAACTATGCTTCCAGCAACACTATCCCCTTCTATGGAAAGAACAGCAGAATAATATAAAATAAATTGCCTGAGGAAGAAAACAGAGTCAGTGATGGATGGAAGGGATGGGGAGTGGCATATGGAAGAAGTTCACCTCAAATTTTACCATGAGAGGGAAAGACTCAGTTTCTCCGTACCAGCTGCTGTAAACAGTTTCATTTTTGCTGGCCCCACCTTACATTTTAAACATTTCTGCAAATTCCTGGAATCTTTCAGAGACTTGTGGAAGTTTACAGTTACCCAGACCATAAATTCTGCCTAGACCTTGGGTTCACAGAAGAATAAGATATAATTGGGGTAGTACCAGGCATATGGTGACATATATAATCTAAAATGTCTTAAATAAACAAGAACTCCCCACTGGCATATGTGGAATGCAAGATGTTAATCTTAGCAACACAAATGAGCCCTAAATTAGCAAGACATCTCTGGGAATCAACATCTTTGGGAATTTTCTAATAATTTGATGAGTAACACAAATACCCCATTTTCCTTTAAATATCCCACAAAAAAAAAGAGCCATATTAACTTAGTCTTATACTAAGTTTGTCTACTGCTGGGGAGTTTTTATTTCTTCTACTTTCTGATAAGCCTTTCTACTTTGAGTCTGAGAATTTTTATTAGTCAATATTTTCATTTTTTAAAATACTGAAGAACATGATAGCCTCTCATTATCTGTAATCTGTATCACAAACCATAACACCCAAACATAGTGAGAGAGAATTAGAGGACAATTGTCTGTCATAGATGCAGGGGAAGAGATAAGGGGGAATGTGTGTAGAGATACTGGGGACATTAGTGGTGGAAAATGTATACCGATGGAGGGATGGGTATGATCATTGTATGAAACTCAAACATGAAAGTTTTGTAACTTTCAATAAATTAATAAATAAATAATAAAAAGAAAAAGAAAGTATAAATGAATACAGTATTGATTAAGTATCCTATGAAGACAGTCACAAAATATTTATATCAGAAATATGATTTGGCTGTAACCTTGTACTTTCATTATAAAAATATAACCATAGCCTGCTGTAAGGATCAAGATATGCATCCATTGTAATTTGAATTGTTGACATAAAAATAAAATAAAATAAAATAAAATAAAATACAATACTGAAGAATTTGGGAACCGTGGATGAACACAGAGACACACTGTTACTGCTGCATCACCATTCCAGTTTCTCTCTCCTAAGACCTTTAACTCTCTTTATAAATTTACCAGAAATGTTTGAAGAATAACTGTCCCTCCTAGGGGAAGTTTCCTTAAAATGTCAGAATCACCTTCCCAAAATATGTCACTTCGACTTGTGCATGACTTAATGCTGAGATCAAAGGAGGCCCTGAACCCTTACAATAATATTTTACTATTCCATTAATGACGAGAAGAATTAACATGCAGTGGGGCTGGAGTGATAGTACAGCGGGTAGGGTGTTTGTTTTGCACAGGGCTGACCCGAGTTCAATTCTCAGCATCCCATATGGTTCCCTGAGCACTGCCAAGAGTAACTCCTGAGTGCAGAGCCAGAAGTAACTCCTGAACATTGCCAGGAGTGACCCAATAAGCAAAATGAATAAATAAAATAAATAATATGCAAACTAAATAAATAAAATAAATAATATGCAGTATTATTCTTAAATAATATCAATTTTAGTATTTTTATAGAGATCAACCTATTAGAGAAATCTAACCACACAGCTGAGCTAATATCTACAGACAGAGCATCAGGTCTTTGGTACATAAAGCATCCTCCCATTTTGTGATCTGTCCTCTTCCTTTCTCAAAATCTAAGACCTCTATCATACTCCTTATCTTAGGATAGATACTGTTATTGACTAATTGCTTTCAAATTCAAATACATGGAGATTTATATCCTTTTTTATCTCTCTGATATTTATTCAATTATTTAACCAGCTTGAAAAATTCCCTGAGGGATAGCAGAGATTTCCTCTTCTCCCTAATGCATTATAAATATCCTTAACTAAGGTGAGAAGTATTGTAATTACAAGGTAAAAATATATTAAACATAAATAAATAATATTTTGAAATTAGTTTAAAAGTTAAATGATAGATTCAAGTAAACAATGAACTGTCAGTTAAACAATGAAAATCATTAATTGTCCCAGTTGCAATTGAAAAAGTTAAATAAAAATAATAAGAGAAAAACTAAGGTAATAATATAAAGAATATAAACAAAATGTAAATATTCATTTACTAATAATTATAGGAGACATAATATGTACTTGATAAAATGATGACTAAAACACTTTCCCCAATTTAAAAAATAAAGGCCGTAAGACCTTCATAAAAGTGGTTCTTAGTATCACTGTCACTGCCATCCCATTGCTAATTGATTTGGGCACCGGTAACGTCTCCATTGTTCTTGTTACTGCTTTTGGCATATCGAATACACCCTGGGTAGCTTGCCAGGCTCTGCCATGGGGGGGGAGATACTCTTAGTAGCTTGCTGGGCTCTCTGAGAGGGACAGAGGAATCGAACCCAGGTCAGCTTCATGCAAGGAAAATGCTCTACCTGCTGTGCTACCACTTCTGCCCGGTTCATAGTATACAAAAGCACAAATATAAGAAGTGGGGAAGGAAGATTTGTCAACTTACTAAATCAAATTTAAGAGCACCAAAGGTCAAAAGTAAATTCTAAACATTTCCCAAAAAAGAAAACCTTGTATTTTTCAAGTGTGGCCTCAGTCTCCCAGAAAGAGTCACATACTTTTCTCTACTGCTAAAGTCTGTCTCTTCCAATAAAATTGTATCTTGTATGTGGAGCTAAAAGTCAAATAACAGCTGCTGTGGGATGAAGGTTTCAGGTAACTATTAGCTTTGCGTTAAAGAATGCAAATTATTTTAAATTAGCATCAGCTAAGTTTCTAGAGGTTGAGAAGGTTCTTGCACTGTCTCTTCCCTTTATTAATTGAAAAAGCAATTCCTCCCCCCCTTTGAAAGATCAAAAATAACATAGGATGCAGGGTGTTTATTTGGTATGTGTTTATCAGGAAACAAGTATAAACTTCTATCTGAGAAGCTCATATTTATTTATTCCCAGAGTAAAAGAAGTAATTTTTTACTCTCCTACTTTACCCTTCCTACTCACCCTAACCTACCAAATTCCTTTGCACAAATTAATTACCCATTTTTCCCCCCATTTTCCTTGTGAATGTAAAATGCTACAAATCCTCTATCTAATCTTATTGCTTCTTTTGTTAACCTCCCTGGTGCTGTTTTGAATATGTATCCAGCACAAGAGTACAGAAGGCTACATGAGCCCCAATAAAAGAACATGTCAAGAAAAAACAATAAAAACATAGAATCCTTAATGTATATAGAGCTTAATATTATTATCGTTAATAACATGGATTTACTGACTTCCACACACTTACTTAGAAACGTTACCTTATTGAAATCATCTCTGAAAAGCATTTTAACGGAGTCACTACAATATACAAACAAAGTATGAGAAAAATAAAAGTGAAAATCATTTACCAAATTTAATGTTAACCGAAGCGAGTAGAATGAGGACTTGACCAAAGATCCACCCATCAAGAAGCCCAATCTGTAAATTCCTCAGTGAACTACCTAAGGCAAAGACTGCCTCGCCTACTAATCACGCTTTGTGGCTGTGAACTTCTTCAGGCCTCTTGGAGCATGAGTGAATTCCTAATGCTGACCTTTGTTTAGGAGGTTCCCTCGAGGTGTAGGTACTGAGCAACTAGTCTCTGTGTCAGCGTGTAGATTTCCTAAGAGGTGTGCGCCACCTGTAGTACCTCGTGGCACAGTCAACCATTTGACAACACAGACCTATAAGCCATACAGTACGGTACCTAATCAAGCACCTCCTGCTAAAGATAAAGTGCTACATTGGACAGATGCTGTTTTGTTTTTCTTTTTCTTAATTCTCCTTAAGAACTGAAACCCCTGGCCACATCCCCTTTCAGCAGAAAGTCATGACATCATGCCCTGTGCTGCTTCTCCTATGCCAAAGCATAAACACTTTACTCCATTTTTTTCTTAAATCCCCTCCAACTAATAAATAATTGTCTAGGAAAAAGTTTTGTCCTCTTACACACTTCTATTTCCACTATTCTATTTCGTGAGAGCTAATCAACTGGGGTGTCTCCAACATGAGTTTTTTTTTAAGAATCGCATGAGACAAATTCACAAATAAGAGAAAGATAAAAGCATCATTATTTTCCTTACAACGTAGACAAGTCATGCAAAGTTGGAAAAGTTGAAAGTAACTGGAATCTATATACATTACTATTACACAAATAAATCACATTATGCGTAGTATGGTGTCAAGAAATGTGATTACAGTTGCATATTAATAATCCAAAAAAGGTTCTTTTCACAAAATGTATATACCCAGAGAAGACAGAAATGTCCCTTTGTGTTCAATACTATTTTGTGTACAAACACAAAATATCTGTTTATGAAAAACTGTTTCATGAAAAGAAAGAAACTAAAATTTGAAAAATGTATATTTAATCCTAAAATGTTTGCTGAAGAACTATACATCAAAACAACAAAACAAAAATGAAAGCAAACAAAAATCCTCTCAAAATTATTGCACACTACTAGAATGGAATATTGTATAGTCATAACATTTTATGTTGAAAGTAGAATAATGATACATGGAAAAGTACTTGTGCTATAAAGTTTTATGGAACTGCAGTGCAGAAAATGAATGTTAACAATTCTCATCCTTTTTTTAATAATGAGAAAAAATACAGCATCATCTCAATGAAGATTTTCTCTAGAAATATTTTCTAAAGCTTGTATATTTTTACTATAATACTCATAAAGACCTAGCTCTTTAACATAGCTAATTTGAGTTGCATAGGCCAGGGCATAGTAAGTAGAGCAAAGTCAATAACAAAAGATCATAAGAAGTAGAATAGTTGTTGAAGCTACGTGATGGTAAACTAACTTAAAAGTGTTTGTGAAAAATAATGTTGAGATTGGGGTATAAAAAAAGTCATTTAACCTTGGTGTGACTCTCAAGGCTTAAGGAAACTGCATTAGGCATACTAGTCAACAAAATGAACTTTTTGAACAAAACTGATTAATCAATTTATTAAAAGGTAAATTCAAGTGTTTCTCCACTCAAGTCATTCTTTCTATGCAGACTTGACAAATGGAATTAGGTAAATATTTAAAGATGTTTTAGTAACATATATACTTTGGTCTGACAAGACACCTAAAACCAAGGTAATCTGAACAACTTTTATAGTTGCCTTATTATTGATTTTATTTTATCCCTCAAGTCTTTTTATACAGCTTTTTCTAAATTCTAGTACATTCTCACATGTCCAAAACCTCCCATAGATATCATCACAGGTATGATAGCAGAAACACAAACTTAATAATCAATTACGAGAATAGATGGTATCCAAGATTTTTTTGTGACTTTGTTCCTTTTTTTCCCTCCTGTAAATTTAGAAGGATTCTCTGGGGTTAGGAAAACTAAACAGATTTATCTGAGACTTTAATTTGGCATATGTGGCAACCTTTCAATGTGAGAAACCACTTTGTTAGTTGCTCTTTTATCTGAGTAGCCTAGAAAATCATCATGGACACTTTTGTTCTGATAAAATCCCCAGTCCCAAGCTGAACAGTAAAGGTCGGTGTGACCTTTCTTCACCTGCACCCATTTTTTCCCATTTTCATACTAAAAATATTACATTATGACCTAAAACTATTTATCTGCCACTTTTCTGAATATACAGTATATGTCCATTGCATATTTCTCAACTGCACATGCTCAACTTTCTCCCTCATAAATATTTATGACTTTCTGAAGAAAAAAGCAACAATTAGTGTATATATGTATGTATGTATATATATATATATACATATGTTAAATGTTATCTCATCCTAGCTGTGCCGGCCATAAAGCCATACCCCTACCCTAAATTGTGCTGGCCCTAAAACCAGACCCCCACTATTCCTACATCTGTCAAAAGCTTGCTTTTTGGCCTGTGCTAGACAATATATCTTTGTCAATAAAGTTCCTCTTTTCTATTCAGTCTTTTGGTGCTTTTCCTGATAGGGGTAGATAATGAATGTTGGTAAGTGTTCTATGTTAAGAATTTATTTTCTGAAAGTGAATTAATTTCAAGAGAATTTAGCATCTACTGCAATACAATATAGTAGTTTAAGGACCACTGAGAATCAACATTCTTCTCATATACAATGTTCAAGAAATATCTGGAGAATCATGAAATGCTCTAGATATTTTTAACACCATTATGTTTGTGATTAGTATATCCCCACAGTATAATACCTAAAAATTAACATTTCTCTTAACTCACAATGAGCTTGAATAACTAATTCCCTGGCAGCAGCTGGCTTATTTGTGGAATAAACAATGATTTCTTGTGGTAAAGCTACTGCGGGGGAAATGTTCATCTTTAGATTTTAAAAACCAAGTGTTACCTAAATCAGAAAAAGGAAAGTAAAAACTGAGTCATTGAAGTAAAGCTGATCCTCTCAGCAACTATCCCTGACACAGATATTTGACAAAAGATTGTCCCTGTCCGAAAATGGTGGCAGCGGTAGCAGCCAAGTGGTAAGAGCCACCCTCTAAGACCCCTCAACCAGGAGGTAGGACTTTCTTTAGTGACGTAGCCTGTAGGTGGTCCTGGGAGGGGGGGCGTTCCCGGCGCGCCTTCCACCCAAAGATGAACCAGAGCCGCGGCACGAGAAGCAGACCCTGCGCCTATTGACTGTGATCCTGAGGTCTCCTAACCCATTTTGGCACCAGAGCGGATTCTTGCAGCCATCCATTTTGACTGTGAACTGAGCTAAAATATTAGAAACCCAAAACTCAGAGTCTTCACTCTCAGCAATGAAGAGAAATTATTAGATGATGCCTATTCAGCAGGCCTGATTGTTGGGGAAAATTTCCAATCAATAATAGTGAGTTCTGTATGGAAATATGGAATGTACTCAATATATATAGAGAATAATGGGAATATCATTAGCTACTTAGATGGGGGGTGGGGTGGGAGGGGGGGTGTATTGGGGTTCTTGGTGGTGGAACGGGTGCACTGGTGAAGGGATGGTGGTTTAATCAGTATTTGACTGTGACTTAAACCTGAAAGCTTTGTATTTTTTCTTCTTTTTTTCACGGTGGTTCAATAAAATATTTCTTTAAAAAAAAAAAAGATTGTCCCCAAAACATGCCATCCATGAAGATTTGACCATTGTTCACAAGGACTTTGAAACTGCACAGGGCACAGACATCATTATGTGTTTTGAAGCAAAGTGGCTTTAAGTTTGCTTAAGAAAAGTAACGCATTCTTTGCGGTTCCCATTAAGCACCTATACAATTAAGCCTTTCTCAAGTGGTCAATAAAACAAGTTCCAGGAAAAAAGTATTTAGTAATGTGATTTAGCATCAAAAGTGTGTGGCCTTGCAGGGACTCTGAAGCTAGACTGTTGAGTTGACAATAACCCCATTGTAAAATACAAACAATGGTCACATGAATAAGGATGAGGAGTCTAGAGAATGTAATTAGTGACTTAGGGGATATATTTAAAGAAAAATTACAGCTTTTAATCATTTTAAGAGGCCAGAGAAGAGAAGGCAAGGGCAGAATAAAATGTGTGAGGCTCAGAAGTAAACACAAGTCATAGTAATGCACAATAGCGTTAACATAATGGCTTTGCTGTCTTGGCAGTTCAGTTTATCATTTACTGTTGCATTATCAAGGTCTGACATTTTAATTTCTTTTCTTTCTAATTGATATTCCCCTAACACAAGGTAAAGACTAAGTTTCATTCTTCGATCTAGGGTTTACTGTACTCTGTACTGGCTAAACCAATGAAAACATGAAAAAATCTTATTAAAGTGTCCTATTTTTTTCTGAGTAATCTCTGGTGGAGATTCTGATATTTAGATGTAAACTGACTGTCACAACACAAACTGCTCTAGCTAACAATTCCCTCCCCCACCATTTCAGGCCAGTTTGTTTTTAGAAGTTTATGGCTGTCAAATCTTGTATCTTTCTCACTCCATGATCCCTAGAGCAGATGCACTCTGTTTGCTCTTATAATAAAACATATGTCTGGCCTCTAACTGATTACTGTATCAACTGGAACATAACAAGATAGTCAGACTATCCAAAGGGTTTTGTGTCAAAGGGAAGTTGAAGTTTCCTGGTGGAACATAGCAGTTTCTGACAGGGTAATAGCTATAGGCTTGATCCAGAAATGATAGTATTAGATTGTACATTCACTTCTTAATTACTCAAACTGCTAGAAAGAAGTCATTTCAGAAAATACTACTTACACATGTTATTAATATTTATTCAACTATAAGGGATTAAAATAAACTTAAATAAATTGGCAGGACTGGGCATATATTTCATGATCCACAGTAAATCCACATACATTAACTTCTGAACTAAAACCCTATAAAATATCTAATATAAATCACATTTTTGTAGAAACTAACAATTACATTGTACTATACACGTCCTTCCTCCATGCAAATTTATATATTAAAGTTCTAGTTATCAGTATTTATCTATGCTTGAAAACAGGGTTGTTAAGGAAATAATTTGTTTATTTATTTGTGTGTTTGCTTTTGGATGAACCCAGCTCTGCTCATGACGATATTCATGGATTCCTTCTCGTAGGCTCATTGGACCATACGATATGTCAGAGATTGAACTGGGTCTGCCATGGGGAAGGCAAACACTCTGCTCACTCTTCTATCTTTCTGGCCCTAATATGGAAAAATATAATGTTATATGAGATCAAAGGACAAAAGACTTAATCACAGAGAATTAGAGCATCTATATAAGAAGGGACACAGGAGATCTTCAGCTCTCCAATTTCTCCTTGTGAACACACACTTCAGAGAAAATTGTGTGAGGCATAGAAAGATGCTGATTGCCTGGAAGATTAGAAGAGAGTTCTCACCAGAAGTCAACCATGGTGTTGTCCAAATTTCAACTTCTAAATTTTAAAATGGTAAGAAATATATGCTGAATGTTTAAACTATTCTGTGGTATTTTCTATGGCAGTAGGAACTGACTCATCTGTTTTGAACTATATATATGGAAAGAACTTGGTAAAGTTAAGAGTTATGTCCCATAAAAAGATGGCAAAAGTGGATTTAATCACAAAAAAAAGTTATTGCATGAGAATGAAACATAGCTTATTGGGTGTTTTTATAATTTGACTTAAAGAAAAGATGAATTTTCTTTTTGTTTGTTTTAGGCATTTATGGAAATGCTTTGAGGCTATCTCTGGCTCTGTGCTCAGGAGAGAGGCTTGGCAGTGCTCAGAGAACCATATGGAGCGCTGAGGATTGAACAAGGGTTGGCTGCATATCTCTCTAGTCCCCTCAAATGAATATTTATTACTTATCTTTTCAGACTTAAACTGCAGCTAGTATTCTTTTAGTGACTCTTCTCTTTATATCCCCTATGGATGAAGCATATGGACTAGAGTTGTGCCAAATTCCCTATTTTTACTTACTGCCCTAAATTAGTCCAGGCAGTAATTCTCAACCCTCACTGACTATTAGAAGCATTTAGAGAGCTTTTAGAGATTTTCATGGCAAGGAATTTCACTCCTCAAAAGTCTGAGCGCATTATTCTGGGATACAGATATCTTAACAAACTTGCTAGTTGTTTCTAATCTGCATCCCAGAAGTTTCCAAATTTGCTTCTTCCTAAAAGTATACTTGAGTCTACTTTTGGCACTGATCACAATGGCCACTCAGTACAATACCCAGAACACCCCAAAGGAGAGAGAGAACAAAAGGGAATGTACTGCCACAGAGGCAGGGTGGTGTTCGGGGGATGGGGTAGGGGTGGTAGGAGGGATACTAGGATTATTCATGGCAGAGAATGGGCACTGGTGGACAGATAAGTACTCGATCATTGTATGACTGAAATGCAAACACAAAACTTTGTAAGTATGTAACTACCTCACGGTGATTCACTATTAAAAAAAAAGTCTACTTGAAGATTTTTGCTTACTTGGGGAATTTCAGTAATGTTAGGACCGGTATTCATACACACACAACTTAGATTTTGTTTATTGATCAATAAAGTCTTGATGCTTATGGAGTACTTATGGCTTCAAAGTCAGGCAGCAAACTATAATCACAGTGCCCGCATAGAATTTTTCAGCTTTAAATGCCTTCACTTAAAGACGATTCTATGAAGGGATCTAGAACATTATTCATGGTTCTTTTTTTTTCCTTTTTTTCTTTTTTCTTTTCTTTGTTTTGTTTTTGTTTTTGTTTTTGGGTCATATTTGTTGATGCTCTGGAATTACACCTGGCGCTGCCCTCAGGACTCACTCCTGGTGATGCACCAGGGACCATATTGAGTCTGTGTCAGCCACATGGGAGGCAAATGCCCTACCTGTTGTACTATCACTTTGTGACTTATCCACAAATTTTATGAAGTAAAATTGCAAGGGGAGGGTTGCACATATAAAATTCAATTTAATATAAAATTGATGCTGTATACATTTAAGAGCGTAAAGAGCGCAGTAAGTCCTAGGGAAATTGAGAGACAGAAAGTGCTGACTAGCCTGCTGGAGCACAGTTAAAAGACTAGTCAAAAAATGAGTATTCCATGAGCAGATGTAATAGAACAGATAAGGAGTAGCTGGGTTTAAAGGCGTTTGATGTCATCTTATTTTCATCAGGAGAGAAAGAATTCACAAACAGCAAGAAAAGTGCCATATTGATCATGAGAGTAAGGAGAGATAAGTGTAAAGCAATTGATTGCAACTGAATGCAAATGGATTAGAATGAGAGACTCTGGGGTGTGATGACAGGAGACAGAGTGAAAAGACTATAAAGAACAAACTCCCCAAAACAAGTCTCTAGGAGTATCTGTGGAAGACTTAACTAGAGCATTAGTATATTTTAAAATTGGTGGCGGTGATTGGTATTCTTGCACTGACAAATATCTTCTCAGTGAGTGAATGAATGATTACAATGCTGAGGTGATAATTTATCATTGTTTGAAGATAATAAAAAGATAGATGAAAAATTATAAGGATTTGGAGAAAAGATACTTGCTATATGAAATTGATTGAAATGATCTCATTTTCTTAAAGAACAGGCCTCCTCAAAATGTCCATAACAAGCATTTTCCAATACATGGAATCTCGTCATGCAGAGGAAAGGTCAGAAGAGTCCCTGTATGCTTCAAGAGATCTCTAAGCTCAGTAGAAATGAACCATGAACACAGAGCTAGGAGTAAGGCCTAAGCACTGCCAGATGTGGCCCCAAATCAAAATAAGATAAAAACAAAATAACCAAATAACAACCAACCCCTGTCGCCCCAAAACAAGAATAAAAATTGCTCATATCAAGTCTCAATATCTCAAAAATATCAGAATTCCAAATAGCAAATAACAGAAACATCTGGGTTTGTATCTAGTCACTCTTTCCCATCAAGTGAGAGCACTTCCTCCCTACTATGATACCCTAATCCAGTTATTAGCTCAGGAAACAAACAAGAAAGCAAACAAAACTTCTGTCTGTCCTCTGTCGTATTCATTCTAAAGTTGACTGCCATATAAATTCTCCATTCACTGGAGCAATAATACAGTGGTAGGGCATTTGCCTTGCACGAAGCCGACCCAGGTTCAATTCCTCTGTTCCTCGCGGAGAGCCTGGCAAGCTACCAAGAGTATCCTGCCCACATGGCCGAGCCTGGCAAGCTACCTGTGGTGTATTCTATATGCCAAAAACAGTAGCAACAGGTCTCACAATGGAGATGTTACTGGTGCCCGCTGGAGCAAGTCAATGAACAATGGGATGAAGTGCTACAGTTCATACTTTGTAGATCTGATATGAGATACTTTACATGAACAGACCAATAAATACCCATAGGGATAGAGAAAATGATTTCCTCTGCGCCCCACTATTATTCTAGCTCTACAGTTTCACTGCTTATCTCCTTTACTAATCCATGGGTCTCTCCTCTGTTTTAGGAAGGCAGATTGTCTCCCAGAGTGTTATTGGGTTACATGTGTATCTGCACAGGTTTTATTCCTGGCTCTGTGCTCATGGATCATCCCTGGTGGGGTTTGGGGATCAAATTGTGGTCAATCTCCTGCCGGTCAAGTGCTTCACCCACTGTAATATCTTGTTTGACTTAAACCTTATTCCTAAATCAAGATCCATTTTTTTGCCCTAGCATGCAGGTGTCCCTTTTGCAATATAAACCCAACAAATATTTTTAAATCTTTTTAAGGCAAGGCTTTTCTGCAAAGAGTAGGTCTCCCTAAGATATATGGAACAGAATTTTTAAAGACAGGTCTTTTTACTTGGAGATAATTTAGAACTGATTTCAATTGAAACACTACCTGCTGAGAAAAATAAACAGTAGGTTTATTACCCGGGATAAGTCTTTTTTCTTTTTTTAAAAAAGACATATCCTTTCTACTAGAAGTCTAGCTAACTGGCAAGATGAACATCTAATTAATTGCAATGGATCAGCTCTTTGTAATATAAGACAAACTTTACTCTTGCTTTGAGGACCCTTTATTTTTGTGTGTGTCCCTATCCTGTTTTTCTTTTTTTTTATTTTTAAATTTATTTATTTTTAATTAGAGAATCACCGTGAGGGTACAGTTACAGATTTATACACTTTTGTGCTTATACTTCCCTCATACAAAGTTCGGGAACCCATCCTTTCACCAGTGCCCGTTCTCCACCACCCGTAAACCCAGCGTCCCTCCCACCCTCCCCAATCCCATCTCCCCCCCACCCCACCCTGCCACTGTGGCAAGGCATTCCCTTCTGTTCTCTCTCTCGAATTAGCTGTTGTGGTTTGCAATAAAGGTGTTGAGTGGCCGCTGTGCTCAGTCTCTAGCCCTCATTCAGCCCGCAACTCCCTTCCCCCACATGGCCTTCGACTACAATGTAGTTGGTGATCGCTTCTCTGAGTTGACCTTTCCCCGGAACGTGAGGCCAGCCGCGAAGCCATGGAGTCAACCTCCTGGTACTTATTTCTACAGTTCTTGGGTGTTAGTCTCCCACTCTGTTATTCTATATACCATAGATGAGTGCAATCTTTCTATGTCTGTCTCTCTCTTTCTGACTCATTTCACTCAGCATAAAACTTTTCATGCCCATCCACTTAACTACAAAATTCTTGACCTCCTTTTTTTCAGCTGCATAGTATTCCATTGTATAGATGTACCAAAGTTTCCTCAACCAGTCATCCGTTCTGGGGCATTCGGGTTTTTTCCAGATTCTGGCTATTGTAAACAGTGCTGCGATGAACATACATGTGCAGATGTTGTTTCGATTGTACTTTTTTGCCTCTCTGGGATATATTCCCAGCAGTGGTATTGCTGGGTCAAATGGGAATTCAATATCTAATTTTTTGAGAGTCGTCCAAATTGTTTTCCAGAAGGGCTGAACCAGTCGGCATTCCCACCAGCAGTGAAGAAGGGTCCCTTTCTCCCCACATCCTCTCCAACAGCGGTTGCTTTTGTTCTTTTGGATGTGTGCTAGTCTCTGTGGTGTGAGGTGGTATCTCAAAGTTGTTTTGATCTGCATCTCTCTGATGATTAGTGATGCAGAGCACTTTTTCATGTGCCTTTTGGCCATTCGTATTTCTTCCTTGGTAAAGTTTCTGTTCATTTCTTCGCCCCATTTTTTGATGGGGTTGGATGTTTTCTTCTTGTAGAGTTCAACCAGTGCTTTATATACCATTGATATCAACCCCTTATCTGATGGGTATTGTGTAAATATCCTTTCCCATTCTGTGGATAGTCTTTTGATTCTGGTCACTGTATCTCTTGCGGTGCAGAAGCTTTTTAGTTTAATGTAGTCCCATTTGTTGATCTCTGTTTTTACTAGATTGCTTAGTTCCGTGTCACCTTTGAAGATACCTTTATCTTCAATATCGTGGAGGGTTTCGCCGACCTTGTCTTCAATGTACCTTATGGTTTGTGGTCTAATGTTGAGGTCTTTAATCCATTTTGATCTGACTTTTGTGCATGGTGTCAGGTCAAGGTCTAAACCCATTTTTTTGCATGTGGTTGTCCAGTTGTGCCAGCACCATTTGTTAAAGAGGCTTTCCTTGCTCCACTTCACATCTCTTGCTCCCTTATCAAAGATTAGATGGTCATACATTTGGGGTTGTGTGTAGGGATATTCCACCCTGTTCCATTGGTCTACGGCTCTGCCTTTGTTCCAGTACCATGCTGTTTTAATTGTTACTGCTTTGTAGTAAAGTTTGAGGTTGGGGATGGTGATGCCTCCCATCATCTTTTTCCCAAGAATTGTTTTAGCTATCCTTGGACGTTTGTTATTCCATATGAATTTTAGGATTGCTTGATCCATTTCTTTGAAGAGTGTCATGGGTATATTTATAGGGATCACATTGAATCTGTATAATGCTTTAGGGAGTATTGCCATTTTGACAACATTGATTCTCCCTATCCACGAGCAGGGTATATGTTTCCATTTTCTCATGTCCTCTTTGATTTCATGGAGTAGCGTTTTGTAGTTTTCTTTGTAAAGGTCTTTTACTTCCTTGGTTAAGCTGATTCCGAGGTACTTGATTTTCTGGGGCACGATTGTGAATGGGATTGCTTTTTTCATGTCCCTTTCCTCTGCCTCATTGTTTGCATATATGAAGGCCATGGATTTTTGGGTATTGATTTTGTAGCCTGCAACTTTACTGTATAAGTCTATTGTTTCTAAGAGTTTTTTAGTAGAGGTTTTTGGCTTCTCTAGATATAGTATCATGTCGTCTGCAAATAGTGAGAGTTTGATTTCTTCCCTTCCTATCTGGATGCCCTTAATCTCTTTTTCTTGTCTAATAGCTATCGCAAGTACTTCCAGTACTATATTGAAGAGGAGTGGTGAGAGTGGGCATCCTTGTCTTGTGCCTGATCTCAGAGGAAAGACCCTTAGTTTTTCCCCGTTGAGGATAATGCTTGCAGTAGGCTTGTGATAGATGGCTTCGACTATCTTGAGGAAAGTTCCTCCAAACCCCATTTTGGCGAGGGTTTTCATCATGAAAGGATGTTGGATCTTGTCAAATGCTTTCTCTGCATCTATTGATATGATCATATGGTTTTTATCTTTACTTTTGTTGATATGCTGGATTATGTTGATTGATTTCCGAATGTTAAACCATCCTTGCATCCCTGGGATGAATCCCACTTGGTCGTGATGTATGATCTTTTTGATGAGTTGTTGGATCCTATTTGCTAGTATTTTGTTGAGGATCTTCGCATCGGTGTTCATCAGGGAAATTGGTCTGTAATTTTCTTTCTTAGTGGTGTCTTTGTTTGCTTTTGGTATTAGGGAGATATGTGCTTCATAGAAACTGTTTGGGAGAGTTCCTGTTTTTTCAATTTCCTGGAAAAGTTTGAGGAAAACAGGCAATAGGTCTTCTTTAAATGTTTGGAAGAATTCGCCAGTGAAACCATCCGGGCCTGGGCTTTTGTTTTTGGGGAGGTTTTTGATTACCGTTTCAATTTCCTTAACATTGATGGGTCTATTCAGGTATTCCAGGTCTTCTTTCTTCAGTGTTGGGAGATTATAGGAATCAAGGAATCCATCCATTTCTTTTAGGTTCTCCTTTTTTGTGGCGTAAAGACCTTCATAGTAGTCTCTAATGATCTTTTGAATCTCACTGGTTTCTGTTATGATGTCCCCCTTTTCATTTCTGATTCGATTTATTAGAGTTTTCTCTCTTTCTTTCTTTGTGAGTCTTGCTAGCGGTTTATCAATCTTATTTATTTTCTCAAAGAACCAACTCTTTGTTTCATTGATCTTTCGGATTGTTTTTTTGGTTTCGATGTCATTTATTTCTGCTCTAATTTTTATTATTTCTTTCCTTCCGTCTGGTTTGGAGTCCTTTTTCTGGTCCTTTTCTAGGGTCTTGAGTCGTGAAGTCAAGCTATCTATGTGGGTCCTTTCTTCCTTCCTGAGGAATGCTTGGAGAGCTATAAATTTTCCCCTTAACACGGCTTTAGCTGCGTCCCATAGGTTTTGGTAGCTCGTGTCTTCATTCTCATTTGTTTCTAAGTATCTTTTGATTTCTTCCTTGATTTCCTTCTTGACCCACTCATTGTTCAACATGGAATTGTTTAATTTCCAGGTGTTTGATTTGATTTTCCGTATTTGTGGGTGGTTAGCTTCTATCTTCAGCGCATCGTGGTCTGAAAAGATGGTTGATACAATTTCTATTTTTCCGATTCTATTGAGGTATGTTCTGGGGCCCAGTACATGGTCTATTTTTGAAAATGTTCCATGTGCACTGGAAAAGAATGTGTATTCTTTCTTTTTGGGGTGTAAGGCCCTGTATAGGTCTATTAGGCCTCTCTCTTCAATTTTTTCATTCAGAGTCAGTGTTTCCTTGTTGAGTTTTGTTCTTGTGGATCTATCTAGAGGCGATAAGGCCGTATTGAAGTCTCCGACTACAATTGTGCTGTTAGTGATGTCCTCTTTGAAGTCTGTTAGGAGTCGTTTTAAATATTTAGCCGGTCGTTTGTTAGGAGCATATACGTTTAAGAGTGTGATTTCTTCCTGTTGTACATATCCCTTGATAAACAGAAAATGACCTTCGCTGTCCCTTTTGATCTTTTTCATCCTGAAATCTATGTTGTCGGATACCAGGATGGCCACTCCAGCTTTTTTAAGGGGGTTGTTTGCTTGGAGGATTGTTTTCCATCCTTTGACTTTGAGTCTATGTTTACTCTGTTTGTTCAGGTGTGTTTCTTGCAGGCAACAGAATGTTGGGTTTAATTTCCGGATCCATTTAGCCACTCTGTGTCTCTTGATAGGTGCATTTAGGCCATTGACATTGAGAGAGATTATTGTGATGTGGTTTTGTGTCATCTTTCTGTGGGATTTGTTGTTCTTATGGGGCTCCTCCTTGTCTTACAGTAGCCCCTTTAGACCTTCTTTCAAGATTGGTTTTGAGTCTATGAAGTTCCTGAGCTGTTGTTTATCCGAGAAATAGTGTATGTTTCCTTCGAGTTTGAGTGAGAGTTTAGCTGGATAAAGTATTCTTGGTGAGGCATTCATTTCGTTGAGTTTTTTCACTATGTCCCACCATTGTCTTCGGGCTCGGAGGGTTTCTTCTGACAGATCGGCCGTAAATCTGAGGGGTGCTCCTTTGTATGTGATTTCCTTCCTTGCCCTTGCTGCTTGCAGAATTGTGTCTCTATCCGTGGTATCCGTCATTCTGACTATGATATGCCTTGGGGTCTTTTTATTCGGGTCTCTTTTTGCTGGTACTCTTCGGACTCCTTGTATCTGGATGCCTGCCTTCTCCAGCTCTGGGAATTTCTTAGCAATGATATCTTTGACTGTGTTTTTTTCATTGGGGTTGCTTCCCTGCGGTTCTGGTACTCCAGTGATTCTTATGTTGTTCCTCTTGAAGTCATCCCCCAGGGCTCTGATTCGCTCTATAGCCATTTTGAGGTCTTTGGCCATGATTTGTTGCTGTCTATAAGCTTTCTGCAGCTCATCTTCCAGATAACTGATTCTGTCTTCGGCTGTAGTCATTCTACTGTTGAGGGCATCTAGTGAGATTTTTATTTCATCTACCGATTCCTTTATTTGTGAGACTTCCGTTCGAAGGTTTGAAATTTCTGCTCTCATTTCTGCTCTCATTTCTTCCTGTATTTTCTTGGTAGACCGTTCCAGCGCTTCATTCATCTCCTCCCTTAATTTATTGGATGTCTGTTCCATATTTGCTTGGAGTAGGTCGACTCTCCTCCAGATTTCCTCTCTGAATTGTTTATCTGAGAGGTCATAGATGTGAGAAGCCCCTGTTGAGGTTTCTGGTATCTCTTCTTCCCCCTCTCTTCGCGGGGGGGATTTTCGCTGCTTCTTCATATTGTCACGGAAGTGTAGAGTTGGAACCTTGTAGTTATTTATTCCTCTTCCTTTTTGTGGGAAGAAGGGGCTCCGATTGTGCTAAACTTCCCTTATTCACTGATAGCTTTTATACTGTCAGCCTAAGCTAATGGCTATTTTGCGTAAGTGTTTGAGATCGCAAAAGTGAGTTTTCAAAGGAATACACAGTACCGATTGAGCTGAGGTAGCAAAGAATAACTGCGGCCGGGGGACGCAGACGGCAGCAGGAAGTGGGGGAAAGGGAGGGCGTGGCCGAGGGATGGTCCTCGTACCTGATGGACGTGCGCAGTTAAAGCCGGTTCGGGAGACAGGGTGCGCAGGGCAAGCAGGGAGTGACTTCAGAAACTCGGGGGACGCAGACGGCAGCGGGAAGTGGGGGAAAGGGAGGGCCCTGTTTTTCTTTTTAATCTCAGAAACATGCCCACATTTGACTCGATTGGCTTCTAAAAGTTATATCTATGAGGATATTCCATAACTATGTGATTCAATTGGTTCTTTTTACCTTCAAATCTGCCTAATATTAATTTGTTCTATCAGCCTGAAAAGAACCCAGAAAGGTTAACAGAAGCTTTCCTCTCCATTCCTACAATTCCCAATTGAATCTGAATTTCAAATAAAGAATGAATAATTTTAGTTTCATTGTGTCTCATTCAACATTTAAGACATAAACTAAAATATGTTATCTGCAATGCATGTTTAACTGAGTTTCCAGTGTTTTAGTAATTAACTCTAACTGTTGCAGGTATTTTTACAGTAAACATTACACATTACTTTATATAGTTATTGTATGAGGACATAAAGTTAATAAAGAACAACATCTTATTTCACACATCAGTTTATCTGACTGTAGTCTGGGTTCCTTCTTCAATCACATAAAACTTTCTTACTGCTCATTTACCCAGTTAATTATAAGAGAAACTCAGTTCCAAAGACTGTGAATCTAGCATCAGGTAGTGTTACAATATGTATTCCTAGTGAAAATCTCTGAGAAACACTATGAAAATCAGATCAGGAAGCTAGACGAGAGTTGCATGTTTGCCAAATTGGCAAAATCTAAAGATCCATCATGCTTTACCTTCCTGATGGAAAGGGTTGCTCCCTCCCCTCAGCTTAAAAAGGGGAAGGTTACTTTTATCCAGCAATAATGCTGCAAAGACAGTATATTGGGGTGCAAGCTTTCATTTTAGAGAAATGCACTTGTGTGTCTTCTTGAGGCTGCTCTTTTCAAGTAGTTTTTTTTTTTTAATTGTTGTTTTCAAATAAACTAATTGTGTTGCGGAAATAGCTACTCCTGTTTTTTGTCATTGTATTTTTTGAGGTTGAAATCTTACTTCAACAGGGGATACTGCTTAAAAATGCATCTTAAATGCTTAGAAATGCATCATCATCTGAAGCTGAAAATCATTTCATGATGTATTGCTATATAAAGTTCCAACTTGCCTCTGCATCTACACACTGCTGCCTTTCCAACCTGACCTTATTGATCACGCATCCCCCTAATTCTCCAGTGCTGTGACTTCACAGTAAGTCACTGCCAATGAGTCCATGCAGGAGACACATGGCACACCTTTTTCTCTCGTAGGAAGAAAGTGCCTGTCACATCTACAAATCACTGTTTTGTAGTCAGACAGGGTAGCAGGCAGCTGACATTTTCATGATACTTGTTCTCAGTCTGAAATCCAAGGCCGCACTAGGTAAATGAGTTCAGTTCTTGAGGATCTGTCTAGTTCCCAGGAAGAAATTTTGTGATATGTTTTAGTTTCTGATAAATGTCAACCATCGTGGTAGTAGTGCAACTTTAAAGAATCTGAAATGAAATCCATAACAAGAAAATATCTTCCCTTTCTAATAGATGGTATTCTATTCTAGATTAATTCTTTAATGTTGAGAATTACCAAGAAAATAGACAATCTTCAATGATAACAGAGCTGGTGTCA
Source organism: Sorex araneus (assembly GCF_027595985.1). Classification (NCBI taxonomy): domain Eukaryota; kingdom Metazoa; phylum Chordata; class Mammalia; order Eulipotyphla; family Soricidae; genus Sorex; species Sorex araneus. Next base: position 177,109,896 of record NC_073313.1, on the reverse strand, counting down.
ATAGAATTGTAAACTGAGACTGCATGCAAGGTATGTGTGGAATAAGGGGAGGGATGCAAGAAGTGGCCTTATGACAGTGAGAGACAATTATAACTACTCTGCTGATGGGTTTGGTGAAGTACTTGTGCAAGTATAAAGCAACTTGGGAATGGTTGTTAAAAATTTTCCTCAAGGGGCCAGAGCAAGAGTACAGGCACTTTTCCAACCTGGGTTTGATCCCTTACACCCCATGCAGACCTCTGAACCCTCCCAGGAGTGATCCCAGTGCAGAACTGTGAGTATGATCTCAGCATGTTGATGTGGGCCCAAAATAAAATAAAACAAAAAATACCTCTGTAACAATATAAAGTAAAAATTGAAAAATTGTACTGTGAAAATCTTTGAAAAATCACGTGCATAATCTCAACTAAGTATCAAAAGAAATGCCAATATTAATAGAACCAAGAAAATTATATTTTCAGATCCCTTCATTTTAGCAGAAAAGTATTTGAGCTTCTTGAAGGATTTTGTGAGGAAAGAAGCCATGAAGGGGCATTAAGTTCAAGTACCATAAGCCAAATTGAACATCTCTCCAACCTTTGCTAAATGCTATCTTACTACCTAATTATGAAGTTGCAATTGTCTAAAATATAATCACTAGTTCATTTTTGTCCTTTGAGCATCATCAGTGTCCTTTGTATATGCAAGACACAGAGTCAGGAGAGTTGGTTAAACTGTCTGTCGAGTATTTGTCAGACATATTTGATTTTACAATCAGACCTTAGGATGAATTGAGAGTGGTTTTAGTGGCATATTTGAGGACAGCCTCTTCCTAGAGAGAGTTTTATTTTTTTTTTTATTAAAAAAAGAAATTCTAGGGGCTGGAGCGATAGCACAGCAGGTAGGGTGTTTGCCTTGCACAGGGTTGACCCAGGTTGGATTCCCAGCATCCCATATGGTCCCCTGAGCATTGTCAATAGTAATTCCTGACTGCAGAGCCAGGAGTAAACCCTATGCATAGCCGGATGTGACCAAAAAATATTTTTTTCTAGAGAAAGTTTTAATATTTCTGGCAGAACCTATAATACATCTTCCTAGACATGTACTCTCTCTCTTCTCTCTCTCTATCTCTCTCTCTCACACACACACCCCACACACAAAGCAGTGTATCCATACGTATATGCTTACACCACTCATACCCACCGCCATGGGGCTCTTGGAGGAGAATTTGTGGCCTTTCAATCTTTGATTATATAACCTAAAGCTATTTTATGATGCTTGGCTATTAAGTATTAGTTTGAAAATCCAGAGAGCTAATTCAAAGAGCTAGACTGACTTGAATGCAGGTGGCCATAGTTTAATTCCCCTTGCCACCTGGTACCCTTATGACCACTGGGAGTAACTCCAAGCACTCAGCAAGGAGCACTGCAGGATATGGCCCCCAAATCAAAATGAATCGAACTGAAAATAGGGCTGGCTCCTGAGAATAGTGTGCCTTTGTAAGAGTTGTTCCTGAGATATGTTGTAGCTTTTTGGTCCACTGAAGTAATCAAATCCCAGAAAGGAACTGAAATATGACAATTCCTACCCAGCTGCCAAAAAAAGGAAATAGATCTGACCTTTCCATTTGAGTGCATTTTAAAAAGTTCATATCCATAAACTGAGTCTTATTGAAAAATGAGAATTTATTTCCTAAGGAATAAATGAACTCTTTGTTTTCTTAGTCTTTTGTATTTCTGATATTCAAAACCTGGGAACAGAGTATAAACAGTAGTTGGAGCTTATTAAAAATAAATATTCTCAACCCCTCACCCATACCTGCTGAAGGAAAGCATGTGGGTTTAAGAGCTAATCTTGTATGGAGCCATAAAAAATAAATAACATGTTTTACAACAAAAGACATACAACTAAATATATTGTGTTCCTTTGTCTTTTGTTGTGTTTTACTTGAATTCTCCAAGAAGATAAGATATAGTTGGCCATCCGTCCCATGCTTAACAAGAAGAGCACCACCATGTCAATCTTTCTGAACCATCTTCCACCAAACTAGCATTAGTTCCTTTCTGAAATACACTGTTCTCTCAAAGATTCCTCAAATTTATCTTAAAATAATTTCATTACTTTTTATACAAATATCTCAGCTTTTTTCTTCGTTTTATTTCCTCTTTGCTTCTTCTTGGTTTGTACTTACTTTTCTTGCTTTCCTTCTATTCTCTGTTCTTTTAAACAAACACACAAAAACATTCCAAAGTTTTTATAAGTCTCAATTGAATAGTGAGAAAGAGATTTCTAATAAGCCTTATCTATTAGGGACTTGGTATTTGTTGAGAGACTAAAACACATAGCATTTACAGCAGCTAAAGGTCTGGGGATATCTGAAGGATTTGCACTGCAAGTGAGAAGAGCCACATGAAGCAAGAGAATTAGGGTGACAGTGATTAATTTAGTATTCATCTGATCTAAATATGAATCAAACAGAATTCTTACATGGGACACCAAAACTCAAGTGATAATAAAAAAATGTAATTTGGACTTTATCTATTCTTAGAAATATTCTGGGTCAAGCTATACCATTAAGAAAGTGAAGTTATCTAAAGAACAGGAGTTCACAAATGGTATTAACTGTATGAAGAACATAAAAGAAATCTTTGCAACTTGACATTAAAGAAATTTTAAAATATTTCTTAAAAAATAACTGAAAAATGGATTTGACTGCACATTTATTTCTCCATATAAGTCAAACTATAAGGTCAAATAATTTAGGTAAAAATGATGTACATAATTACTTGTTAGACAAATACAAATCAAAACCACAAACCTAACAGTATGATACAAAAAGAGAAAACAAACATATTTTGTGGAGGTTGTGAAAAAAAAATGAAACCTTCATACATTGCCGGTGGGATCTTAAAATGGTTCAGTAACTTTGGAAAAAAGCAGCTTCAAAGTACTAAATTCACAATTATCATATGATCCCATAACTCTCCTTCTACTTATGTACATAAGAGAAGTAAAAGCATATGTTCATTATAAAAGTTTCTCTAAATAAAAAAAAACTCAGATGTCTTATTCATAATACCAGAAAAGATGAAGAAACAAAGACAGGTAAATAGAAATACATAAAATTTGGTATATGCACATACATATATGTATATTCAAAATTTTTAAGACAAAATACTAATACATATGTTATAGGTAAAGCATGAAAAATCTATATAGACTGAAGAAGCCAAATCACAAAATACCACAAATTGCGTGTTTCCATTTATATGAGGTGTCTGGAATAAACAAATAAATATTGGCAGAAATGTTCATGATTACTCAGCAAGAGGAGAACTGACTACTGCCTGTTGTGTGTGGGGGCGGTTCTTTATAGGATTTGAACTACTACAAGAACAGTTGTGGTAATCACAAAATTCTATGAGTGCCCTTTAAAAACTACTGAACTTATGTGTTGAAACATGGACTGTAACCAAGATAAAGCGTAAACGAAGTGAAACTTATCACTTACAAGGGCAGGGACTGGGGGGGCGGGAGGGGGCGGGAGGTATAATGGGGTGGTTGGTGATGGAATATGGGCACGGGTGAAGGGAAGGGTGTTTGAGTATTGTATAACTGACATAATCCTGAGAACTATGTAACCCTCCACATGGTGATTCAATAAAATTTAAATTAAAAAAAAAAACTACTGAACTTTACACTGAAAATGTAAAGTGTTAAATTTATGCTATGGGCATTTTCACAAAAAAGGAATATCATTTTAATAAAGCAATATTTAAAAGTAAAAATGTCTTAAACATAATTTGAGTAAAATTAGATTCATCTTTGATATTTCCATTTGTGCCTAATCATCATCTAATTCATCAGAAAATCTTTGCTTATCACTTTAAAAATCACTGTAAAAATGTTTTAAAATGTTTTATGTTCATCTGCTTTTCTCTTCCTCTGCTAACTCTATACCTTTTTGTTTGTTTTCTGTTTTGTTTTTAGGCCATACCCTACAGAATTCAGGGCTTACTCCTGGCTCTGCACTCAGGCATCACTCCTTGTGGGACTGGAGTCACCGTATGGGGTACTGGGAATCAAGCCCATGTTAGGAGGTGAGTGCCCCAGCCTCTGCACTATTTCTTCAACCACCACGTTTTTAACATATGATATTAATACATAATATTGACAGATTATATTATTAAATAACTTATTTCATCACTAGTAATTCATTGTATTAACACAATGTACATGCAAAAATAATAATATTTATACTAAAATATCATCTATATTTATTAATTTAAAAACTTAATTTAAGCTTATTTTAATAATTTTTAAAAATATTAAAATCTTGCTTATAAATTTTCTTTTGGGGGCAGGAGCAATAGTACATTGAGTAAGGTATTTGCCTCATATGTAGCCAACCTGGGTTCAGTCCAGGGCATTCTTTATGGTCCTCTGAGGACCATCAGGGTTGCTTCCTGAATGTAGAATCAGGAGTAAACACCAGTACCTCTGTGGGTAGACCCCAAACAAACAAAATTAAGCAAAAAGTATAATAAAATTTCAATGACTTTTTTTGCATTGGTTCAATTTGTTTTATTTAGGTTTAGGGGGGCAGTGGTGGTAGTGGTTAAAACCACACCTAGTAATGCTCAGAGATTACTCTGGCTTTGTGCTCAAGGATGGTGCTTGGAGGACCATATGTGGTTTCAGGGATCAAACTGTCCGCAGTCACCTATAGGACAAACCTTAAAACATCTATCCTAACTCTCAAGACCCATACTTTATTTTAACTCTTATAAAGAGATAGATATCATCCTACAAGCTCTTTTTTTCTCAAGTGATGGAGTCAATGACTTGACCTCTCTAGTCAAGATAAAACTTGAGCATGGAAAAACTTGTATCTTACTATCTAGAGTGCAAATATGTACTTAAAGGAGAAGTATAAATCTAGCATACACAACTTTATCATACATGGTTATCGACATGGTCCAAACAATATCTTTCTCACGTAAAGGCACTTCTCTGAACAGGCAGAAACCTCTAGATGGTCTAATCATCATTTAATCAGTCGGAATTTATTTAATCTAGTTTTTAATATTGTTATATTTATTTATTTACTTTGGTTTTGGGTTTTGGGGCCACACCCAGGAATACTTATGAATTATTCCTGGCACGGAATGCAGGAATTACCCTGGAGGGGCTTGGGGAATCATATGGGGTTCGGGGGATAAACCCAAGTCAGCTGTTTGCAAGGTCAATTCCCTACCCTCTGTACAGTTTCCCCAACATAATTTTTGAAAGGTCATCTCCTAGTTTCAGTAACACTTGCATACAATTATCTAACCATGCAGAAACAGAAAAACATGCTTCCCACAATCCTACTCATATTTGAAATTATTATCTTCTCTTCTTGTATTTATTCTTCAAAGCTCCCAAATTCACTTCCTCTTGCACATCGAATCTTCCTTTCTATACTCTATAGAGAAACAAACCTAATTTATAGCGATATTAATCTCCTTGTTGTTCACTTGGTGAAAACAATACTGAAGTTTCCCACTGGAATTTCTATCTACTTCCTTTGATCCCAAAATCCCATGGCAACCTTTCAGTTCCTCTATCACTAAAGTTACCCTGCACATAATACCTTCGATGATGGTGTTCCTTCTTTGGGACTCTGCGTGCTGGCTTTGGCTGCTTTCTTCTCTTCATTAAAGTCTCAAGTTAACACTCTGGGGCATACTTATACATTCTATCTAAATAATTTTCCCTACTTGATGATTCTCCATCATGATACCCATTTTATGAGCTATAAAACAGTGGCTGCATTGTTCTATAAATTACCTGTCACTGTCACTGTCATCCCATTGCTCATCAATTTGCTCAAGCGGGCACCAGTAACATCTCCATTTTGAGACTTGTTACTGTTTTTGGCATATTGAATACACCATGGGTAGCTTGCCAGGCTGTGCCGTGCAGGCGCAATACTCTTGGTAGCTTGCCAGGCTCTCCGAGAGGGTCGGAGGAATCAAACCTGGGTTGGCCACGTGCAAGGTAAATGCCCTACCACTGTGCTATTGCTCCAGCCCATAAATTGCCTACTTATTACTATTCTTCACACAATGACCTGGTACAACAGAGATATTTGTATTTTTGTTTGTTCGTTTTTTTCTTAGTGTTAGGAAATATATCCAGCGGAGTGTACAGTCCATAAAGTTATTTCATAAAGTAGCCTAGTAACTGAATTCATTGGGGGATTTACAAAGAAAATTATTCAAAACTAGAATGGATGTTCTCTGGCAGGTGATGATTTGTTACCTTGACACCTAAAAAAGCACTGAAAGCATTTTTAAAAGTATAAATTCAAATGTCCAAGAGACCATAAAAATAGCAGAAAATTTTAATTCTAAAGTGAGAATTTTCTATAAATGTTGTGCAGAATAAGCCTATTGATTTAGAAAAAATTATATGACAATAATGTATCTTCCAAGATTCATCTTAGCCACTTGAGTAATAAAAAATAATATTTTAGGTGTCTTCACATCAATGGCTTTTATATATAAGATGTCTGTTTAATATTATAATATGCATCTGAATATTAAACATAAGAAATTTTATGCAGTCATATGCTTTTTCAAATATTTTTTTCCCACTGAGGTAAAATAATTTGTATTGCTCTAGAAAATAAGGCTTAAAACAGGTTGTATGAAAACATAATTTGATATTTTTTGAGTTTTATGAAATATATAAAAGGATAATTTCAGTCTAATTTTCCTTTTACTTTTTGTTTTTGCTTTTCATTTTCCACTAAATCAAATATTATTTATTTTTATATCTCATAATAAGACACAACAGAGTTGTAGGCAGAGAGAATGTGGTCAAAGATTATAATTTTATTAGCTAAAACAAACAAAAAGAATATTGTTGAAATATTGAATTGGAAATTAAGAAATGTAATTGAATTAAAAATAAAATTTTAACTATTAGATAATCTTAATATATTACCTTATTCATTTGTTTTCAGATAAAATCAGAAAGTTATAAAGAATTCGTCTGAGACCTCTAACAAGTGAAAAATTCTACAAATATGATCACTTGTCACTTGTCACTTGTCATCCCATTGATCTTCAATTTGCTTGAGCTGGTGCCAGTAATGTATCCATTTGCCCCTGTCGTGTGCTAGTGTAGCCCAACGATATCTGCTTGCTCCAGGGACAGGAAGAGCCTCAAATTGTTCATTCAGGGTTTTGACGAAGAATCTGACCATCCCATTGGTGGGCAGCCACACGGCCTTTTGACGTCCCATGGAGTCCAGTCGGTAATAGCTGTAGTCCAGTGGTCATCTCCGAATCACATTACATGTCCGGCCCATCGGGTTTTTGACACCTTGGCAAATAAGACAGCATCCTTGATTCTTGACTGTCGACAGAGGTCGGAACTCCGAATTCCTTCTCTCACTTGAGTAAAATGTGATACTCCTAGCATAGCTCTTTTGATTCCTCTTTGGGATACCCAAATAGCCTTCTCATCCTCTTTGCATAGGGCCCAGGTCTATGAGGCATATGTTAGTGCAGGAAGAACAGTGGAGTTGAAAAGATGTGCCCAGATCTGGAGGTTCTTTGACCTCTTAACCACTTCTTCGATGCTCTTGAAGGCATTCCACGCTGCTCTCTTCCTTCTGTGTAGTTCTGGTGCCAAGTTGTTCCTCATGCTGCGTTCTTGACCCAAGTACACATAGCTGCTACATTCGGAGATGTTCGTTCTGTTGAGAGCAAATGAAACGTCAGGGACTAGTTCGTTTTTCATGAGTATTGTTTTGCTGAAATTCAGCTGCAGTCCAACCTTTCCACACTCGTGATCGAAGTTGGCTAGCATTTGTGCCGTTTGGCTAATGTTTGGTGTTATTAGAACAATGTCATCAATGAAGCAGAGGTGGTGTAATTGCACTATCTTCACTCCCATTCCTTCCCATTCCAGTTGTCACATGACGTTCTTGAGGGTGGCACTGAAGAGGTTCAGTGAAATGGTATCACCCTGCCGAACCACTCTCTTAACGTCAATGATCACTTCCTTGTAGAATGGTGAGATCCTAGTGGTGAATCCATAATACAGCTCACGGAGGATCTTGATGTACTGAGTTTGAACGCCCTGTTTGGCTAGAGCCTCAATGACCGCTTCAGTCTCAACAGAATCAAAGGCCTTCTTTAAGTCGATGAAAGTTAGACAGAGTGGCATCTTGAACTCTCGTGAAACTTCAAGGAGCTTGGTCACTGTGTGGATATGGTCGATTATGCAGAATCCTTTTCTGAACCCAGCTTTCTCGCATGGTTGTGCTTCATCTAGTGTTCTGCCTATTCTATTCAGGATGACTCGAGTGAACAACTTGTAGATGACAGACAATAGGCAGATTGGGCTAGTTGTTAATGTCATGGAAGTGACTCTTCTTGTACAACGGAACGGTCCTGTTGGTTTTCCATCGGGATGGAACCTTGCATTCAGACAGGTAGCATGTGAAGAACCCAGCCAGTGTATTGATGAGTATTGGTGGCAGATTCTTCAGGTGTTCGGGTCTGACGTTGTCTAGACTGGGTACTGTACACATCTTTACCAATGAAATGGCATGTTGGATTTAAGAAAGGAGGACGTTAGGAACGATATATCTACCCTGTGGAATTTGGTATGTGAGCAGGTAGACGTGGCTGTCAAAGAGATCTGAGGATATGAGTAGAAGTCATGAATAATCCTCTCCATGGCCTTTCTGGAAGATGTGATATTCATCAGGACATCGGAGGGCAATCATCTTGGTCTTCTTGGTGAAGGACAGGCAAGCGTTCCGAATACTTTTCCTGGCTTCTACCTCATCGACCAACACTGCTGCTCTTCTCTCTTTGAGATCTTCCTTTATCACTTCTTTGCACACTTTTGTGAGCTCAAACATTAGCTCTTAGTTGCCTGAAGCTCATGCCAAACCACGTTAGCAAATGAGCTGGAGAGTTTCCAAGGACAGGCGTCTGGCATTTCCACTCTCGGCATTCTTCGAACAGTCATGGAGGTGCTGAACCAGTTCATCTGATTCCTCATTGATTGTGTCAATGACAGCATCTTCCCACATTGCTGCAATAGTGCCAAAAAGCTCCCAGTTGGTGGTCATTCTGGAAGTTCTCTTCTTAAATTTAAACTTTGCAGACCTTTCTCCCCGCTCTGTGAAGTAGAATTTTGCACAAAGGAGATGGTGATTCCATCTGATTTGGAATTTTGAGACAACAGTGACATCAGTCAGGCAAAACCTTTGATTGAATAGAATGTGATCAATTTCATTGTGAAACTGTCCATCAGGAAACTACCATGTCCAATGTTTAGATTCAGCCTTCTGAAACTGTGAGTTACCCTGGATGATCTTGGTTGACATGATGAACTTGGACAGTCAGTCTCTCATCCAGTTCATTCCATTCTAGGCCATGGATCCCAATATGGAGTTCTTCAGGCGACCTTCTCAGTCCTATCTTGGCATTAAAATCACCAACAGTGATCTCATAGAATGTGTGGTCTTCTTTAGAGAACTTCTCCAACTCCATGTAGACTATCTCAATTTCTTCTTCTTTGTAGTCGGATGTTGGTGCGTAGACAATGAAGATAGAAACTGCCGGCATTGAGCCATGTTTATTCAAGCGTAATTGTCTGATTTGGGTTGTTAGGCATTTTTTTTTTAAATTTTATTGAATCACCATGTGGAGGGTTACATAGTTCTCAGGATTATGTCGGTTATACAGTTCTCAAACACCCTTCACTTCACCAGTGCCCATCTTCCATCACCAACCCCCCCAGTATACCTGCCGCCCCCTCCCACCTCCCCAGTCCCAACCCTTGCACATGATATGTTTCACTTCGTTTACGCCTTATTTCGATTACATTCCATGTTTCAACACACAACTCACTACCGTTGTTGGGGTTTCCCCCAAAAAAGAAAAGCAGTCCTATTGCCAAGGAGGCATTTGATAGTTCTCCATTGCTAAGAATATAGAGATATTAAGTCCCGCTGTTTGTTACATAGTTTTTCTTTTTCCCCCTTGCCCCGCGCCACCGAGTTCACACCTGTTTTAGTAATCGCCACGCTGCCTGACAAGGGAAAAAAAACCGAAAAGGATGGTTATTTCCCGTCATCAGCAGGCGTGGGGCTCTGGCTTAGTTGATAGACTTGTAGAGTATCTGCAAGCAGTCTCTGGAACCGACGGTCTTGCGCTGGTGTCGGCTCCGGCTCGAGATTCCACCAGCGTCCCGCTGTTCCTTGTACATAATTTTTCCCCTTATATCCCATTCCCACGCCACCAGGTCTGTTTGCTTAATGGACATCACACTGTAGTTGATGACACACCGCGTTTCTTCCCGAGAAAGAAGAAAATTTCTTCTCAGCCGGCGTGGGGATATAGCTTAGTTCAGTCTAGTGAGATGGCTACCACTTTGATTGCCTTCAATATTTCAGCAACAGACTTACTATTAGGATCTCCCACAAAAGTCCGCCCCATTAGAAAGGAACCATTACATATTGCTCATACTAAGATGACATTAAGGCCGCGCGGTTTTGGGTTTCTGTATAAAGTCCAGGGAAAGTACAACCAGAAATAACATCACTATAAACTTTTACCCTTTTATGGTGCTCATAAGATGGAGAAACCTAGAGAGAGGCTCGGCGTCTCCGTTTTGCGCTCAGGAAAACCGCGGCCCCTGCGCTGTGCTCAGGAGGGAGGAGTTGAGAGAGAGACAGGTTAAAAGAATTGGGGGATGCCCGGGTCCCACAGCTTCAGCACGCCGTGGGGTCTCTGGTCCCATGCCGGAATTAGTTCAGTGGGCTGCTTGGGGTCCGAGGGCGCTCCCTCGGGCCCCTCCATCATGCTCCTTCCACAGCCGGGTTGTTAGGCATTTTAATGAATCAATGCTCATGGCCAAATTTGTGTTGACAAAGACACCTATGCCACCGATGCCTCTGTTGTCACATGTTCCGAGGAATAGTTCTTTTCTAGTGTCGAAAATGGTGTGATGTGATCTATTCTTTCTCGCTTCGGTCAGACCAATGATGTCGTACCTGATCTTCTGCGCTTGCATCATCAGGTCCTCGATGGATGCATCTGATGCCAGCATACATGCATTGAATGTACAGTCATTTTAGTCTTCCTTTGTTTTGGCAATATAGATCATCCCTGAGATTTTATCAGCCTCTCCTTGCTCATCCTTCTTAACACTGCCATATTGGGGGGCTCTTTCAGTGTCAGGCAAATGATGCCCATTGTTTTTACTGCTTTTGGCATATCAAATATGCCATGGGTAACTTGCCAGGCTCTGCTGTGCGAGCTGGGTCCTCTTGGTAGCTTGCCGGGCTCTCGGATAGGGATAAAGGCTTTTAGGGCAGCCTCCAATCACTCATACAGGTGTTCCCATGGTTCACACCATATTTGAACCCCATCAAACATGGTGCGCAAATTATGTAAAATGGGTATTAAGTGTCTTATGCTGTGTTGTATGGCCGCTTTGCGGCGGCGAGGTTCAGAAATCAGCCTGGAGCATGGCTTTGGCTGAGTAGTGCAGGTAATGGAGGCCTGCTGGTGAGGTATTTATCTGGCTCCTGTAGGATGGGGCATCTGGGTTTGATCCCTCAAGCATTGGAGATTGGAGGAGGCAGACAGAGGATCTTATTTCCAGGTCTCGTTGAGCCTGGTAGAATATACTAAAAGGCAATTAAATCTATAAATATTCTTGACAAAGAAATTATCAGTTTTCAAGGAAATAAGCATGCTTCTACAGAGCGTTAATAATTAACCAAAGGATAAAGGATGTTGAAATGCAAATGCCTTACCTGCTCTGTTATTGATATGACCCCATCAACTAATTACTTAAAAAATTTTTCTTGCAGTTTATCTTGAAAATATTATCTGTTTTATTTGAGATCTGATAGCACATCCCAGAGATTAAATGCTATAACTCTGTAAGAACTCCTGATATAATACTGGAAGATCCTCAACTATTTTCTAGAATTACTCTCTCTAGTTTGTTTGGCTTATGTGCATGTTAGCTATTCCCACTTGTATTTAATGTCTCTTAATTTACTATTCATCTATTCTTGTTCAGTGTTTTTCTCTGTTGCATAGTTATTTGAAAATTCTTAGTTTACTATAGTTATACATTAGTTGTGTCTTATTTGCTATTATACTACTTAACTTCTAATAATTGCAATCATTCTTCTAAAAACCTAGAAGTTGTATTTGGCTGTTTTATAAATAAAACATTTGAGGCAGTCTTGATTATTACTACAGAGCTATGTTATCTATTTGACATAGTAAGCACATTAAGATTCATGGACTATTCTCAAGAATAAAATATATGCAAGTCATAAATCAAGTTCCAATTTTTTGAAATGGATTTAAAATCTTGCATATTTTCTAAGCACAATAGACCTAAATTATAAATCAATAATAAGAAGGGAAATTTCAGACATTCACAATATGTGGAAATTAAAGATCACACACAAAAATGGTGTCAGGGAAGCGAAAACTATCTTGGTGTATAAAAATGAAGACATAATATCTTACATTCAGTTGAAGTGTTGGTTATGTGCATTATATATAAGACAAAGGCCTGATATTCAAGAGCAATTTAAAACAGTCTCTAATACAATCATTAAAAAGATAATTACATAAACATGTTAAAAGAGGGTGCTGGAGAGTTAGTGCTGTCTGTAGGGCACATGTCTTGCATGCCAATCATCTGGGTTCATCACTAATTACCAAGGAAGCATAAATCAACATGACAATATGTTAGTATCTCACATCAGTGGTAATGGTCTGTATCAGAAAGTCCATATACATTAAGTATTGTTGAGTGTATAATGGAAATGATGTCATTTACTGCTGTACCTGATTCACTCTCTTTGGAAAACAGCTTGAAGAGTTCTCTATAAATTACAAATGGAGATTCCATATAGCCAAGCTTACATCCAGGTCTCTACTCCAATTATAAGAGAACATTAGTACAGGGGGTGGAGCAATGATATATAGTGAGTAGGGTGTTTCCCTTGGCACAACTCACCCAGGTTCAATTCCTGCCCTCTCATATTCCTGAGAGCACCACTAAAAGTGATCCTCAGAGCAGAGCCAGGAGCAAGTCTTAAGCACAGCCAGTTGTGGTCCAAAAAGAACACTTTAAAAATTGTATATTTATACAAAGACATATATGCAGATATATTCATTTTTTTCTGTACCTAAAACTTGGAAACTATGTGAGCGCTCAACAGTGATTTCTGGTTAATAAATGGATACATGGATAAAAAATTGTGATACACACATTTTTCTGTTTCACACTCAGCAATAAGAAAAGATAAAATCTTATAGTTAACTGCATCTTGCATAGAATTGGAGGGTGTCATGCAAAGTAAAGTGAATGAGAAAAGAAATGGCAAATACAGAACAGTATCATTATATTTACTCCATTATGTAGAAATGGAGTAAAGGATTTAAAAACTGCCTAGTGAAACAAATCCTGAGACAAGATCAATAAAACAGAGAATATAGGAGGTTAAGAAGGCTAAGGCAGGAGAGAAAGGAAGAAACCTTGAGACGATGGTGGAGGGAACTTGGCACTTTAGATAAAGCATTGGTGTAGCACCACAAGTATAAAACAATGATTTCATTAATATTACAAACTATGACACCTGAATAGAAATAAATTAATAAAATAGAGTTGATTAGAGAATAATAATAAATAATAATTTTGAATAAAGATTAAAAAATCTTAAATACTGTATTTTCATGCAAAAAAAGAATGCTAAAAAATTTCCCAAAGATAGCCTAAAGGACATAGTGAGATTTGAACCAAGATGAACTAAACAGTAAATAGAAAAGATAATGAAGGAATTCAAAAAAATAATATTTTGATTCATTGCAAAATCAAAATTAACAGATTTAAAATTGGGATGGACAGATGGAGGATTTCTGAGGAACCAGCACTCCGGCATTTTATATACTATGTGTGGCAGTTGTTCAACAACAAATTTTTAAGTTTTATGTTCAGTGCATTTTTCTGGATGTATATCTTATTTCTTAATAAAAGTATAAAAGAGCTACAGCAAAAAAAAAACTTGTTTAAACCACTGTCTCGAGAATTCTAGAAACCTTGTCACAATGTGAAAGGCATGCATGTAAACATGTTCATAAACAAAATTTCTATTTTTGCTTAAACTAATATCTATAGCATTTAACAGGTCACTATCCATGCAAGATTATTTTGAAAAGAAAAGAAGTATTGGAAAGAAAAAAGGTAGTTACTATGCATTTTTTCTGTCACACCTCACTCTGTGTAATAAATTAGGAAAGATCCCCAACTACCAAAATTACATTGAGATTCCAGTCAACAGCCAGAGGATTGATTTAGTATAGACTTTGAGAATTAATGACCTGCAGTTGTTGTGCATATTAAATACGGGTTACTCTATTAGAGAAGAGATTGGGCAAATTGGTGCAAAGACATCAGCAGGAAAATAAAACCCTGTTCCTTTCTTTAGCATGTCGATACTATGTATCTGAAGAAAACAGTTGAAGGGCTGCCTCTTCTTGAAAACAACCTTGCTATTGAAAAGTAAAATCTTCTGCCATTACATAGTAATACTATTGTTAAAAACATGACTTGACTAATTCCTCTACGTATCTTAGATAATTCCCTGCTGTATTGACTTAGGTTAATGTTAAATTTCAAGTTAACTCTAGTTTACAGGGCCCCAGCTCTATTCGAAGCTCTGTAAATATGCTATTTAATTCTGACATCCATTATGGGGGGCGGAAGGGCAGTTGCTACAAATTATAGGAACTTCAAATAGGTTACACAAATTGCCCATGATTACATAGCTAGCAAGTGATAGGAATAAAGTTGGACCCATGTCCTAATTCCTATATTAGGGTTCTTTATTTGTTTGTTTGTTTTATTATTGAATCAGTTACAGTAGGCTAACTTCTGTGACAAAAACTCTAAAAAAAATGAACTGAAAAACTATAGAAATTCCATGTTACATAATGGAATCAAACATTTTGAATGGGAAACAGAGAAATAGGGGCTCTGCCCTCCTCATTTATAAGGAATCAAGGCTTCCTCTAGTTCCTAGCATTCTTACACCAATAAAGTCTTGCAATGGGTCTTTTGGCATAAGCCCAGGATCTAAAGGATGAGCATTTCCTGTGGGAGGGTTTATTATTCTACTTTTGGAAATGTCTTACACAATCCTTGTTCATATTCCATTGCCTAGAACTCAGCAACATGCTATTCTTTCTGCAAAGTCTGAGAATTGAAATTCTACTGTGTCCTTGAAAAAAAGGAAGGGGACTTGATGATTTTTTAATTACTACAGTTCCCCTGATTAGATTCAAGACTATTGCCAGCCACATTTGTGTAGTTCATTGACTGTGGATTTTGCACATACTTAATATCTTAGCATCAACAGTTCAGCATTATATTTTTAAACAATATGCTAAATACTCTTGCCCTTATTTTCAGGTCCATTAGTAATAATGATAGTAGTCAATATGTCTCATGCTTCATTTTCTCCATCCTGTACTATTATTAACTAATTTTAACATATCAATAGTTATAGATGAAGTAAGAATCATTCTCATTTATTTTAGTACATCCGAAAATTACAATACAGAAGTTACCTTTATAACTTTCCTAATGTGTCATGTTTCTAGAAAGAGAAAAAAAAAGTAATACATTTTAGTCTACTTAATTAGGATCTTTCTACATTAAACCTCTCCCATAAGAAAGATATTTCCCATATTTTACATAATGCTATGTATTAATGTATGTGTTATGTTTATATTTTATTAAATCCTAATTCAAGCTTAAAGATAATTTATATAAAAATAATCAATTTTATTATAAAACATATTTTGATAAATTGTAACTAGGTTTTAGACTTGCTTCATTTCTTACTAGCCAAAATTTTATTTGAAAAGAGGGCATTAATAAATATACACAACAATTTTAAAGGTAAACGGCCTTTGTAGAGTGCAACAGTTACTAACTTATACTGCTATATCTCCATAAATATTTTTGTTTTTTAAAAAGGACATATTTAATATCATCAATGATGTTAATCAATAAAATCAATTTAAACTTATATAGTTCCAGGTTGTAAAGCATAATCATCTTTTGACTGGTTGACATTGAATGGCTTATAGATTTTCATAAGGCTAAATTTACATTCTCAAATGCCTTGAAACTTTTTTGTATTTATTTTAATCATACTATTGTAATGGTAGCATATTTTCTAAAGATGGATAATATACTGCTTGCAAAAAAATTTAAATTATGCACAGTCTTTATTAAATGACAATCAGGACTGGGATCATTCTATTATACTGTGTTCATTACTTTGATTTTTAGCTTCATCATTGGCACAATGGAAATATTCATTGTGTAATTTATGAAAGTCCTATGAAGATACAATAAATGTTTGCAAAAAAATTGGACTTACTCATTAACTAATAATGGGTAAGTATAAGAACTAGACATTCTTGCCTCATGAAAATTATTAAATATGTGAAATGAATGAAAAGTGCAAAAATGCAGAAAATCACAGAAAGAGTAATAAAAATAGAAGACACCCACAAAGAAGAATGGATGTAGCAAAGATTCTTCATTGGGAGGAAACTAAATCAATATCTAGAGTTAAGTAGATGTTAAAAGCTAGAGCTAACCCTGCTATATGAGCAGGAGCAAAGCACAGGGTCAAAAGTAAGATTTTAATTTTTTAATTTTTTCCTGCTTCATGACTGGAGCAATAGCACAGCGTGAAGGGCATTTGCCTTGCATGTAGCCGACCTGGGTTCGATTCCTCCACCCCTTTTGGAAAGCCCCCAAGCTACCCATAGTATCCTGTCTGCACGGCTTAGCCTGGCAAGCTACCCATGGTGTATTCGATATGCCAAAAACAGTAACAAGTCTCACAACTTTCAGAACTTTCAAAGCTTCAGAACTTTCAATAAGGGGTGGACTTTATATTATTAAATTGACACAATACAAAACATTTTCATTATTAACCTCAGTATTTGATTAAATGTAGTTCATGTTTTTAAAATTTAATAATTTGGTTATAAACCTATAATTATTCTATTACATAAACATGAAACTTATTTTTCTAGAAATCATACTTCTATATAGTCCTAAACAATCTCTTCTGTGTTGCTATTTCTGTTGATCTGTTTGAATTTTGCATTCTTTATCTCCAAAGATCTACTCCTTTTCTTGTTCACTGTCACCCTCATGACTGTAGCTAATCTTCTGCCTAGAACATAACTCTTCTCTGCCCCTACCTACTTCCAAATGTTAAAAATTGAGATAAAAACAAAACAAAACAAAACTGCTTGATTTTAAATATTACATCTAAATGCCAAGAAGAAAGATCTCATCTGCATGGGCTAGAATGAGATTTCTCTCCTTTGGAACCCCGTAATCTTTGGTCACCTTTTGGGGCCAGAGTATGTACATGGGCAGAGTACTTCCTTCCATGTGGTGGATCTAATTTGATCTGTAGCACCACATATGATCCCCCAAGCCAGCCTGGAGAGATCCTTGAGTGTACAGTCATTAGTAAGACCTGAGAACTGCCAAATGTGGCCCATAAACCAAAGATATATACATATGTATATATATCCACATGTATACATATATGTTGCTTTCTCATTTATTATTTTAGGTTAATGTTTAGCTCATACTATAAATGCAATGTATTCGATGATGAATATGCTTTGTAAAGTACATTATGCAGCATTATTAAGAATGATAGTTCTTGATAAATAATACTAGGGTCATTTAAACAGAGGAAATTTAAAAATATCTTATATATGCATAGAATAGATAGATATAGATATATAAACATATATTGTCCTATATATGGGGACAATATATAGGACAATATATGTTTTGTTTTGAGAGAGGGCGGAGAGAGAGGAGATATTCAACGAGCTACTTACAATATTAAAGTTTGTTTTCTTAGCAATAGAATGTTTTATTGATTTTTTTAATAGTCACAATTCCATTTCACAAAATGTTCATGATTAAAAAAAAATCATCCCTTCAGCACTGGTTTTATCTTTGGCTAAGCTCGTTGAAAGATATTTACATAACTTCTGATAAATCAAATTCTTTTTTAACTGAGAATACAATTTTTCTTGTTATTACTATTTTTTCTTGTTACACAGAGCTCCATCCTCTACACTGAGTTTTGGAAGGTAGACTTGTCTACATTACAAGTATATGGTGGCGGTGAAAGGGGATTTAGTAATATGAATGATACTAAAAGGATGGTATTCAGGGCAGAAGAACAGTACAGAGAAAAGGGCATTTTCCATTTGGGAGCTGACTCTGGTATCACAAAGGGTTCCAAAACACCATCATTAGTCACTTCTGAACAGCAAAGCTAGGCATAGTACCTCTGAGGAACAGGAGTGCCCCTCACTTACCTAACCCAAAAGATAACATTCTGTGATTAGTTGGTTGTATGCTTTGCATATCAATGAAACAAAGCTCAAAATTCTTTGTTCACTCAGTTGTGCCATGTGTGACCTTATCATCTTTGCTCACTTACCCTTATATTGATCTTATTTGGAGCTTTGTTTGGGAGAACAAAAGTCAATTTGGGACCCTAGAGAAAGTAAGGCCAGTAAAGGCTTGCCTTGCAGAGAGCCAATCCAGTTTTAACCTCAGTTACAGCATCTGATCTCACAGACCAGAGGGAAGCGATAGCTAAATGCAGAGTCAGGAGTAAGTCCAAAGAACAGCTGGTTGTGGCTACAATAAAATTTAATATATAATAATTAATAAATAAAAAACAAAGTAAATTAGGTGAGAGATTTTAAAAATCCTCTCTTTTTAATTTTAATAAGTCTACTGAAAACAAGAGACAAGTGTTTAATTTTTTTTATCCTTTGTTCTTTTTGAGAACTTGTATCCAAGGTGTCCAAGGAGTCCAAGGGGCTGGAGCGATAGCACAGCGGTTGGGCTTTCACCTTTCATGCTGACAATCTGTGTTCGATTCCTCCACCCCTCTCAGAGAGCCCGGCAAGCTACTGAGAGTATGGAGCCTGCACGCAGAGCCTGGCAAGCTACCCATGCATATTGGATATGGCAAAAACAGTAACAATAAGTCTCTCAATGAGAGATGTTACTGGTGCCCGCTCGAACAAATCCATGAGTAAGGAGATGACAATGACAGTGTCCAAGGTATTTATGTTTAGCTAGTGCATGGATATATGGGGCTTGGGGAAAATAAGACTTGAGTACAAGTAAGGTCAGGAGGACTAATAGGAGTGGTGGTGAGTACAAATTATCACACACTGATATGCATGGGTTATTATGTTTATGAGTTGATAATTTATGAGGTATATTTGTGTGAGCTATGTATTCATTGTGCTTAGCTACAAGTGTTGATGTCCTAGAAATATTCGTCTAATGTGGATGAAGTTTTTGGAATTTGTTGTGGGCAAAATTTTCTTACTGTTGCTAAGATTAGTTTTGGACCCAGAGAGATACTAGTGAAGTTCTCTTTTAAAGGAGGTTGAGCATTCTGACTCCGTAAGACAAGCTCCAAACAAAATGGCACCTGTTTTTGCTCTAGACAACCAGACTTCCTCAGCAGGAGGGAGGTCCAGCCAAGATGAATTGAGGTATAAATCATCATTTCCCATAGCTTATAATATTAAATGATAAATACAAATTTCCTTTTTTCTAAGTTGTAATTTTAACTTAGAGTCCTTCAATCATTTATAGTGAAAATATAGTAAGTGGCAATTTAGCCATTCACTAGGAAAAAATACATTACAGAATGATTTTTCCATAAGGTCACATGATTTCTTTGTGGTTATCAATTGTTTTCTAATGACCAATTATGCTGTTTTTAAATAAAGGCACTGCTGGTGGCAATGGCTTTAAGTTTAGGTACAATTGATTCAAGTGATTTATCTTTGATTCAATACCCATAGCTACAAACCTTGTGAATGTCTTCCTACTAATGACATTTCTCCATGCAATTAAGCTTATATTTTAATAAGAAAACTTCCCATTTGTCTGCTGCTTAACATTTTTTAGGTACTTTAACACCTGTGTGCCACATCAAATTTGTATTAGCCCTGAGAATTAAAGAGTCTTAGAATTAGGTTTCTAATTGCACACTAAGTACACATGAAACCCAGTGTTCGTCACATATTTATGACACAACTTATTCTCTTACTCTATTATACTTTCTCCTCCTTGAACTTATACTTGTATTTGGAATACCTCCCACTTTTTACACTTGCCTTTTTCTATGAGCATACTTGCTTTAATCTTGCCCTTAGTAGTAGAAAATCACTGTGACTAATATCAACAGATATTCTTGCAATGGAATTATTTGTTGTATTTTAGGCTTTATTATATGTATGGAATTTACTTTAATATAAAGTTTTTTATTACTGATATTTATATAGATTACTTTATAAACTAATATTTATAAAGTTTAAAATATCAGTTTTGGCTTTCCCCATAGCATCATTTATCAGGATATATTTAGCTTTATAAATACTGGCAGTTAAAAGTGTGCATTAGGTATAATTTGATGCATTTTTGTGTGTAGAATAATCACATCTGACCACAGTATATTCTGCAATAATGTAATATACTAAACAAAACATGAGAAGGTATGATATTTTATATGTAAGTAAAAATTCACTTGCCCCAACTGTCATTCATTGTCACATTGAATTATTCCAATATGATAGATACTCAACAATAATTTTAATGATTAATGCTGACAGTCATACAGATGTTGGTTAAATATCAAATGAGTGATAATTTAATTGCTTTAAATAGAATTTCTTTTAATAAAATTTAAGAAGTTTGTGGATGTTAAATATAATCTGCATTTGTGGAACAAATGCGTTCCCCTTCTATCTGTAAATGAACTATTTAAAATTCTATTTCCAAATTTTCTGGTCGAGCCTATATTTGAAGGAAAGAGGCACAGTTATACCTCAGTTTCTATCCTCATCTTTCCCTAAATATTGTTTCTCAAACTTTTCATAATTAAATTTTCTATATCTATCTTCTTTTCCTGAGTAATACGTGGGCTTTTGTTGAAAATATAAAACCTACATTTACTTCATGCTATCATTTTGGTCACTGTAATATCACTTTATTTCATTGATATCTTTCTGGCACTGCATATAACATGTATGAAAATAGATGTGAAATTTTTTCTAAAGTTTAGTCAGAGGGGCTGGAGCGATAGCACAGCAGGTACGGCGTTCGCCTTGCACGCGGCCGACCCGGGTTCGATCCCCGGCATCCCATATGGCCCCCCAAGCACCGCCAGGAGTAATTCCTGAGTGCAAAGCCAGGAGTAACCACTGAGCATCGCTGGGTGTGACCCAAAAAGCAACAAATAAATAAATAAATAAATAAAGTTTAGTCAGAAAAACCAGGCTTTGAGGATTGCTTTTCAGAATGAACATAATAAGTATTGCAGTAATATAAATTTTTTCTAAATCTAGATAAAAATTCTGTGAAGAATTCTAAGTATTATTTTGCTAGAATTAATAAAACAAACAAGAGACTGGGGCTTTCTTAATCAGTAGAAATTATACTCTCAATATTCTCGAGACTGGATGTGTGAATTCACTACATTTGATGTTTCAGTAGCCTCTTTCACTGTATTCAGGTGGCATTTCTTTAATAACAACACAAGATATCTCTTCTATAAATGTTGTTTTCCATCTTCCTTGTCTTGTAAGAATACGGTTAATATTGCATTAAGGCCGCTTCAAGTATCTATCTCTTAAAAATATTTTGTCTGAAATTGCAATCCTACTCTGTTACTGAGGTTAACATTCCAACATTAAAATCTAGTATTTTGTTTTGAGGTCACATCAGCCCTCAGAGTTTACTATTGGCCCTGTGTTCAAGAATGTTCTTAGCAAAACTCAGGATACCACTTAGGGTACCAGAGATTTAATTCAGGTCAATGGCATGGCCACTAAACACCCTACCTCCTGTACAATTTTTCCAACTCCTCAACATAAAAATTTTGATGTGAACACAATTCCACAGATGAAAGTCTGACAGATTAATCATCAAGTATGTAAACTGATCAAGAATTTCTGTGCAGAGGGGCTGGAGCGATAGCATAGCGGGTAGGGTGTTTTCCTTGTACATGGCTGACCCGAGTTTGAATTGTAGCATCCCATATGGTCCCCTGAGCACCACAAGAGGTAATTCCTGAGTGCAGAGCCAGGAGTAACCCCTGTGCATCATCAGGTGAGACCCAAAAAGAAAAAAAAAAGAATTTCTGTGCAAAGTTATCATTGTCAGATTGTCTCATCACATCCTAATTACAGAAGGAATCAGAAAAGAAACACAGGGTCAATGTGTAAATTTAACTGAAGGAAGAAAAACCATCTTTTCCAGTCTCTCTGGACATAGTTTACAGAAGCAAATTTTTTTTCAGTTTTTTTTTTTAATTAATGAATCACTGTGAGGGTACAGTTACAGATTTACATATTTTTGTGCTTGTGTTTCAGTCATACAATTCTCAAGTACCCATCCCTCCACCAGTACCCATTCTCCTCCACCCATGACCCCAGTATCCCTCCCACCTCACCATCCATTCTCCCACCCCACCTCTGTGGCAGGGAATTCCCTTTTGTTCTCTCCTTTTGGATGTTGTGGTTTGCAATAGAGGTATTGGTGACTATTGTGTTCAATCTATAGTCTACTTTCAGCATGCCTCTCTCTTCCTGAGCAGGTCCTCCAACCGCACTCTAGTTGGTGTTCCCTTTTCTATCTGAGCTGTCTTTTCCCCCAGCATGTGAGGCCGGCTTCCTGCTTGGTTCACTAACCATGGCCTTCAAAAAACAAAACAGAAAAAAACCCGTACTTTTCCTGCATTAAAGAATTTGCTTCATCTTTTCTAACAGCTGCATAGTATGAAGCAAATTCTTTAATGCAGGAAAAGCACTTTTTTTTCTGTTTTGTTTTTTGAAGGCCATGCTTAGTGAACCCAGCAGGACTCAGGATTCCTATGGAGCACAGGAGCCAGGGTCGAGCCTACTGCATGGAAAGCGTGTGTTCTTACCTATGGAGCTATCTCTCTAGACCATAAATAATCATTTTTTTAGTAGGAAAATTGTCTTTTGTGTTCCCTCTTGAGAACAATAATCTTATCTTAAATAATTTAAAATTTTACAAATTTTATATGAAAACTAATTTCAAATGGAAATCCTTTAACTACAGTGACCACAATCATCTTTTGTTTGTCTCTGTTTTACCAAACTTAGTTTTCAAATTTTCTTCACTCTTAATCATTATTCAGATACATGAACATCTTTGAGACTTCATTTTCTGTCAACATCTCCATTAAGTGTATCTTCTTTATATTTTATCAACTACTGTCTAATGAGCTAGTTAGTGGTTTTTAATGAGGTGTTCAAAGACCAATTAATCAACACATTTGGAGTGTTCTATTTTCTGCTCAAAAACTATGTTCAAAAGAAAGATTAGGGCACAGCATCCTGCTGGCTACTGGTATTGATGCTTCTAAAATAAATATAACAATTGTGATGTTTATGATACTTGTTTCTTCGATGAGATGCTGGGTAATATGTTGTAGCACATGGAAGTTTAGACCATGAGTATATCTCAGAGAAAACAACTAAACATGTTTTTGTTGATATCTATTTGTATGCTTTCTAATGTCATATGATATATTTTTTTATCCAAATGGAAAGGAATAAAAAGCAGTATTGGTTAGGATAATGTTTAAGTTTTAATTTTATGATCCTCCGAAGACAACAAAGTACAATAAATTATCACCATTCTATAGATTAAAGATTTCCGCTTTAGTGAAATTGAGAAGTCTGCGGCTGTTGACTGCTCAAACAACAGAAGATTAAACAAATCCCATATGGTCCCCTGAGCACCGCCAGGAGTAATTCTTGAGTGTAGAACCAGGAGTAACCCCTGTGCATCACCGGGTGTGACCCAAAAAAAGCAAAAAAAAATACAGTGAGTAATCTACATTAATGGCAAGAACATAAGGGAAAATGAATCAAGTTTGGGAATGTCCAGTAGGAGGAAATGACAAATTTCATATGGGAAAGTGGAGAGCTAATGAGAAATCATTCATTCAATCAAGTCAACATTGTGTGCTATAGGAAAATTCATCCAGGACAAAAATATCTAGGTGCACAGACTGGAGCGATAGCACAGCAGGTAGGGCGTTTGCGTTGCACGAGTTAAACCTAGGTTAGATTCTTCCGTCGCTCTTGGAGAGTCTGGCAAGCTACCAAGAGTGTCCCGCCCGCATGGGAGAGCCTGGCAAGCTACCCGTGGTGTATTCGATATGCCAAAAACAGTAACAACAAGTCTTGCAATGGAGGCGTTACTGGTGCCCGCTCAAGCAAATTGATGAACAACAGAACTACAGTACTACAGACAGTGCTGCTTCACTGCAATTCACAAATTTTCATTGCATAAAAAAAATTCAGAAAAATATTTATAAGATTTTTGTGGGGTGCGTTTGTGTATCTAAGCAAATTATATATTAAAGTTGTAATCTGTGTAATAAAATATGAGAAAATTTAAGAAAAATAGATACTAACACAAATATAGTAGACATGTTTTCAACTGGCTTTTAAGTAGTTACTACCACTATAATAGACAGATAATTATTTCAATCTGTAAATTATATATTTTTCAGAATATTAAATGCTCTACTGACTGACATGATGAAAAAGTTAATTCGTTTTCTGGTACCATCATGGTGTTTTCAGTATTATTTTATTAATTAAAATATATGATATTCATTGAAAACTTGAGATTTAAAGGGTTTGTTTTTTGGCTTTTTGGGTCACACCTGGCGATGCACAGGTGTTACTCCTGGCTTATGCACTCAGGAATTACTCCTGGTGGTGCTCAGGGGACCATATGGGATACTGGGAATTGATTCCGGATCAGATATCTTGGTTGGTATATCCTAAGGTTTGTGATTCCATCACTGGCAGTAGTGGGGAGGAATGGCTGTGGAGTTTATTAAAATGATGTGGGACATAAATGCCAGATTCGTGAGATTATACTTTATTTTGTAAAACACTGTCAACTATTTTGAAGCACTTTAATATTTTGTACTTTAGTCCATAATGTATGCTAGTTTAAGTTGTTCCTCATACAAATAGTAGCTGTTATTAGTGTTTCATATCTTGACCATTCAAAAACTTATATAATAACCTTATTTTAAAACTAAAATATATTTTAACATTGACAAGAAATAAAGTCAAGATAGTTGAATGACTCATTTCCATTTGTAAGACATAAAAAAATGAAATTAACCTATCATTGTAGAAGACTAAAGTAAAACGTCCCAATAATTCTAATTCCTTATTATACAGACAGACTTTGAAAATTTCATCTTGTTTTACTTTTCTCTTTATTTTTTTTTTACTTTTAAAATACAAATGACATGTAAAGATACCTGAAATTTCTCTGAGATGCTTGAGACTTGAGGTTCAAATTAATACTCCTATCCCCTCAAGTGACAAAGACCTGGGTGAGATCAAGAGATTCTGCCCATCATGAGCCCAGGTAAGATGAGTGGGCTTTGGACATATCTCAAGGCATCATTTGATGTTCTTCTGTTTAATTTAAATAAGGTTATTAATATCAATGTGAATCTTTTTGTTTTTGGCTTTTTGGGTCACACCCAGCAGTGCACAGGGGTTACTCCTGGCTTTACACTTAGGAATTACTCCTGGCAGTGCTGGGGAAACATATGGGATGCTAGGAATTGAACCCTGGTCGGCCGCATGCAAGGCAAATGCCCTACCCACTATCGCTCCAGCCCCATGAATCTTTTTCTTAAAAATGTTTTCTTTAAGATTCTGGTGTCATCAATAATCAATTAGCAATCAAGTGAATAAGGGACATTTTTGCTTAGGCATTGAAGGAGGCTAAGTAAAACAGGACAGTGTCATGGCAAATGAAGATTGTTTAAACAATGTTTATTCATAAATAATATTATATTGTTGAAAATAAATTATAATTTTTAATAAAAAGAGTATTTGATTCAATGTATATGTAGTGGGAATCATTTGTGTCTTGGGAATGAAATTTTATTTAATCTATCAAAAATTACTTTTTGGTCCCTTACTATTGTGGACTACCTTGTATATCTCTCAGATATGCAAGTCCACATTCTTAAATGCTTGTCTATCTTTATATCTCTTGATCTTTGAGATGCAACCAAAGATTACATATATCCCAGATCTATGTAGTTACTTTTGATTTAGTAGTTGAGCTGGAAGATGAACCTGGATATTAAGAAGAGTAAAGTTGTCTAGAGGCCATAATAATTAGTATTATTTGTCCAAAACTTCAGTAAATAATAATATTATGTTAAGTTTTTCAGTACCTTTCAAAAAATAAGGCGAATTATGTAAACATCTATTTTTAATCACAATGATATCACAACATCACAACTTGCTAAGCAAAAAAAATCCTTCTGAAAGTTATTTTCCTAAGTTTCTGCTACCTTCTGGTCATTTGCCTAAATCTCTGAGATACCAGTTTAACTTTTAACTTACATGTCTTTTTTTCCCTTTTACGTATGCATGCATCCCATTCTAGAACATTTGCATTTTGTTTGGGTTTGAAATAAATTTGTGTTTCTCATTCATATCATTGCATCCTTTACTTTGACAAGCAAATGCTTTAATGTACTTGACTCATTTTATATCTTAAATAAGTTTTAAAATCAGCATATTTTATATACCTTGCATAATTGTATTTAGCAAAAAATTCAATCTTTAGAAAGTTCCTTAAATAATATTTCTCATTAACAACTGACCATAGCACTGAAAACCCAAACAACAAATTGTGCTGTAGAATTTGTTTTTCCAATTTATTAAGGTGTCCATTTATTTTTAAAAGAACATTTTCATTAATCTTATCTGGCATGTTTCATTGCATGTATATTTCTTGAGGTTAAAACTAAACTCTGCCCTCCTAGATCATGCTCAAAAAATTATATATGGCAGTGCTGATGTAGCTCCTTGTTGGCATGCTGAAACCTGCTTTGTTAATGAATATTTTTAAGCTTCTTTGAAGACTTGAATATGAAAATAGAATAAAAATGTGATTACTGTCACTATGGAACTGCCAAATTTGTTAATGAGGCAATATTCTTTATTTTGTCTTGGGCCAAATTTGGTGGTTGTATTGCAAACAGCACAAAGCAATGATTAACAGGTAAGCTAAGCTTCTCAACTTTATGTTGTGGATAAGTCTTTTATGCAGATTTATTCTACATTCTCTGCTTACTGTTTCAGAGGAATCAAATTTCACAGTTTTAACCACTTCACTTATTCAATACAAAGTCTAAGTGTAGGTAATATGGAAGCAAAAATAGCTCTCCAGGGAATAAGTATAATCTCTTATGTTATACATTGTCATAAAATATTTTAAGAAATGGCATTTGTCATCTAAACTGAAGTTGCCATAATTTTGAAATACCATTATACACAATCAAATTTATCTTTATTAGTGCTAAGAGCTCTAAATTACTGAAGATGATCTCTTCTGCTTGATGCAAAAGATCTCAGCATCGTAAAATCTGAAGAGAAGCACAGCAGAGACAACAATGTGGCAGTGATAGAAAGGGCCAATCCTATTGCGCAATCCTTCAAATAAAATTATTGTAAGGTCTGTCACTGTCACTGTCACTGTCATCCCTTTGCTTCATCAATTTGCTCGAGCAGGCACTAGTAATGTCTCCATCATGAGACCTTTTGTTACTGTTTTTGGCATATTGAATACACCATGGGTAGCTTGCCAGGCTCTGCCATGTGGGCGAGATACTCTTGGTAGCTTGCTGTGCTTTCCAAGAGGGGTGGAAGAATCGAACCTGGGTTAGCCAAGTGCAAGGCAAATGCCCTACCGCTGTGATATTGCTCCATTGACTCATTTATTTTCATTTATTTTCTTATGTCAATCCAATACCCTTTTTATGTTTCCTTTTTATCTGTTAAATATTCTAGTAACCAAATTGATATCCATCCTTTTACTGCTATCTTGCCACCCAAATATTCCCATATGTGTCTGTTACATTTGGAATTATGTATGATTTCGTTATCCTCACTACATTTTTGGCTTTCATTTGTATTTAGAAAATGTTTTAGAATTATGCAGGCTGCCTGCTTATTTAATGACTGAAAAAGGAACACTGCAAATTTAAAGATACTAATTTTCTATACTTCTAATATTTCTAAACTCTTAGTACTCTCTTGAGATGTCTAAGTTAAGTAGTTTGAAGAGTTTAGATAAATTGGTCGGATAGTTTTATAATGAATGCTAAAGGGAAATGAGAATATTCATGAGATGGTGATAAAAGAGTAACAAGAGCAGACAGTTTATTGAGTAGAAATCTAGTAAAATAACAAAAACACCAATCATTACTACATAGTAAATTCTTTGTAGACAGATCTTGAGGACAGGGACAACTTATAAGACATTTGGCATTCATGCCATGCCGGTAAGAGTCAATAAACACATAATAACTTCAGTTTAATGGTCAGAGAAGTAGGGAGAGTCCAAATATAAAAGAAAAAACTATAAAGTTATCTAATATTAAAACAACATTCAAACCTAAATGATCTAAAAAATTTAGTATTTTAGATCATAAAATTGTTTGATAAACCACGACTAGCTCTCAGGAATGTGAATCAGACACCACCCTATTATATTCTATTTCTTCCACATGGAACTAGCAAGGCACAAACATTGTAAATACAGAACTAATTAAGTCTATATTGTCCTTCAAAGTGTGACTTTATAATGGACTTTTGGAATTGTTTCAAATAATTTTGGAACAGATATTATTTACACTGTCTTCAGGGAAATCAATAATCAATCTGATTGAGTGACAGCTTTTTCAACTGGCTAATGTATAATAAAGTCATTTTAAAATCTGCATTCTTTATTGATTAATTTATTAAGTATTATATTTTTCTTTCACTCATCCCTAACATTTCTTAGCATCATCATTTTCATCTTATTATTTGGATAAATGTATTGCAACAGGATATTTAGACAACCAATGCCCTTTCCCCATCTTTCACTAATTCCTATTAAAGATGACCAATTATAATGCCTCTTCCCTTAAATGTAAAACATGAGGCAGACCTACCCATGAGAATGTAATCTTTAGGGAGACAGTTTAGACAAAAATCTTTGCAATTCTTAAAAAAGGCAGAGGGAAGAAAAGTCTGGTTACTACATATTTTAGACACTAAGAGGAGTAATTTTATTTTGTTAGCATTGTTTGCAGGTACTCAAAGTCTAATAGTTATTAAATATATACTAAAGATGTACAAAGCAAGGCGACTACAATAATAAAAGTTGGGAATGTAGGGAAATTTTATAAATAATCAGCCTGTAATTAAAATAATGATGGTCCTGTTTTTGATGATGATGATAATTTCTGGTTCAGGCCCAAGTTATTTAAATTAAATTCCACCACACTTCCATAAGAAAGCAAGTTCATATGTAGAATTTACAATAAAGAATGCAGGACTCATAAAGGTTAAAAGACTCATCTTGAGATACAAAGTTGAAGGAGCCAAAATTAAAACTTGGTGTAACTCCCTTCCCCCACATGGCCTTCGACTACAATGTAGTTGGTGATCGCTTCTCTGAGTTGCCCTTTCCCCGGAACGTGAGGCCAGCCTCGAAGCCATGGAGTTGCGGGCTGAATGAGGGCTAGAGACTGAGCACAGCGGCCACTCAACACCTTTATTGCAAACCACAACAGCTAATTAGAGAGAGAGAACAGAAGGGAATGCCCTGCCACAGTGGCAGGGTGGGTTGGGGGGGAGATGGGATTGGGGAGGGTGGGAGGGACGCTGGGTTTACGGGTGGTGGAGAATGGGCACTGGTGAAGGAATGGGTTTCCGAACTTTGTATGAGGGAAGTATAAGCACAAAAGTGTATAAATCTGTAACTGTACCCTCACGGTGATTCTCTAATTAAAAATAAATAAATTATTAAAAAAAAAAAAGAAACTTTGGTACATCTATACAATGGAATAGTATGCAGCTGTTAGAAAAGTGAAGTCATGAACTTTGCATATAAAGTTCAGTTTAAGGATCTCATTAAGAAAATGAGAGACAGAAATATTGCAATCATCTGAGGTATATAAAATAACAGAGTAGGAGACTAACCCCCAAGAATAGTAGAAATAAGTACCAGACGGTTGACTCCATGGCTTGGAAACTGGCCTCACATTCTGGGGAAAAGGCAGCTCAGATATAGAAGGGAACACCAAGTAAAATGTGGTTGGATGCCACGTGTTAGAAGGGTGATGCATGCTGAAAGTAGACTAGAGACTTAACATGATGACCACTCATCATCCCTATTGCGAACCACAACACCCAATTGGAGAGAGAGAACAAAAGGGAATATTCTGCCACAGAGGCAGGGTGGTGTGGGGGGAGATGGACTTGGGGGGTGGGAGGAATGTTGGGTTTATTGGTGGTAGAGAATGGGCACTGGTGAAGGGATGGGTTCTCGAACATTGTATGAGGGAAACATGAGCACGGAAATTTATAAATTTGTAACTGTGCCCTCACAGTGATTCACTAATTAAAAAATAAATTAATTAAAAAAAGAAAAAAAAAACTTGGTGTAATGTCAAAGGGTCTTTTCTGTAGATGGCATTGCCTTTTAGACTTTTCTCTGCTTATAATGCTTGATATACAGATGGACTCACTGGATGTCTTGACATCATTTGCATTTGGAGATAATTCTATGCAGATTCTGCATAAAATCTCTGCTGAAAGCATTTTAGCTACAAAACTGAAAGATTGTTAAGTTATTGTTGCTAGAGAAAAGATAAAAACATGAAAAATAAATGGGATACTAATGTAAATGAATATAATAAAACCTGAAATAGGAATTCTGTACTATGAAATAGCAAAATATTGCCACCATTTTTAGTATGCATACTCTTTGTTGAGGAATGCCCAATGCCAAAAGCAACAGGAACAAAGAGCGCAAGAAGTGGTCTTCGGTAGGAAGCTTGACATTGGGAGGGGTGGTGAGTCAATAAGTTAGGGAAGAGAACAACAATACAGTGGTGAAGGGGAAAAGTGCCTGCCACATGTCAGCTAGGGGATTGGCCAACTTTATGGAAATTTCCCTACTTGCTGTACTATTGTGCCTGCCCTGTACAGGATGCAGCTTAAGGTAACCTTGAAAGTGGGAACAGAAATTACAGGACCATACGGTAGGATGCTAGCTTCTTTACTCTGTACTTTATCCTTGAACAATCTGGTCAATTTTATGTTTATATAACTATTACTTCTATTTTTTGATACGTGTAATCCAACAAGAGGACTACAATAATAAACGTGCAATCGCTTCACATAACAGTTCAATGCGTAAACTTGTTTGTGTAATCTTTAGCTTAAGTTGGAATAAAGACCTTGGGTCAAGCATCTTGAGCTGATCCAGTGAGGTAGGGAAGATATGCAACCTAAGGTTTAGTGTACAGATGAAAGTCAGAGGAGTCAGGTCAAAGAGGCCCAAAGTAGAATTTCTATTTATCTAGGATAGTAAAAGAATCAAAGATTTTGGACCAAAACTTTTGGAAAATAAAGAATAACAGTGAAGTAAACGGTTTAGTATAAGTTGGTCTTTTTTTTTTCCTTTTTGGGTCACACCCAGTGATACTCAGGGGTTACTTCTGGCTCTACACTCAGGAATCACTCCTGGTAGTGCTCGGGGGACCATATGGGATGCTGGGAATTGAACTCGGGTCAGCTGCGTGCAAGGCAAATGCCCTACCGGCTGTGCTATCGCTCCAGCCTCAGTTTAGTATAAGCTGGACCTGGAAGAATTTCATGAATTTGAACTTAAGTTTGAAACATGGAATATGTTATGCATGTGGCAATGCCATAGGCACTAGCACCACTCATTGTTATTAATATGTTTCTTTTTGAAGAGTGATAAAACAAGCCTCACAAAATAAAATAAGGGTATTGATGCACTTTTTCTCCACCCAAAGGCTTACTGTATGAATCATCCCCCACAGCATTTAAAAAATTAGACCCTCATATTTCGGTGTGATATAGCACATCCACTAAGAACAGATAAAATCCCACACCAGTTTCCTTGGATTTGAATCTTATTTCCACTATTGATTTGTCATTCATGCCTCAATTTTCTTTTTTCTTGGGAAGAGCATAATCATAAAATGATAGAATTTTATCTTATAGGACAATTTTCAATAGTGGTTGGGTTAAAATTTGCACAATGCTTTAAAAAATGGCAGTGGCATAATAAGCACTATTAAGTGATATCTTAAGCAAAAATAAGTCCATCGAACTTTAAAATGGAGACTAGGGATATTATTGAAAATGGCAAACAAAGCTGAATGTTTAATTTTATCTAGGATCATAACATTCACTTCTAGCCACTGATTTAGAGGAACATGATTACTAACCTAAGACCTAGTGAAAAATAAGTCATTTTATTCTATGCTGTTGGGGATGACATCGAGGAGTGTTGACATGGGGGTGGGTGAGTTAAAGGAAAGTCTAGTTTAATCTAAGAAGGTACATTTACGAAAGTCAAACACAGAACAATCTGCTTCCCCTCAAAAACGAAGAAAATAAGATAAAAATCTAGTGAATCTGTTACTGAATATGATTCAAGCAAAAACTGTAGCAAATGTTATCTTTTGAAAAAAATAAAAAGAATTTTTGCAGTTGGTAAGTCTTTGGAAAAATTGAAATCTAAAATCCCATCCAACTCTAAAGTCATGTCTCTATTATGACAAATGACAGTGAACCCTGGCAAATATAAAGCATAGCAATTGGGAACACTGCTCGCTCTATCAATAACAGACAAGCAGCATTCAGTTATATCAATGATACAGAGTCAGTATGGAGGGATGCAGAATGGGTATTCGCATTTGTTAGAACTCAATGAAGGCCCACTACATGAAGTTTTCTTGTTGGTACCTATTGTACCAACAGAATCAGATATTCACTGAAGTATGAGAGAGTTGATAAGTAGAGAAGTCAGTCAGGAAGTCTATACTGAATAATGCCAAACAGTTGTGCTTTCTCTTCAGCCCATTCCGAGGTGATAACTAAGGCCAGGATGTACCTTGAAGAGACAGTTGCTTATGTTTACCTTCAAGCAGAAACTGATGATGGGTGAATGGAAAGTAGATTGGGGTGATGGTAAATTGACAGAATGTCATCAAAATGAATAGCACTGCACATTTTGCCAAGTTTAAGTACTTCATCTTGTCTTGGTTAAGGGTTGAAAAATTGATTTTAACACACACACACATAAAAACTGGGCTAATATTGCTAATAGGAGTTTTCCTTTTTTCTAATTTTCTGTATTCACTTTAGTGAAATCAATTTTTCCCAAACAACCATTCCTAATGATGTGATCATTTTAAAGGAAATGATGTTTAATGTTAATTGTCATTTTCTCTCACATGTGTCATATATTGAGTTATATGTTATGTCTTAATTAATGTTTAAATTTTGTTTGCTTGATTTTAACAGATATCCCAAATATTTAATTTTTGAATAAGATTACATACCAAGCTTAGTTTTATTTAATTTAAAAACATGTTATTTTTCTTATTATGTATCCAATATACTCTCTTATATTGCCTGACATATATGAGGTACTGGCTTTGATTCCTGACATGCCTCCCAATATAAATTAGTAACATCAAAATAATGAAGGTGAAAGTCAGATAAGAGGATCTTCAAGTTGTAATAGCTTATAGGTGGCAAAACTAACAATTTGGCCTCTTATTTCTTTACTTTCACTCTAGCTCTGCCACTATAAGAACAAGCATTAGCTGGGCTTCCAATAATACTTATTAAATTGAATTTAGTGTTGGAATACAGTAGATTAGCTTTAAGCTAAATGATGAAACAAGATGGTCTTCAAAGTTATTACTAAAACATGTAAAGAGAAGCTACCAAAATCTGTTGAATAGAAAGGAATTCAGAGGCAGACTGGGTTCAAATTTCAAAGTGGTAGGACTCACATAGTTGTTTAATGGGAGAGAAAGAAAGGTGTCGTGATGAACTTTTATATTTATTCTTGTCCTGTAAACCCCAAATAACTATTCTTATGATTTTTTCTATAAAACTCTGTTCAGTAGATTATGGGTATGTGGTAGAATAATACAAATTGATAGGTCTTTGCTCCAATGGAGTCTGTTTTTGTTGTTGAAGGAAATGTACTATTGACATAAATAATTAAGCAGGAAAATAATTGTTATAGAACATACAAATTCAATGTTATAATAGAAAATTACTAGATAGCTACATTACTTTCATGGTCAAGAGAGTTTTCTTTAAGCAAGGACTTTTTAAATTATACAACATAAGAGTCAACCATTTAGAGATAAGTGTAGAACATTCTGGCAAAGGCAAAGTGATTACAAGATTACAGTTATGTAGACAGATTTGGCATGCTGAGAAATATAAATAAAACATGTGAAGCTCACTCTAGTGGACTAGTAAAGGAATCTGAAGAAGGCAAGGTAGTCAAGGGAAAAAATGTCAAAGGTTTTATTAAAATTGCAATAAGGAGTTTAATTTTATTATAATTAGATGTTTGTAATACTTGTGTGGGTATACACTGTATGTGAGGTAGGTAAGGGTAAGGAGGAAATGATGGGGATTGAAATATTTTTTCAGGAGAGTGACAATATAATTTCAAGATTTTTGCTATTGTAAATAGTGTTTCAATGAGCATAGAATGCACAATTCTTTTCTGAATAGAGTTTTAAGAACCTTAGAGTAAACTCTCAGAAGTGGAGTTGTTGGGTCCTATGGAAGCTCATATCCTAGTTTTTTGAGATGCCTATATTGGTTTCCAAAAGTGCTGGACCAGTAAACATTTCCACAAGCAGTGAATTAATGTTATTTTTCACCACATCCACAATTACACTGGTTGTTTTTGTTCTTTTTTGATATGTTTCAGTCTCACTAGTGTGAGATGATATCTTGGTAAATTAATTTAAACTTCCCTGTTATAAAGTCACAGAGCAGATTTTTCATATACCTTTTAATCATCTGTATCTTTTTGAGTAAGATTTTTTTCATCTCTTCCACCCAGTTTTGAGAGTTTGGTTGTTTTTTTCTTATAAAATTCTACCAGTGCTTTGTGTATATTGGTTATAAACTTTGATATTTGAGCAAAGTCTTTTAAAACAATACAAGTATGCCTTTAAATAGAGGGACAATATGCAATAGGTATGACCTTATTCCTTGCTCATCCATTGAACTTCAGGTTAACTGTACCTGATGAGTTTAATGTCCTCATGGACCAAATCAACTGTGAAATTTCAGTGGTACTCAAAGTACAAAATAATCATGTTATATATACTATTGAGTAAGAACGCGAGGACATGAAGCTGTTCTCATTTTTTGTCTGACATTGTTTCCACTGAAGAAAGATGGCAATGATTTCTTAAGCAACTTCATGAGGGTTTGTGGGGACAAAATGGGATGCTGGGAATTATATCCTGGGTCAACCATGTGTAAGGCAAGTTCGCTAAGCAACTTACTATCACTCTAGCCCCCCAGTAGAACAAATTATGACCAAAAACCAGTTTAACAGACTAAATGCTTTAGTCCTCTTCTCTGATTTGTGAATTTTCCTCCTCTTCTAGTGATTCTAGTAATAAATATCCCTTTCATTAGGTCTTGTCAATCTGTCTCTCAAGGTTTCATAATATCTTAGGGATACTTATACATATTGAAGAATATGAGTGTATAAATAGAAAGTATTTGCTGTGTCTTTTTATTATATTATATTCTATATTTTTATCACTCATATTTTTCTTTATAAACTCCTTGTCAAATATTTGAAGTCATTTATTTTATTTGCAGTTTGTAAGAATATAATATAATATCAAAATTCTAAAAAATGACCTAGTCACTCCATTTTATAAAAATTGAAACTATTTCATTATGTTGGAACTTCTGAAAATTCATCTGAAACTGTCATATTCCATTTGATGTGCAGAGAAGCTGTAGGATATAGATTTAAGATGCCCTTTTCTATTTATTACATATATGTTTAAAAATAAGACAATTCTAATGAATGTATCATTTGAATAACAAATGACCTCCTTCTACTAACAACAATAAACTATCATATGGCATAGAAATGTTTTTCATGCCAAAGAACTTCAGTAATTTATTTGGGCAAAAATGACTATTTCATTATTTTGCATATGCTAATTTCTTGTATCTCCACCTGCTTATTTAGATAACCAGGATCTGAATTTTTCTCTGGATATTTGGATCAAGTTCTGGTAATCTGAATTGCTTTATTCCTTTTTTTCTCAAAATTTGTTATATCTCATCAAGCACACTGCTGAGATTTTGGGCTGAACTTATTAGTTTCTCAACAGTTCTCAGTGTCCCATGAGGCAAAGTAAGATGTACTCAAGTTCTAGCCAAGCTAAATATATTAGGTTTAGATATGCACTAAGAAGTGAAAAATATCTAGCTACTTGTTTTATTATACTCAGTTACGATGTTATAATTTATTCATGTATGTGTCTGCTCTCTCAACAGACTGTTAGAAACATGTAAAAGGAATTTGTATCCTTTTCTTGATCTTTTTTTGAATCACCATGACACACAGATACAAAGCTTTAGTGATTAGGTTTCAGTCATACAATGTTCCAACACCCCATTGCTCCACCAGTGTGTACATTTCCAACCACTAATATCCCCATATTCCCCCCTGCCACCACCAGTCACCCACCCAAACCCTGACTATATGGCAGGCACTTTTCTTCTTTGTGTCTCTCTCTTTCCTTTTGAGCATTATGGTTTGCAATAGATACAGAGACGCTGTCATGTTTGGTCCTTTACTCACTTTTAGCACACATCTCCCATCCAGAATGATCCTTTCCAACCATAATGATCCCTTCTCGATCCCAACTACCCTCTTCCTCAGCCCTTGACACAGGCTTCCAATGTGGACCAATCCATCTGGCCCTTGTATCCTCTTCTTTATGTGACTAACTCATTTTATGGGCTCAGTACATATTTAATGCTTTTGAAATAGTTTTATGAGCGTTAAGATTTGCTTTCTCAGTATCATTTCCCTATTATAAGCACTGATTTTCTTTTTTCAGAATTAAGCAAGAGCTTTTATAAAAGAGCAAGAAATGTAGTGAGGGGCTGGAGTGGTAGCACAGCAGGTAGGGCATTTTCCTCCAGGCGGCCAACCAGGGTTCGATTCCCAGCATCCCATATGGTCCCCTGAGCACAGCCAGGAGTAATTCCTGAGTGCAAAAGCCAGGAGTAACCCCTGAGCATAGCCGGGTGTGACCCAAAAAAAAGCAAAAAAAAAAAAAGAAATGTAGTGAGACTGAGTTTATCTAATTATTAAAAACAGAAAGATAAGTGTTATCTTTCTATTAAGAGTATCAGTAACCCTATATTTATCTTCTCATACAAAAGAAAATAGAAAGGTGAATAAGTATTGCTTAAATTTGAATAATCAAAAATAAAACAAAAAGAAATAGAGAAAATGTAGTTGACATTATCTCAGTAATTGTTAAAATAAAAAGGAAACTCAACTGGAGAAAATATACAACAGATTCATAAGACATTAAAAGGCAAAAGTGGAGCTGGAGCAATAGAGCAATGGGTAGGGCATTTGCCTTGCACGCGGCCAACCCAGGTTCAATTCCCAACATCCCATGCACCATCTCAAGCACCGCCAGTTGTAATTTATGAGTGCATGAGCCAGAAGTAACCCGTGTGCAATGCCAGTTGTGACCCAAAAAGCAAAATAAATAAAAGGCAAAAGCTATTTCCCTAAAATGAATATTTTGGAAACCGAAGAAAATATAAACATTGATGGTTATCACAGCATATTCTGAGTTTTCATGTTTACAAAATAGGCGCTCAAGGCAAAGTTTTTTTTCCTACTTACTGTGATGTCTATTGGCACAAAAATGACGTTCTCTTTTTCCTAAAACAATACTGCATAACTGTAAGGCAAAAATTTTCAAAACATTAACCATATAGAAATTCTTCTATTTATATAAACCTCTGTTTAATACCCTGTATTAAAGTATAAATGGAATTCATTATATATTTACTGAGTCAAATATGTATTCAGTACTTATGAAATATATTATCATCGTTCACACATATGTAATTATGTAGAAGGCATTATAATAACAAAATCACTAAAAATAAAACAGACTTAAAAGTTTTTGAAAGTCATAAATTAATAATACAGAACTGGATGTTGGATAAAAGTTAATTATCATATTGTATTTCTATTTCTAAAGAACCAAACCCACTTGATCAGATGATGATATTTTTTCCCAAGAACAAACTTCTAAGATTATGAAAATAGATACATATTTGACTTAATATACACTTTTATTCCTAAAATATCAGGAATTATTTTCATTCTACTATTTTTATGACTAGGATCTTCCAAAGTCTTTGTGTATATGAACAAAAACCTTCAAAGCAATGTGTACTTTCTTCAGACGAGTTCATAGAGGCTGTGTAAAACCATATTGTCCATTTATTAAATCACTAAAAGACAGAGACAACTGTGTATCAGTAATAAATAGGTGAAGGTGCAAATAAATCCGGCTAATTAGTTTCTGGTTTTTGTAGAAGGGCTTGTTAGAGGAGAGATTACCCAATTCATGAACTGGAGAATTTTACATGTGACCCTAAAGATTTGGTGGAAGGTACTTGGGTTTCTACTTTTCTTCACCCCCTGCTCCAATTCTCACTTTCCCAGTAAAAATTAGGTTCATATCTTTACTTTTACAGTAAATATTAGGTTCACAATTTTACTATTCCAGTAAATATTAGATTCACATGTTATCATATTCTTACTGTGTCTTTATGATTATTACACATCATGTGGTCCTTGCCCATATATTAGAAAATATTAAGGTTTGACTATATCTTCCAAAATTCCATGCGTCGAAGCCCTAACCTGTATCCCCTAAAACATGATATTTATTTCTGTATGTTTTAGGACATACTCAGTTATGCTTAGAGCTTATGCATGGCTCCATACACAGTGTTCATTGCTAACAGTGTTCAGGAGATCATATGTACTATTGGGAATTAAACATAGGTTGGTTTGCAAGGCAAGCAAACACCTTAGACCTGTACTATCTCTCAGCCTTTCAATAGGTTCTTGTTAATAGGTATGGTCTTTTTAAGTTAGAATTAGATCATTAGAATTGTCCCTAATGCAACATGGCAAATGTTTTTGTTAGAGAAAATCTGGAGTCATGGACAGAGGACAGTATGTGAACACAGGTTTTAAAAAAAATATCTACAACTTAAATCAAGTGACCTTAGAAAAACCCAATCTTGCCAATATTCTGACATTGAACTTCTCTAAAATGCTGAGAAAATAAAGTTTGCTGCTAAGTATCACAGTTTATGAGTCTTTGTTATGACATCTTAGGAAGTTATTATACTGGTCATCCTCCCTAAGTTTAAAGCATCTTCAGGGAGTGGGCTGAAGATGCTTTTCCGTTTTCCAGCATCCTAGTACAGGCTTTGGAATGGAAATGGTGCATAATTAGTGCATAATTGCTAAGCGAATGCTTAAACAAATAACCATCATACATGCTACTCCCTATCAACTAGTGAGCTTACAAAATTAGCTAGTTGTCAGCACTAGAACTTGATGATATTGGACTTCAAAATATTCTCAATCTTACCTATTTTCCGTTTTCTTTAAACACAAAAATAAAGTCCCACAATTCTAAAAATTAGATAGAAATTGATTCTGGCACTAAAGAATTGTATACTTGACTGTTTCTCTGCATATGACTATAGGGTTTCGTGTGAAAAACAACTTGGTAGACTCCCAAAGGAAATGCTGGAGTAT
This sequence comes from Sorex araneus, assembly GCF_027595985.1. Taxonomy (NCBI): domain Eukaryota; kingdom Metazoa; phylum Chordata; class Mammalia; order Eulipotyphla; family Soricidae; genus Sorex; species Sorex araneus. The sequence continues at coordinate 177,069,924 of NC_073313.1, read as the reverse complement.
AAGGGAGATTGTGCTTTAGGTAGAAGAAGAAGAAAGCCTTTTGAATGTGAGGTGTAATAGGGAACTTAGTTTGTCATGAAAACTTATATCTATATATAATGTCATGATTAACAACAACAAAAGCCTAATAAGTTCTTTATGTAATTATTGTTATGGTCCAGATACTCTTTATGATGTTTATGTTGCTAACAGCTTTTATTCTGGTTGGGAAGAAAATCAAGAGTAGAAAGATAATCAACACTACATAATTACTGTTTGATCCATATGTTGAAACCAGAAAGAGGTTTCCGTATTTTTTAAAATGTGCCTTTAAGCATTGACCTTCGAAATGTAAATTGCTTGGAAGCATCTCCAAGGACACAGCCTTGAGAAAATATATTATTTTATATAACATGTCACTGAGATATGGTCTGTATATTGTGATTATGTTCATTAGTCCATTAAACATTGTTTGAGATTTGTGGGAGAGGACTTAATATATGTGTGTGTTTGAAGGGGTAACACTTGTGGACACCCTGATACAGTCTTGTTTATACCCTTTCTCATTAAACATTCAAGGAAAACTACCACCTTAGAATAGTCAGCTATTCGCTTTGGTTTCTCCTACTCATTTTTAGAGAGAAGCAGTTTTAGATTCATCTTTGAAGATAAATATTAGATGTAACAACAAAATAATAATTCTTCCTTAGAAAACAAAATTTATATGTACTTTATCCTTAAAATGAGGGTGCATAACTTGCCAAGATCAACTATCTAATAGAGAAAGGTAATCAAGCTATCATTTGAGTTCATTTGCCTACACTCTAGAGGCTGTGCTATGAGTTTTTTTTTCTGTAGAGACTAATGCACTATAGTACTGTTGTACCATTGTTCATTGATTTGCTGGAGTGGGCACCAGTAACGTCTCCATTGTGAAACTTGTTACTTTTTTGGCATTATAGAATATGCCATGGGTAGCTTTTTTTTTTACATATACTGTTTTTTTCTATATTTTTTAAATTAGTACTATCTACTAGAAAAAATATGTTTATATTTCAAAATAGACATGCTGACACCAGATAATCTTATCAGCCACGGTCCAGAAGTCATGGCTACTTCTCCCAAAAGGAAGCATAAAATGAGGCTCCCATAACCATACCATCAGACTCCGTGCCAGGCTGTTTTCACTTGGGTGCCCCAGAGGGAGTCGGGTGAGAGCCTTCCCTGCTCCAAGGGACCCAGACCCGGAAGCCGATCTCCACAACCCAACTGCCGCTGCGCTTCATGCCACTTTCCACATGCTTGGCTGAGTCTCATATATGAGTGAACATATTCCAGGACATTGCGGACACTTTTGCAGCCATGTAACACATCATAAGACACCCTACTCACTTCCAATAATTACCACATCATATTTGATGGGGTTCAGACAGTAGGCAACATTTGTTGCCTACCTGGGAATACCTGTAAAGGTGATTAGAGGCCACCCAAAAGCCTCCATCCCTCTCGGAGACGATGGCAAGCTACCAAGAGTATCCCGCCCACACGGCAGAGCTAGAAAGCATAACATGGTTAAGCGTGGTGTACTTTATATGCCAAAAATAGTAACAATGATGTTACTCATTCCCCTGACTCTGAAAGAGCCCCAATATGCCATCGGGCTACAGTAGCATGCAGTAGAGTCTAATGGAGATGTTACTGGCGGCTGCTCCAATGAATCGATGAACAATGGGATGACAGTGATGAAATCTACTTATGAATAAATGACATATTATTATGTGTAATATATAAGTAGTATACATATTTAATCCCATATGTATATGTATATAATTTTAGTACAATATAATTCTAAAATAATTTCTTATTATGTATCCTTATTTTATAAAGCAAGGTGTTTATCTTTCACCACCAATTGGCAATCCATCACAAATAAAGTAAAGCTAACACCTAATTCTAATAAATCGAGAAGAAGCTTTTATTTACTGAGAACTCTCTGAGGCACATGCATTGAACTGAATATTTTCATGAACTCTATTTCTTAATTTTGCTATACTTCTGAGGTAAGCACTATTTCCCCCATACTTAAAGGTAAATAAATGAACTCAGTTAAATTAAGTTAACCAACCAGCTCTGGCTGATTCTAAAATTCATGATCATAAACACTGCTCACAAATTATTTAATAACTCCTTTCTGTCTACATTTACATAGTAGTTTATTTTCCATTCTATTTCAGGTACACCTGAAATTTCTGCTAGTAAGGTAACGTTTTTCTAAGAGATTCTTTTTTCTGGTTGCATTGAATAATAGGAATCATTTAAATTTAATCTAATGAGAAGATAGATGTGTTGTTATGTGTCTGGTAACAATTAGCCAGCATCTCTATTACAGTTGACTATATGACTCCTCTGTGATGAATTTATGATTTGTAGCACTGTTATGAACAGCACAGAGAGTGAACATGGTTAAATGAATACCATAAAAGTTTTCTTAGAGAATTAAACTCCAAATTAGTGTCTTATGGATAAGGCCCCAATTACTTTAAGATATAATGTTTGTTTTCCCCAAAAAACTTCTGAAAATGGTATCCAAAGCTAGCCCCAATTAACTGTAATCACATTAAAATCTATATTCCTTTTGAATTCAAGATTCTTAAAAACAGTAGAAATGAAAAAGAGAAAAAAATTCCTGGCATTGTTTAAGCAGTGTCAGAGAAAAGGACTCTAACTCAGAAACTTATCCCATGTAGTCTAGGTAGCAAGCAATTTTCTGACATTCAAATTAAATATCAAAAACTCTTTGATATTTACATCATAGTAAAATTAGCAACCTGTGTTGTGCTGATCATCACTCCGCTGTAATTTGACTTTTATGTCACACAAGAGGGAATACTGACCATGAGATGTAGGCATCTGTTTCCACTGGAAGTAATATATCTACTTGCAAATTAATACACGGGCAACATTATTCTGAATACCATTTCATGAGAGTTGTATTAACGCTGATTCACTGTTCAGATTTAATCAAATCTTGGATACTCCCAAGAAGATTGAGTTTTTGAGCCTGGGGAGCTGAGGGTCAGATGTGTAACTTGTGATAGCACAATCTGAAGGCCTTTCCTGGTGACACCATGACCTCCTTTTCCTTTAAATGCCTTCAACAACATCTTGCTGTGCTCTGGGAGTTCTTTTGAAAGGAAGTGCTCAATCTGTCAGAAGATCCGGACTTCCATCCATGATATAGTATTGGCATAAAAAAATATTTTCTGTTTTAAGCAAACTGTAGCCTGGCACATAATGAGATATTCAGCCATAAATAAATATGCTCACAGTTTGTGCAAGATCATATTAAGACAGATGCTAAAGCTTGTAATTGCGTTATACTGCATATTACTGAAACTTTTCATAAAATCTAATGAGATTCTAACTTAGAAGGAAAAGAGGCATAAGAAAACTTGTAGCAACATAATTGGATGACACTTTCTGCCCAGAGGCAAAAAAAAAAAGCTAGAAAGCATAACTGGTATTTGTGTTCCTAAAAAGGGTTTCAGGAAGATGTTTAAAATCTGCTTTTAAATTGTTAAAAGAAGTTCCATTTTGAATGTATTATCTTGGAAAAGAGAGAATAAATTTTTAGAACGAAGGGGTCCAGAGAGTGTAATTAAAATGTCCCCACCACCCAAATCCTAATAAATAAAGATCACCTCAAAGGTTATCTGCTGTGATGGGAAGAAAGGCAGAAGTGAGCTAAACACAGATTTCTAGGTTCCTGCCTGAACATCCTTAAGAATCTCTTTGTTTTCGAAGTTGCACCAAGATCTGTGAAAACATTTTATTTTAATTTAAGTCAGACATGAACAAAGATCTTGAAGGAAGCAGTGGATATTATTGAGTCTTTTATTTTTCTTCTGTTCTTTGTTCAATAATATTCTACAGGAATGTCTCATGGAAATGGATGACAGTTATAAGTCAGGTCAGCGAGGGAACCAGTGGCAAACTTCCCTAACCTAGATACTGTTCAAAGTGAAAAGTGACAAGCTAGTTAAATAATAAAGTATGCACATATAAATATGATTATATTTTAAATATCACTGAGTCACATGTGAACCTCAGAGTATCTAGTCTCCAGTTATGAAAAAAGAGGTCAAGAGAAATTTTAAACTTGGAATGCAGTATCATGTTGCCTTCTTTATTTCTCTGGCTTCTACGTGCTAAGTAATAAATTTACTGAAGAACCCACACTTTTTATTTCCTACATATGACACATTGAATTTTGCTTTTCAAGTTTACCTCTTATTATTTCTGTGACCTTGGGCAAGTTATTTAAGCTCTCTAAACCTCAGCTAACTTGACTAATTAAAAAGGAATAATAATATTTACTTCACAAGTCATAGTGAAAATGATGCTCAAACTTATAAACATTTCAACACATTATCATTAATATTCATAAAGCTAATATTTACTAATAATGTTCTACTTAATTTTTAACAGGCAACCCAAATATTATATATCAAAGGTTATCTTTCTTGTACATTTCACATTGTTATTTTGCATTACAGTTCCGAATATCACTTTCTAGAGGATATAGAACATAAAGCATTTTTATATATAGTAACATAATGGGAATAATACAGAAAGAAGTAAAACACCCAACCATGACTTTGATAAATGTCATTTTCTTTTTTCTATTATCATTAGTTACCATATATGCCAGAGTGAATATCTAGGACAAAATTAATAATCTTTCTTCTCTTGTCATGATTTATAAGTGTGGTTACATTTTGAGTATGCAAATTATTTTTTGAAGAAAAGAAGTTATATTTATTAGAACAAGACAAAAATCAAGATTGGCTTTATTCTGGTTAAGTTTTCCTAATGGATCAGAATAGGCTTTCAGAATAATGAAAAAGAAACAGGTGTATCAGAAAGTTAATCTTCTTTCCTATTTCTTCCCCTTCATGCTTAAGACAACGCCCAGCCGAATGGAATTGCTATTTGGAGTAGGACATGTCACAGCATCTTCTCTCGCTGAATATTAACATGAAGTGATTAATGATCCCACTGTTCAACATGTTAAATTAAATTATAGCTAAGAGATTAGGAATGCCTTTCCCTTTATTGAATACTGCATTTTAAGTCCTAAAGTGTGAAGTAGATCATTAGTTATCAGGCAGCCTTTGTATTTATTTATGAAGATTTTTTTTGCCTTTTTATGCAAGCATATCATGCAACAAATATTCTAGTTAAATAATTAAAAAACTTTTTCCCTACACCCCTCACACACATCCCCAACATCAAGGCAAATCTTAACCCTGAGAGTTTTACATAAGTGTCATTTTCAGACCAGTTTGAATCAGTGAAATATTAAAAACTTATTTTTAATCCTACTTCTGAGACCAAGGCAGCAAAGCTGTTCTTTACCAAGATGTGTAAAATCTAGAGGTGTTTGATATGAAACAGAATTTATAATCACAACACAATGTTAATAGCATCTGTCACATTTTCCATATAATTAGATACTCAATAATATTTGCTAATAAATAGAATAGCTATAGAAAGTGCTTATCCTCATTCCTCAAGTCTAGGATGAATTCATATTCTTAACCTATTTTCCCAGATCTTATTATTGCTTAGAATGACCTCTCACATTAGAGAGAAACCTGTCTTTTTATAGAAAAAGAATCCTCTATTGTAATTTCTTGTGATGACCAGTTTTGTTATTTTTTTTCCCAAGAGGATACTGTGGGATTGTTTTGTGAAAATTGGGGCAAGAAGTCACACACAGAAAAACTGATCTAGATATTTGATGCTTATTTTTCAATTGACATTTGTAAGTAGCCTAATAATGTAAGACATAGTCAACATATGAAGTGCTTCCCAATAGAAAAATAATAGAAAAAGGATGCAATCAGAATATCTGTGGAGGTGGGGTCTAAGAATGAGCAGATATTGGTAATATAATTTTCAGATTATTTTTTCACTTGTGGTATAGGAATTTAACACAAGGCTTCATACATTCAAGGCAAATGTTCAAACTGCAAGGTTTAACCTGGATCTCTATTTTAAGAAAATGCAAATTTTTTCAAGGTAATAGAATTTAAGTCCCTATTATTTTCCACTTAGAGTGTGCATGTTGTCATATATTTACTTATTATGTAACATAAGACACATGGTTTTATTACATTAAACATTGTGACAAAACTTATTTTAGCCTAAATTAATATTCAATATTAGGAAAATTAGCTAAAATGGGCTTTCATGCCACTTGTCCAGGTAGTGGTCCAAGTCAAGTTTTAGCACTCAATAAAGAGGTCTTTCATAATCACCTACAAAACAATTTATTGTGCGTCTCTTTCAAATTTCAAATACATTCCTTTCAAATTAACTTGAGAACATCTCTTTTTTTATTTTTAAATTTTTTTATTAGTTTATTTTTAATTAGAGAGTCATCGTGAGGGTACAGTTACAGATCCATACATCTTTGTGCTCATGTTTCCCCCATACAAAGTTCGATAACCCATCCCTTCACCAGTGCCCATTCTCCACCACCAGTAAACCCAACATCCCTCCCCCCCTCCCCAGTCCCATCTCCCCCCACCCCACCCTGCCACTATGGCAGGGAATTCCCTTTTGTTCTCTCTCTCTGATTAGGTGTTGTGGTTTGCAATAAAGGTGTTGAGTGGCCATTGTGTTCAGTCTCTAGTCTGTATTCGGCCCGCATCACCCTTCCCCCACATGACCTCCAACCACATTTTACTTGGCGGTCCCTTCCCTGAGTTACCCAGAATGAGAGACCAGCCTCCAAGCCATGGAAACAATCTCCTGGTACTTATTTCTACTATTCTTGGGCGTTAGTCTTATAGTCTATTATTCTATATTCCACAGATGAGTGCAATCTTTCTATGTCTGTCTCTCTCTTTCTGACTCATTTCACTTAGCATGATACTTTCCATGTTGATCCACTTATATGCAAACGTCATGACCTCATTTTTTCTCTCAGCTGCATAGTATTCCATTGTATAGATGTACCAGAGTTTCTTCAACCAGTCATCTGTTCTAGGGCACTCGGGTTTTTTCCAGATTCTGGCTATTGTAAACAGTGCTGCGGTGAACATATAAGTGCATATGTCACTTCGACTATACTTTTTGGCTTTTCTGGGATATATTCCCAGCAGTGGTATTGCTGGGTCAAATGGGAGCTCAACCTCTAGTTTTTTGAGAATCATCCATACTGTTTTCCAAAAGGGCTGAACTAGCCAGCATTCCCACCAGCAGTGTAGAAGGGTCCCTTTCTCCCCACATCCTCTCCAACAGCGGTTGCTTTTGTTCTTTTGGATGTGTGCTAGTCTCTGTGGTGTGAGGTGGTATCTCATGGTTGTTTTGATCTGCATCTCTCTTACGATTAGTGATGTAGAACATCTCTTTAAAATGTGAGAGTGTCTTCATCTTTTCTGAAAGTTTCCTATAGTGCTAACATTTTTATTTTGGTCTTTGGAAATTTACAGTTGATTTTTAAAAATTTATTTATTAGTTAATTCGCAGTGATATACACAGTTACAAGGTTATTCATTATTAGATTTCTTTCACATAATGTTCCAACACCAGTCTGTTCAGCAGTGTACATTTTCCACGACCAAGGTCTCCAGTTTCCCTATGTCCCCTCCCTGAGGCAGGAACTCCTCAAATTTTTCATTTGAAAGGCAGGATATGGACTGTATTATTCTGTAACAAGGCTTGATTTCAGATTTTTTTCCCTTAGGGAGTGATATCAGATGAACACAAAGTCCTACTGCTGTTTCTAGTTTGACTGGTTGCTATTGGTAGTTTCATTTACTTGTCTACCCTATCAATTCAAATAAGTAGTTTCTTAGAAAAGAAATTGTGAGGACAGAGAAGGCTGTTGTCCAATCATCTCGTGATCACTCTCTTCCAAGTCTAGACACAAACTAGATAAGCAGGAAGAACTCTGAGGCCTATAATTGACCTTGTATTTGGTGTATACACTACCCTATAAACAGAAGTTCACTTGAATATTGATTTTTACTGAATGTATTCTTAGAGGAAAGACAGCTCCTATTGGTACATGTCACTTGAGAACATGCTCTCAGATTTACCTCAAAGTTCCTACAGTAAATAAAACACAGGAATGGATTTTCATTTTCTCCAGGAATACGATGCATGGAGTGTCAAACTGTGATAAATCCAACACACACTTGTCATTCAGATTTTAAGAGTTGATGAGATTTTATTTACTTCCCAGATATTATTTCCTGTTTCCTTTAATAATTTGTTTTATAATCATTGTTTGTGCTGCAGTGAAGACTGGTAGGGAGTGTATATGCTTCTATTGGACAACATCATATTCTCTATACTAGAGCAATGCCTTGTCAAACATCCAAGAACTGTATATTCATTGCTTTAAATATCAGACTGATAAAGTAAATCTATACTGCACTTGAGTGAGAAATATAGAATGAATTGGCTTCTGTGGAAAAATAAAACAAAATTTATATCTAATAGACTATCAACTTAATTTAAAATATCTTTATTAGACTTTTTTTCCTTTTACCTCTTTAGTTTTCTTTCTTTTCAATAAAACAGTAAATAAAATTACCTCTAATTGTCTAAACATTTTTACTCTGTCTTCAAAGAGTTGAGAAAAAAAAAGTCTTTCAATTAAATCTACTCACATTTTCTAGCAAGCAGCGGACAACCAGCTGCATGATGCAAACATGACTTGGAGACACTCAGTCTCTGACCCACACAGTTTATCAAATTATCCATGCACATCTTTCTTATAGTGTGAACAGAACTGGCACTGGGATACAGAAGATATGAAATAAAGGATTATACTGCCAGAAGAAACTATTTTCCCTCTTAATTATAAACAAAAGGATGGAGATAAAATGGGTTGTCCTCAACCATGGTCACAGCCTTCTGATGTCTCTTTGCATTTATATTTAATTTTGTCCTGCCTTAATTCACATAGCAGTGTTGTCCATCCTGCCTGTATTCTGTTAAGCAGAGCCAATCATGAATTCATGAATCATATTCAATTATGAATTATTTTTAGTAATCAAATTTTATACAATTGTGGGAAATTTTCCAGTAGCTAGGCAACAACACCCAGGAACTGCCACACCCCTGTAATCCCATCAATGGCCAACATCCAGAGACTTAAAAACAAGCTCCCAGAAGAGAGTAATGCAGAGAGTCTCTGGCCCGATCGCCTGGCTGTCTTCCCTGGGGCCCCTCGGAGGGGATGGACTCCAGCTTCCCTCCCCACCCTGAGCAGAGATCCTGCTGCTGAAGACCTCTGGTCCCTTAGCCACAGCCATGCTCAAGGCCCCTCTCCACACCTCACACATGAAGGTACCGGCAGAGTAACCCAGGTGTGTGAGACCCGGGGCTGAGACCTCCAAGGCTGCTCAGATCAGGACTGGGCCTCTTCTGCCCAGATTTCCCATTTTCCAGTAGCTAGCTGATCACACCCAGGCACTGTCCCTCCACCCCCCAGCACCCTGTAATCCCATCAATGGACAACATCCAGAGACTTAAAAGCAAGCTCCTGGAACTGCTCCAACGCCTACTTCTTCCTCTGGGAGAAACTGGCAAGCTACTGAGAGTTTCCTGCCCACATGGAGAGAGCCTCAAAAACTCCCCGTGGTGTATTCATATGCCAAAACCAGTAACAATGCTGGGTCTCATTCCCCTGACCCTGAAAGAGCCTCCAATGCGGCATTGTTGGGAAGGACAAGTAAGGAGAGGCTTCTAAAATCTCAAGGCTAGGACAAATGGAGACATTACTGAGACCGCTTGAGAAATTCGATGATCAATGAGATGATGATGATGATGATGATGATGATGATGATGATGATGATAATGATGATGATGATGATGATGATGATGATGATGGTGATGATGATGACAATTTCGGGAAGATAGGAGGAAGGAAAGCTCCAAATAGGGAATTTAAATTACCTGACAGCTCTGATGTTGCAGAAAAATTCAGAACCTACATAGGAAAAACATCAGGATTATGAATCGCACTGATGATGCTCATGCTAGTTTTATTGTTTTTGTGACTTGGAATGACCACAAATTGTATCCAGGAATGATATACCTATTGAAATATAAAGGAAAAGCTGTGCTATAGGTTGTTTGGACAAAGACAAATGATTTGGAATCTTCTAAATTCCCATACAAATCTCAATTTTTATCTCTACATACCTATATTTGTCTTAAATACACTTGAATAGACTTCCATAAATGTTCACTGTGCAAAATGGTAATATTAAAGAATGCCTCTTACCTGGTTGTTTTGAAAGTTATAACATTCCTGAAGTAAATCACAAGTATACTATGAATGGTAGATATAAAAAAAACTCCAGTTTATATCATAACCTAGTCTCCAAATTTATACCTTGTCATGGATTTATAACTTTCTCTGCTCAAAGAAGCAAGTCACTAAATATATCCAACTGTTACGAGGAAAGCAAGAACTTGTTTTTTTTTTTTTTAGATGAGTGGAAGGGCAGAGGTGTACCTCCCCAGAGACCACTCCCCAAAATAATTGGCCAATGGGGCTGGGCAGAACAAAGTTTGGATTAGACAATGAGATGGTTCTTGGACCCAACACTGCTGTGAACTGCAAGGATCACCTGGTAGTGCTCAGAGACCACAAAGGCCACACTTCAGAGGTGTTAGGAGAGCATGTAAACCAAGTCTATCTTATGTCCTTCCATAGGCAGTGCATATGCCCTTGTCCCCTGAGCTATCTTTGCACCTAGTATACATGCTCTTGAATGATGGTATTGTAAAGAATGGATAGCAAATAGGGCTGGAGCAATAGCACAGCAGGTAGGGCATTTGCCTTGCACATGGCCAACCCAGGTTCAGTTCCCAGCGTCCCATATGGCATGGTTCCCCAAGCACCGCCAGGAGTAATTCCTTCGTGCATGAACCAGGAGTGACCCCTGTGCATTGCCAGGTATAACCCAAAAAGAAAAAAAAAAGAATGCATCGCAAATAAAGTTTTAAAATGTCACATTATTCTAGAGTTTAATGGGATGAGAGCCCAAGTCAGCATCACCTGATACTTAAAACTTTGAAACTGCAAAAATATTTTTCAAACTTTCTAAAAACTGACTAAGCATGCTGATTTAGGATGGTGGCCTCATTGAAGAGTGTCATATTAAAAATATTGCAGCCAGACCTATTTATAAAAATTTTTAGTACTAGCAATAATAGTATTTCACTGAACTCTTGATGAAAGTTTGTATGTATTGGAATCCAAGTAACTTTGAGCAACATTAAGATATACCATTTTGAATACCTCTGAAAGCCCTCTAAAGCCCCTTGCACATCATGTTCCCTCAAAATAAGTACTATTCTACAGTTTTGCCATAGACAAGTTGTGCCATAGATTAGTTTTTCATGTTTTATAATCTTATCTATATAGAATCGTGTAGTCTATATTCATCTGATATATTTAGCTCAATGCACTTTAAGTATAGTGGGCAGTAATTTTCAGTCTAGACAAAATGTCATCTGACCAAAATATCAACAATTGGCATTATTATTGTGCAAATTAATAAATTAAGTGGGCAGGCACTATTTCTTAGAAAAATCATAAAGAATTGCATATGTCATAGCTAAAGTAATCATCTGGATTATTTTCAGAGAGAGAAACAGTTTATTATACTTCATTAAGTAAATATTTATGATATATATCTATGTGGCAGTCATTGGGAAACATGATTGGAACATAAATTCTAAATGATTGGAACATAAATATAAAAAGCTTATAATTAAAAACAGCTCCATTACACAAATTAATTGATGATTGTAACACAATAATAAAACTTCTATACTAGAAGTACGGACTGGAGCAATAGCACAATGGGTAGAGCATTTGGCTTGCACTCAGCCGACCCAGGTTTGATTCCTCCATCCCTCTCAGAGACCCCGGCAAACTACCAAGAGTATCCCGTTCGCACGGCAGAGTCTGGCAAGCTACCCATGGCGTATTTGATATGCCAAAAAGAGTAACAATAAGTCTCACAATGGAGATGTTACTGGTGCCCACTCGGGCAAATATCTGAACAATGGGAAGACAGTGCTACTAGAAGTACATTGAGAACAAGGACCGATTAATGTAGTAGGAACACAGAGGTAATTTGAACTGTAATCTGAAGGCTCAATGGAGTAACTGCTTCAGAATCAGAGATGTGGAATTATATGAAAAGAAATAACATAATGGGTGGGGTGGGGGGAGGAGAAAAAAAAAGAAATAACATAATGACTAAATATTTTCAAAGCAATATATAAATTGCACATTTGAACTATGACATAGAAAAAATGATGAGGATACAAGTGATGATACAAAATTGAGTGGTGTACAAGTTATGATTCCCGATACAAATCCATTGGTTTAAACTTATATTTGAGCATGTAGTTCTTCAGGAACTGTGAAGGAAGTGGTAACATTAGATTTGCATAAAAGTAACCTCAGGCGCTATTTAATAGTTTGTTGGAAAAATGAATAAGTCAAAAACTGTTTGTTAGATAATTTAGATAGTTTGCAATAACCAAATTGTATTTTGTTGCTATAACAATAAACTAGTAACCTTAAAAGTAAGAATTTTAGTCATTTTTATTAAATGTCTAAACTCTAACACAGTGCCTGGTGACATATCTGATGCGTGAAATTAGCAATACAAAATACAGTTTCTACAGAATGAGGATTTTAATACTTATAAGGTTACAGACATATTTAAGTTAAAGAAACCTAAGAGATATAAGATATTTGGCATTTCATAATACAGAATAAATATTTATTACATGGTTGTTACTAATTTATAACCAGTGTTTTCAATAACACAAATTCCCATCTAGCAATACTGAAATGGAAATCACTTACCCCCATAATAAATACTGTAGAAACAGTGACCAAAATACAAAGACAATCTACAGAATGGGAAAGGATATTTATGCAGTACCCATCCGATAAAGGGTTGATAACAAGGGTATACAATGCACTGGTTGAACTCCGCAAGAAGAAAACTGCCAACCCAATCAAAAAATGGGGTGATGAAATGAACAGAAACTTTTCCAAAGAAGAAATCCGAATGGCTGAGAGGCACATGAAAAAATGTTCAACATCACTAATTATCAGGGAGATGCAGATCAAAACAACAATGAGATATCATCTCACACCACAGAGACTGGCCCACATCCCAAAAAACAAAAGCAACCGGTGTTGGCGTGGATGTGGGGAGAAAGGGACTCTCCTTCACTGCTGGTGGGAATGCCGACTGGTTCAGCTCTTTTGGAAAACAATATGGACGATTCTCAAAAAGTTAGAAATTGAGCTCCCATTTGACCCAGCAATACCACTCCTGGGAATATATCCCGGAGAGGCAAAAAGGTATAGTAGAGATGACATCTGCATTTCCATGTTCATTGCCGCTCTGTGTACAATAGCCACAATATGGAAAAAACCAGAGTGCCCGAAAACAGATTATTGGCTAAAGAAACTCTGGTATATTTACACAATGGAATACTACGTAGCTGTCAGAAAACATGAAGTCATGAAATTTGCATATAAGTGGATCAACATGGAAAGTATCATGCTGAGTGAAATGAGTCAGAAAGAAAGAGACAGACATAGAAAGATCGCACTCATATGTGGAATATAAAGTAGCTGAGAGGTACAAGCTTACAATGTTGCGATTCCTGGCAGACATTTCTCTGGACTTAGATACTAAAATACAGAAATCCAAAACTATGCTGCTGCTAGTGCGGCCTCCTGACCTCATATCTCTTCATTCTCAGCAATGGAAAACAAATTACCAAATGCTTTCTTTTCAGCAGATCGACTTTAGGGGGGAGAAACTCCAAATCAATAATAGTGAATTTTTTTTGTTTAAATATTGAATGTAATCAAAGTAAAGTGAAAGTAAATTGAAATTTACCAGTTACACATGTGGGGTGAGGGGCTGGGGAGGAAAAATAATAAAAATAAATAAATAAATACTGTAGAATTGTCGTCCCGTTGTTCATCGATTTGCTCGAGCGGGCACCAGTAAATGTCTCTATTGTGAGACTTGTTATTGTTTTTGGCATACCAAATACATCACGAGTAGCTTGCCAGGCTCTGCCGTGCAGGTGGGATTCTCAGTAGCTTGCTGGGCTCTCCGAGAGGGACAGAGAGATGGAGGAATCGAACTTGGGTCAGCCGCGTGCAAGGCAAATGCCCTACCCACTGTGCTATTGCTCCAGTTTAAAAAGAATACAAGTGACGTAATTTTTCAAACATTGATTTTTAAAATACTACAAATAATCTTATACAGACTATTTGTAGTATTTTAAGATACTACAAATAATCTTATACTGACTGGAGCGATAGCACAAAGGGTTGGTATCTCGCCTGCATGGCAAAGCCTGGCTCCCCGTGGCATATCTGATATGCCAAAAACAGTAACAACAAGTCTCACAATGGAGACGTTACTGCTGCCTGCTAGAGGAAATAGATGAACAATGGGACATAAGTGCTACGTGCTACAGTGCTAATCTTATAGAAAATTGTTTTCAGGAAAAAATATTAGAAAGTTTTAATTACTTTTAATTAATTTTTAGTATTCCTTTTAGCTGCTTTTCATTCTCTCTATAATAATAAAAAGTAATAATGAGGGCAAAAATGAGTCAAGGTACTAAATCAAAATGAAGCAGTTATATTAAAATTCTGTACATAGAATTTATTTATATCACATAATCCTTTCTGATTTTAAGTGTTATAAATGGGTTAGCTTACTCTTTTCTATAGAAGTCTATACAAAACAAAAACTATGGAAAAGTTCCAAAAAACTTAAAAACCATATGGAAAAAATAAACTAAGACAACATTGCTGTTACAATACAGAAGGAAAAAGTTATCTTAGGATTAGATAAAATGTAAAGAAGGAATATAACTTATCTGACTGGCCATTCATCTGAGTTTTGTCAAGGAAGGCCTTGGCATTCTTTACTTTCCTCTGTAAACATTAATGTTGTCTAAAGAGAAAGGTAAAGACCCATCTTCTCGAGTCTGGCTGCAGAAATTTGGTGAGAAACATCTTAAGCTTTTGCCACAAACTCCTTACCTGTTGTCTTACCTAGCTCTAAATTCTAATCTCCAGCATCTGAGAATTTTACAAAATTAAAAAATAATAATAATAGTGAGTCCTTACTGGGTGGAAAAACACCTTCCTTATCAGGTATCACTGTCTCACTATCATCTCATTGCTCATCGATTTGCTCGAGTGGGCACCAGTAATGTCTCCATTGTGAGATGTGTTATTACTATTTTTGGCATATCAAATACGCCATGGGTAGCTTGCCAAGCTCTGTTGTGCGGGCGGGATACTCTCAGTAGCTTGCCGGGCTCTCCAGATACACATGTTATTTTTAAATGCCTTGGGTCTTCCTATATTGAGTATGGATATAACACTGCAGTGAACATTGTAGGCATAACATCTTTACACGTTGCTGTTTCATATTATTTGGATAGAAGCCTGTGAATGGAATTGCTGAAATCAAATTAAAAGTGGAAGTCTTAGTTTCCTCTTGCTTATAAGAGGGAAACCAACAGTTTCCCTTCCCTGAAAAGCAAGTTCCATTTAGTTCCAAGTTCCAAGCAGTTCTATTTAGTATCATCAACCTACCACACCTTATCCCCAAGGCCCTATTTTTAACAATCCTGGGGTTTCCAAGAACATATTCTTCTGTCCCAGAACTAGGATTCACAGGACTAAGATAGTGAGCAATATCCAAGGCAGGTGACCAGAAAGACAAACCAGCCCAACCTGTAGATTCCCTGAGTTCTCTGTAATGCAAAGACACAGTTTTCCTATAAAAATCTCACAAAAAGAGCCATAGTTAACTTAGTCCTATACTAAGTTCTTCTCCACTTGGGTAGCAGTTGTTCTCTCTTCCACTTTCCAATAAACTTTCATTACTTTCCAACTCTGAGTCTGAGCATCTTGAAATCTTTATTTATCCAGAATGAAAATATTGAAGAACCTGGTAATTGTGAATGAACACAAAGATCTGCACCGCCGCTTCTGCCTTACCTGCATCAATATGATAGTCTTATTTTTAATATTTTGGTAAGCCTCCATACTTTGTTTACCATAGGTCCTGGATCAATTTATAATTCCACCACCAACAAATCAGGGCTTCTTTAATGTATCAATGTGTCAAATGTACCAAAGTAGACCATGTGTAAATGTATAATGTGTCAAAACTGCCCTGAATACATTTCAAAATATATTGTTATTTGATTTTAATTCCCTAAACAGTAAGGATAATAAACATTATTTCTTGTATTCTTTGCTGAAACGTTTAGCTCTTCTTTTTGATGTGATTGCTTATTTTTTTTGTGTGTTTGTTGAGCAAAACTAGTAAGAACAAAATGATGTATTATCATGATTAATTTCAGTACCTGGTGATTACATAGAAACTTGATTCTGAACTATTTCTTGACTGTTGCTACAGGGTGAAATACTTATTTTATTTTGATATTCACCTTTCTGTTGAACATATGTTTTTTAGAAAGCTAACTTAAATAAAAAATGATTATAAGTCTTCCTGCCCTGTCCCAGTTATATAAAACAAGGTGATTAAAGCAAATAACCTGCACCTCATTTATTATATCAGAAACCTGAGGGTCAGGACATCACTCAGCCATTGAGATATAAGTCAGTTAAAGTCTTTTTAAAGTCTGGTCATCTGAGTCAACATAAATGTGAAGATATACTGAAGCCAGCACCAACCAATTTATAGGCAAATGGCAAAGCGAGTATGAGTACCAAGAGATTTTTACTGAGAAATATAGGCAGGTAAGGCGGGGGTTCCTGGCAATGAGTTCTAAGAAGTAATAATGAGCTATGATTGCAAGAGTAACTCTGTCACCAATTCCAAAAAAACATCCAAATCATGAAAGCTGGACCTCCTAGGGAAATACAGAAACTGAGGCCTGATAAGACTCTATCTGGCACTAGAAGATTAGATCTCACAATAGAAGAAAAACTTAAGCAGGAACAAAAGACCCTAAAACAAGAAAGAAGTACCAGTGAAATTTTAAATTTTCCCCTGACCACTCCTTGTAAAGGTTCTTTATCTACATAGAAAGCTTCAAGTGAAGGCAACATGGGAAAACAATCTATAAAATTAAATTTGCAAAAGCAACCAGAGCACATTCTATGTTAAAATCACCTGCAGCCCAATTTGAAATATATAATTCTGTTCTTCAACTAATGGAGCTAGTCTGTGTTCTCCTTGAGAGTGTTACCCTTTATCATTTTATGTTTGTTTGTTTCCTCTTTTTTGTTTGTATTTTGGTTTTTGTTTTAGGGCCACACCCAGCAGTGCTCATGGCTTATTTCTGACTTTGCACTCAGGAATTAATCCTAACAGGTCTGGGGGATTATATGGGATGTTGCAGACTGATTCTGGATTTGCCACAGGCAAGTCAAGTGCCCAAACTGCTTTCTGGCCCCTGTTTTTCATGTTTATTAAATAATTACTAGCTTTCTGGCCCCTGTTTTTCATGTTTATTAAATAATTCAGTCTAAATCATGATCCACCTCTTTCTGAATATCCTTTTTCTGAGTGTTTATAGTGAACCTAGGAAAGTTAAGCACAAGTCAGAATTAACTTTTCTTTTTGGCAATGAGCACCCCCTCTCTCCAACATACGGCTGTGACTCCTGAGGAAGTATGTCATAAAGACCAATCACTATGTAGATCCAGCTGGCTTCAGGTGCAGTTGACACTAGCTTGTGGGGTTAAACTTGCACTGGCATCCATCGCCTGTACCATTGCACAAGACAGATTTTTCCTAGTCCTAATCCCTATACAGCACTTTCTGTGGAGATTGTGGTGTACCAGGTAGGTAGGCAGCACCATTCTGTCTACTGAGTGTCTTAGCTCCCTTGCTCCCTGTTCTTCTATCATATCACTGGATCCATCAATCTGTAGTTATTATTTAAAATTTTATTTGGATGGATGCATATCTTTGAGATCACTTACTAATAAGCACGTTGCTCTAAAAACTGTAATTTTTAAGACTTGTTGCTCCTAAACACAAAACCTCAATTCTCCTCAAATCAGAGATATCTGGCAAGTCATAACAGTCATTTTGGCGTATTTATCAGATTGAGTTTATCTTCCTCAGTTTAAAGAAATTTTCCCTCCAATGATAATCCTCATGGTGTATGAATCTCAAAAATGTACAATGTCAAATAAAATTCCCATTTTTATAGTCCCCAAGGTATCATTTTTAAAATCTTTTACTTCTAATTCTTATTTCTTATTATTTATCTGCTTAAGGGAATTATAATTTTAATTTGAACTCATTTTTGAGAAAGTTTGTTTATTTTAGGGGTAACAAGTGTCTTGGAATGTGAGTGTTTTTGTATAATGGATTTAAATTGACTTCATTAGAATTGCCAGGAATTAATGAAGAGTATACCCACATCTATCTCATATTCTTGACTTGTGCAGTATAAATCTAACACATTTTATTCCAGATCACCAGGCAATTTCACTTTGTCATGAGAAGCTTGCTTTCCACAAAATATGATGAAATTTGTTCATCAAAATCATGTATTTTGACCCCATTGTAGCTTTAATATTTATACATATACAAATCACTTCTTAATTATGCTAATTTCTGGCAGCACAGGTAATGTTAACTATTTTGACAGTTGCTTTATCACAATTACTATCAATTTTTCACTCACTGACTTTAAATAATTAGATACTAAAGTTCTTATTGTTAGATGATAATGGTATGATGATACACATGATGCATGTTTGTGTATATATGTATAGTTTGTATACATATATACATATACATGTGCACATATGTGTGTATTTATATCTTGGTTTCTCCTTAACTAAACCTTATTTTAGCATTACTTCCATATCAATATTATTTAACTAGTAAATTTTAGATGTTTGAAATTAATGCCTTTACATAAAAGAGTGGTATTATAGCAGGTTAATTAAGTGGAGAGAACACTTTAGCAGATACATTATTGCCAACACTATTTCAATCACAAAATTTAAATAAAGATGGTAATTTCTAATTTTTTATTTCAGTAATGCACTTAGTCTCAATTTTCTGCAGATGAAATGTTCTTTGATTGCTAAATTATTTGGGCATTCTTTCTGAAAATATTTATTTGTAGTACTACCTATATTACCTATAATACTATCAGTGTTGGAAATAAAGATAGAATAAGATAGAAGAATAATGTGTACTTATTTTTGAGGGATTTACAAACAAAAGAGTAACAGATACAATCATCAAATATTGCAGTTATACCATAGAAATAAAAACATTTTAAATTAGAGATGAAAGTGCTTAAGAAATTCAGAAGGAACCTTAAAGTGGAACTTAAAATAGGCAGAAGTAGACAGGAAAGGTGACCCGTGATTTGTAGCTACAAAATAGAGGTATATAGTTCAGATGTGAAATATCAAATCTGTGGTAATAGAAAAGATTACTTTTAATTTTTGATTTGGATACTACATCCAGTAGTGCCAGGAGTACTCCTGAGTCTGTGCTCAGGAATTACTATTGACAATTTCAGGGGACCATTTATGGGGTTTCAGGGAAAAAAACAAGGTCTACTGTAGGATAACATAGCATCAGGTAGTTTAGGTTTATTGGGTAACTCTCGTCACAGTGCTCCCATTCCTCTGTGTTTATTTGTAACTTCTTTCTTTGTGTTCTGTTGACTTGTAAATATAGTTTTTCTCTTCTCCATGAGTCCTTTGCATAGTTTATTCAGAGCCATTTCCTTTTATATGGACACAGGAATACTTAGCAAATGCCATGCTTTTGTAACCTGGGAGTCTACATGGTATTTTCCTCCTGGGCATCTGTTCTCTAAGAACCTAAGCCTCAGCTGCCCTTACTTCCTAGCACCCCCAAAAGCAGGGTCCTGATGAGGGACGAGACAGACCCAGGGCAAGCGGTGAGTTGTGTGCTACCCAGGCATCGAGATGGGCTTGGCCTAAGTGCCTAATGCTTAGCTATAAGAGTTTGATCATGGACAAATGCTGTCATTATCCAAACAGTGACAACTAGATTCAGACCCTGCTAGGGTTAGGAATGATTAATCTGGCCTGAGTGCTGTAGTCGGAATCTGGCAAGATGTTCCCAGGAGAGTTGCCTTGCAAGCCTCAATGTATCTCTTGCTATGTCCATACAAAAATAACTAGTATTAAGATGTTAATGAGTGTTTGGACTAAGGAGAGGAGAAAAACACCTTAAGAGTCAGGAAGGGCTTTGGAATGCTCTTAGGTAGTGTTGCCATTGAACCTGGGGGCCCTCAGAAAGGGCTTTCTTATGTTGATTTTGATACCTGGCTGTGTGTAGCCTAGGGGCAAGGGTAGAGAGAGAAAAAAGGGGGGAGAGAGATGAGAGGGGCGCCATGGTAGATGCAGAGAGAGGATGGAACTAGGAGCGCGGGAGTTGAGAAAGATGGAAGATGGAATAAACGCTAACTAATCAGCAACCAGCTTGGTCCTCCTTCTTCCTTCGCCTGTCCTTGGCCAACAGCCGTCCGATACAGCCCATACACAACGGGGTTCCAGAGCACCGAACACAGGCAGTGAGACAGCTGCTCTGAGAGCCCTTGAGTGTACACGCCCTTCGGCGTGCCTAGATTTTATAGTCTACCACATGCAATACAAATACCCTGCCCACTGTACTATCTCTCCAGAAGTTCCCTTTAAAAATAAAAATTAGCTTTGAAAAGTTTTCAAGTAACAGAATTTGATTTAAGGATTAGCAAATATCATTAAAAAATTAAACATGCACAGTATAATACTAAGGATTGAGAAGCAAAAGGAAAAATGTGAAAAAAACTAATGAAAAATTAAGTATAAAATCTGTAGACTTTGCATTACATTTTTTTCCCAAAATTAAGATCTGAAATTGTGGACCTTACGCATTTTATGATAAATCCTTTCCTATCTGTCAGTCAAGTGCAATTTGGTGACAGCTCTGTTAGAAGCCACTAGTATAGAAGATAGGTTTTTGTTGTTTCTTTATATTTCTATGGTTAACTATGCAATCACCTTCTACTGACAATGTGATGCTTGATGAAACCAAGTTGAATGCACAAATTTTTAAATAGAGTCAGGTTTGTGCTCATACATAGATGATCTAGAAAACTAATGTTTTGGCACTACCTTTGAAGTTATCTTAGAAAAATGTTTACTTGATTGAATTTCACATGGTATGTAAGCTAGTTATATTTAAGAATAAATATAACTTCATTCAAACTGCATTTTACCTAATGCAGTTTGAACTATGAAGAGAAATAATAGACACAGTCACAGTAAAATTTTCTACAATCTTTTTTCACAAATTTTCAGATATGAATGTTAGTAATCACTTTTTTTCTGTTCCTTCTGATTCACTTCATGTAATATGAATCCTTCCAGTTCAATCCATAATATAGAAAATGAAGTGAGATTTCATCTTTTATTATAACTAAGAACTATGTATGTGTGTGTGTGTCTGTGCATGTGCATATATATAAACTCAACATTGTCATTGGGCACTTGGGATGTTTCTAGATCTTTGCCCAATCTAGAAGTAATGTTCAATAACCACAGGAATGCATATATTTCTAGATAACTGAGAAAGCTCACGATGGTGAGGGGCAGCCTGGTGAAATTAGAAGAGATCTAGTAACAGTGGTTGAGAGAAATAATACTTCTGGTGGTGTGGTATGGTAGCATTACAAGTCTAAAACATCAATATGAATGTTATTGAGTCATGACAAGTCAATAAAATTTTTTGATTAAAAACACTTGAATGGAAATTTAAGTAAAACTGATTTAAAGCTTTTAAAATAATAACTAATTTTATTAAAAATAAGGATCATATTATGCCTATGATATATTATGATGAAATAAAGAAAAAGCAAATTTGATGATGTTAACAAAACCCATCACTATGGTTGTCCTCAGTGTGACTATATATATATGTATGCATACATATACATATATGTATATATATACATATATACACAAAAATACATTTGTTTGAGAGAAAAATCAGTAGGGAATCTATAGAAAGTTATCACAATGAAACGAGCAGTTATCTCCCTAGGCTCCACATGGCCTATTCTTCAAAGTCTCTGCTAGGGAAAATAAACAAGTTCCATGGAGTTTGCCTCTTTTAACACCTTAAAGTATAGTGCATTAGCCCTGTCACAGGAGAGTGAGAAACAAGGAAACACACTTCCAAAGAAAGTTTCCATTTAGAAGTATTGGCAATATTTTGATGGGTAGATTTTTCACATCTCTGGACAAGCCAGACATATTTCTTCACACTGTTTGTAGATGTCAACTGGCAAAACTGCTGCAATTCATTTTGTTCTTCACGTATTATCCATCGGAGTGAGGAGACACTCTGGGGGGACCCACTGACATGGACGTTGGTGAGAAAGAGCAAAAGAACCGCTGTTTACGAATTGCTTAGAACCCAGGACTGTTCTTGGGGGATCTTTCATACTTCCAATATTATATATTGGAATGTGATTCCAATAGTATTCTTGCTCTGGAAATTATAAAAATTCCAAGGAATTTTCCACTTGCCAGTTGTGTTTTGCATTATCAAACCTAAGTTTTAGTTTCACAGCAAAATTGAGAGAAAGGTTAGGAGAACTCCCTCATACATTCTGGTGCTGCAGAGAGATGTGTTAAGTTATTCTGCAGTGCTTAATAATTATCAAATAGTTGCATCACAACGTTTTAACAAAATTATAAACTTTATGATTAAGAAGATTATATTTTTGTCTTTCTCAGCATCCCATATGTGGGAGGAGCCTTAATAAAAATCAGATACTTAATGGATCAGAATGCCAAGGACTTGTAGTAACTGAGAATTTGACATATGCTCAGATGCTCTATCACTCAAACCACTTGATACGTTAGAATGACTAAAATCATATACAGGGACTGATCAGATATAAGGAAAGAGTACAGTGGGAGTGGGTGGGGCTCTTGCCTTGCATGCAGCATACAGAGGTTAAATCTCAGCATTCCATATGGTCTCTGAAGTCCCACCAAGAGAAATTCCTGAATGCAGAGTCATAGATAACCCCCAAAAATACTGGGTTAGGTCCCCCCCAAACCAAAGAAATTTAAAGAATTCAAATGTTTCTGAATTTCTAGTCTGTCTCACTATTGAAGCAACAACCCAAATTTATCCTTCAGATTCTATTTGTATAAAATGTGTAAAGTAATGTGTAACTGCTTTTTAATGTGATAGGAAGATAGGACACTGAAAATCCATGTTTTACCAATCTGGTACTTTTAGGGTCAGCATGAATACCATGTTCCTTCTATTATTACTCCCTCCTGCCCTGGATCTACACAAAACTAATTTCATATCATTTTTCCTGTATGAAAGAAATCCAAACTTGTTTTATTTTGCCTAAGTTTTAAGCTTAATTATATAAAAACTAATGGTATATATCACTGAAGATAGGAGGAGAAAGATTGATAAAGGAAGATGAGAAAGAAATGAAAAATTATTTTAAGTTTAAGACCATGCATCACAAAGGCAGATATTAGAAAAATGAGTATTTTTACCAGATTTTGACTTTCAATATTCATTGAGTCCTTTGAGTGAATGTAATATGCAAGTACACACAAACTATACACACATCTTGCTAGTCCTGTAGTCACAAAAGGGGATCTCTCAACCTTATCAATAACGTTGTAATACCCTCGTTCTAGGCTCAGATTTTAAATGTATCTTTAGTTTTCTATGATTTTACTGGGAAGAGTAGAAATGAGGAGAGTTGTTCCGTGATCTCAGCTCCTTGAAGCTTATTATGTAAGTTTGGACAAAGCATTTGATCTAGTGGGATGCTTCACTGTGTGTGTTAGTTATTTTGCTTCCTTCACAAGATGCAAGGTTGAGGTACACATGACTACTATATAAAGATCACTATGCATTGTACACAGAGGGAGTGGGTTACTGCCTGCATTAGGTTACAGGAATGTGTCAATTCTAAAGAGACACAAAAAAAATGACAAAGTAGAGAAGAAATAAAAGACAAAATGAGACTGAAGCAAGATTAAACCAATACTCACTCTAATAAGAAGCCCAAGAGGAATGATTTTAGAGAACACACAGTGTAAACTTATTCCAACTAGATTAGAGCAGCTGTATAGTATTGTTTACACTGAAGATATATTTTACCCTGGTTTTTGATGAAAAGGGGATTGGGTTGTTTCATTGCAAAATTAGGTTTGCTTTTAAGAACAATAAATTTATGAAATAGGCTACAAACATGTCTCAGGAAGCCAGACATTGTAATGGTGGCTGATTAAATACACTCAGTGACTTACCATTTGAGACAATCTCCCTCAGTAGGGAAAGAAATAATGTCACAGGAAAGACATTGAGGAGGCAGAAAGGATTGACGGGACCAGAATGATAAATGAGAAAGGAGGTTATATTACTTCTAAGAGCTAGAAAAACTGAGATTACAATAGTCAAAGAAAAGACATTGAACAGCAGAGATATGATTGAAGCTTTTTAGATGTTAAATGGATAGTAAAGGTCAATATAGATAAGCTTTGCAAACCATAATGACAAACACTGAAATTTAAAGACATATACTAAAAATAAGAAGTGGATGGAAGAATATTACTTTTATGTGTGTTTCAGAAAACCCCTGTATAATCTGTCCACTCCTAAATTATCTTTATTTTGTTGTAAAGTCGTAGCACAGAGGCACGGAGTCAAAAACATTATGCATCACTACAAAAAAGATGAGGAGCCAAGTTAGAATTTAGATAGCAATTTATAAAACATTTCAGAGTCTGCATATGTATTTCTTCAAATGCACAAAGATGGAAAGATGAGTAATATGCATATTTGCTTGAAATTTCTATATCTTTTATTTCCCAAGTGAGGTTTTATATTTGTTTTGGCAAATAATAAGGTGGGAATTACTATCCTGAGATTACTCCTAAGTTCACTTAATATTGTAGGGGGGTTCTGAGATATATAAAGCATTGTTATAAATTAAACCATAATTGTTGGGACTGTTATTTGGGGCAGAAGCCTCTCACAACTTATTGTTCCTTCACAGCTCCAATGCAGACATTCCTATTATCTCCATGAGCGTAGGAAGATTTCGCAAGACTGCTTTATTCTTGAATACATCACCCTTTCTCAGTTCTGTCTTTATGTTAGGGTCTCTCTTGTCCTAATCTAAGTATACTCCTTGCTTGTTATTTATTTTCAGTAAAGTGTCTCTTTATTCTTGTCCCAGGGGATTTTTTCTTAATTTCCAGCACTTTAAAATTAAATTTAGAGAGCTTTTGATATTTTATTCAGCAAGTTTAGAGGGCTTTTTACTTTTCTAAAAGTCTTCCATATTTCTTGGAAGCACAAATCACTGAAATTTTATCACCTAACCAGTAAATAATACCTAAAATAAATTTTAAACATTAACCCAGATATGTAAGCTGAGTTTAGCCAGGGTCCAGGGGAAAATATCCCCACCTTTCATGTTCTGCTAGGCTGAATGAGCAAATAAATTAGCTTCAGACAAATTAGTTGGAGAAAAGGCCAAATTTAATTACATATCTATGGAGAATTCTCATGACATTAAATTTAAAAGCAAAAGGAATAAGCTGCATTTTTTTTCTTTGCAAAGGGATAGAATGGGGGTTGAGAAGAGAAATTTTCACTTAACTAGGAAAGGATGCTTTTTGTTAGGAAATGAAAACCAAAAAAGACTCCATGTGAAATTCATCCTGTCTGTCATTGGGATGGAGGCTGTGCCAAGACTTAATGCTAAACCTGATATTTGCAAATTTAGTACTTGCTCAATGGGATTCTGTCTGACTTGTGAAGTTCTTATCAAAGCTAATTAACTCTTTAGAATTAATTCTGTTTGAGTTTTGTTATGTAATACTTCACATATTTGCCTCTACATGTTTGCCCACTGTAAAGTAGGCCCACTTTCTTTCCAGTAAAAAGGTTAGCTCTGAAGCTATTCCTCCATGCATTTTTGCAGGTAATTTGCGTTATCCAGATCAAGATGACACACAGTCCAAAGTCAGCACTAAATATATTGGGGAAGAACAATTCCATATTAGAAATGATTAAAAATTGACAGATGGCAATGCCTCAAGTATGTTTCCTTATGTTAAAAATATATAGTCATTCCTTTTGCTCCCTTTAAGACATGATATTGGGGAAGGAAAGATTGTAGTCTAGTTGCTTCCTGATTTGGATGTATTTGATCCATGGGAAGTTACTCTACATCCTGTCCTGAAGGTGTTTTCATTTGAACCCTGGACATCTAACTCGTGTCTAACTAAAAAAATCCCAAAGTATGTGGGCATAAGGAATGTCCTGCCAGTATTTTTCCCTTGAGCCTAGTAGAGGCCTCCAAAATATCAGTCGCAGAATATCATTAGCTCAATTCGTTTAGTCTGTTTATTAATATCTCTGGAAAGGAAGGTCAAATTATCCTCATATATAGATAAGATGTAATTGCTGTCAAAAGGTGAATTAGTTTCTCATCCTCTGTCCCCTCCTTGCCTCACAGTAAAGTCCTTGAAACTTCACTTCCACTACATTCTATGTACCCTGTTTTAGGTGACAAAATGTGCTAGATTGCCAAGGAAAAGTCAAGCTATTTTTTTACTGTAATTCTCATAAACTTATAAAATGCTTTTTTCCACTTTGAAAAATAAACTGATTTGGAAAATAAGTTATGTGAACATTCTAGTTTTAACCTAGTTCCAGTGAAAATTCTGAGGAAATAACACAACTTTTTTCTCATTACTAAGTTCATCTTAGAGTAATGTTTTACTCCTTTAAATTCAATATCAGTCAACATGTGTGTGAATTTATCTAATTCTCTACACGTTTACTGCCAGACAGAACCTTAATATGAGACACCAAAGAAATTCCCAGATTTAAATAAACCCAAACTCATGTTTTTGTATGTCCATTTTCTGTGCTGGTTTAGTTCAAAGGATTACATTGTCATTCAGATTCTTAATTATGTGATACATAGTTAACTTACTTTTTCAATTTTTTTCAGTTCTGAAAATGAGTCTAAGCTCATCTACGGAGAACTCCAATGCAAAATCTGACTTCATATAAAAATTATCCACTCAAATCTTTACCCAGTTCCAAGTTTCCCATTGAAATTCCATTTAAAAGAGAAAGTATTATTGACAAATAATACTTTATCTCCAAGTAGGAATCGCTTATTCATATCCATACTTTAATCAAATTTTAAATTGAGGTAACATGGTTTGCAATTTCACTAATACAATTGATTTATGATTACAGTGCCACAGCAGCACACCTACCCACCAGAGTACCGATATTCCTCCACCACTATCCCAAAGTCCCTTTATCTCGAACCCTTCACTTTGGCAACCCTAGTTCTATTGGCAGAGTTTCAGTAAGTATTTTCATAAGGCACTGAATACTGTCTATTGCTTTGATGTCAAAGTTGCTGTTATTTTTCTAATAGATACCTTTCTTAGATTACAAGATCCATTCAAACCCCAAAACCTTCCCAGATTTATTACTTTTACCTAGTATCAAAATTTTATTTTTTGCTACCGTTATTACATAGTAAATGATGTGCCATGGAAAATAAGATTTTTGAATCTTAACTATATTTAATCTAATAATACATTGGTAAAAAGGTCTGAGTAGAAAAAATAAGAAATTTAATTTCGTTTCTTATTTATTGGGAGCCATATCCAGTAGTGGTGCTGGTGTCCAGGGCTTATTCCTGACTGCACTGAAAGATCACTACTGGTGGTGCTTGGGACAACACATTAGGTGTTGGGGAAAGAACCCAGATTGGCTGGTTTATGGCAAATACCCTGCTCACTGTACTTTCTCATCAGTCCACAAATCAGAAAATCAATTTCTCTATGTAACTGCTTTGATTGCTTTTTGGTATGCAGTGAATTACTAGCTATTGTTTCTATGATAAGCAGTTGTTCAAATTCAGTGTGATTTAATAACACAAAATATATTTAAAAATGAAATTGAATATCCACTGTGTGGTCCTATATTAGGCTTTGTGGTGTACACAGAAATAAAAAATATGAATACTACATTCTAGCTACATTCTAGCAACTTCCACTCTTATAAGTAGCTTATTAGCTTAATAAATTATACTTATACAAGACTATTACATGTCTTTGATACAGAGAGATGTAAGTCCTTCTGCCCAGAATTCTTGACATAATAAATAGTCATTTGCTTTGTACATGTGATGTACAAATATGATGGGGGAATCATTTGAATTTATTTTAATGTTTCAGATATATTTTGTTAGTGCTGAGAAAATATAGTAAAAGGAATATGTCTCATAGAGCTGAAAATTATGGATTTGATTCCAATTCTATGCAACTTAAATTTCCACAACCTGTATTAGTTAAATGGGCAAGTTCTTTCTGTCTATATATGCATACTTATTTCTTATTTAGGGTACGAGTTTCCTTTCTCTTCCTGTTTTATTAATTGTACTTATTCTTTTCAAAAACTATTCTTAGTGGTCTTCTCAGTTTGGAAAACAAAACAAAACAAAACAAACAAACAAAAACAAATAAAAAAATACTTTCTCTACATTTATTCAATCCCAAACCATTCTTAGAGGACTACTAGCTCACAAAAAATTACATATATGCTTGTGAATACTTTCTAGTGAGTTCATGAAAACTGGTGTTAACTAATTTAGATAAACATTGCTACTATGTTCAATTGCCTTCTGAACCTCCTTTAGAAGGCCAAAAGATTAAAAAAAGGAACATAAATTTCTCTAATTCAGTTTTACATAAACTGGAATAGAACAAACATACCCTTTCAAATTTTATGCAGACCAGCATATATGTTGCATTTACATACAAAATTTCTTTCATGAATGATTCTTTTAAATTATGAATCTTAAGTGTTGTGCTTACTGAATTATCTATTCAAATAATTCTAAAAATATTATATTCACTCTGAACTTATTTAGGTTAGTCAGAAATTTATGTTTTCTGGTGAAGTGTGCTATTAATAAGAATAAAGAATCCTTAAATTCTTGACTCAACCCTAAAATTTATCTTCTTTTCATGAATACAAAGAGGAATGAACAAAAAATGAGTAAAAACAGAGGGAAAAATTTTTTAAACAAAATTACAGAAAAGGCAGGTTGAGAACAAAATTAATAAAGATAATACATAAGCATCAGAATTCCTTTAAAACAGGAAATTAAGCTCTATGTTTAATTAACCAAAAAGTCATTAAATGGGCAGAATCATTTTCTTCAGAGGTGTTGTTTTACTCCCATTGGGCAACAAAAAAAATAACTATTTTTAAATGGTTATATTATTTTATGTTATAGATTTTTATCTCAAATATGATCTGATTTGCAGAGTAATGCATGGGAATAGCATATTCTTTTAGTATGCTTTGTGTATGAATTGACTTAAATGAATATAATCTTCTATGGGATCTACCATAGATTTATATAGTTATCAACCTAGAAGCTCTCTAAGACCAGTAAGGAGCAATTCCCCAACTTAAATGTACATCATTCACAACATATTTAAATGTAATATATTTAATTGGCATTTATATAGATATTCCCTCAGTATAACACATATTCCCAGTTTACCATGTCAGAAATAATTGCTAAGATAAGCAACGATTAAATTGCAATAAGATGAAGTACTATCTCTGTTAATTAGGAGGATGATTTTCAATAGTATACTTGCCAAAATGTTATTATTAAAATTGACACCATGTTGAAGGATTACAAAAGCAGAACAGAATATTTTGTAAAAGTCTGCTTTAAAATAAAATTTAAATTTAAAAATAATATTCTTTAAAACTATTGTTAAATTTTGGAACTATACCTAAATTAGAACTATGAAGTCAATATAATTCTAGAAAGATAAATAATATGGAGAGATAAAATGATTCACCCCATTGGAATATTACTGATTTCAGGACTCAGAAGAAATCTCCCATAATCCAAAGTAAGGGTGCCCCCAAAGTGCCTTTAAAGCCATCAATATTTTGCTGGCATGACCATAAGGCATGGTATTGGGGAAAAACAGTAGAGATAACTTTCAGATACTTTAAAATTCGACCTCATCTCAAGTAATTTTCTGATGCTCTGTAAGATATGATAGCAGTGACTATTGTTATTCATCAATTATCCAGGTTCTTGCCACTATGCCTAAAAATAGAATATAAGTGACTGACTTCAGGACAGTGGATTTGGTTGAATTGCTGTGGTCACCTATATGTGTTACTTAAGCAAATATCAGAGACCTTGAGTTCCTCTACAAAGTAGAGTTGAATTAACTAATATCTAAGCCACTATACTAGATTTAGATCCAACAATACTAAAAGCATGGGACCCAAATTCAACAATGAAACTGAAAATGTAATTGTCAGGCTGAGAATTTAGAAAAAAACTGGGTTAAACAATCAGGGAAGGGATGGTTACAGAGAGTGGCAGGATTGGACGTGGGAACATTGTAAGTTTGAAAGTTGCTGAAAACTATGTAAATCATGATGTCTAAATTTTTTTTTTAAAGACAGAATAAAAATTATGTTTTTTGCCTACTTCCACCAATGTCTGGTGACCCAGGGATCACACCCAGATGACCCACCCTACAGTGCCAGAAAACTAACTCATTGGCCAACCTCAACTACCTCCACTTCCCAGCCACCACCATGCTCCAGGCAGTTTTCCAAACCGTGTGGCCGCAAAGCAGCCGCACAACACATTATAAGACACTTAATACCCATTTTCCAAAATTACCACACCATATTTGATGGGGTTCAAATATGGTGTGAACCATGGAAACACCTGTAAAGGCAATTAGAGGCTGCCCCAAAAGCCTCCATCACTCTCGAAGAGCCCAGCAAGCTACCAAGTGTATCTCGCCCTCATGGCAGAGGCTGGCAAGTTACCCGTGGTGTATTCAATATGCCAAAAACTATAAAAACAATGGGCCTCATTCTCCTGACACTGAAAGAGCCCCAATATGGCATTGTCAAGAAGGATGAGCAAGGAGAAGCTGATAAAATGTCAGGGACGAAGTAAACTGCCAAAATGAAGAAGGACTAAAATGACTATCTGTTTTTTCAATGCATGCTTGCTGGCATTGGAAGCATCCATCAAGGACCTGATGTTGTAAGTGCAGAAGATCTAGTATGACATCAAGTATGCAGGCATTGACCACATCACACCATTTTCAACACTGGAGAAGAACTGTTCCTCATAACATGCAACAATAGAGAAATCAGTGGTGTTGGTGTCCTTGTCAACACGAACTTGACTATGAACATTGATTCGTTCGAATGCCTAACAACCCAAATTGGATGATTATGCTTGAATAGATGTGACTCACTGCCAGCAGTTTCTATCTTTGTCATTTACGCACCAATGCCCAACTACGATGAAGAAGAAATTGAGAAGTTCTACATGGAGCTGGAGAAGTACGATAAAGAAGATCACACCTTCTACAAGATCATTGTCGGTAATTTTAATGCCAAGATAGAACCAAGAAGGTCGCCTGAAGAACTCCACATCAAGACCCATGGCCTAGAATGGAATGAACAGGGTGAGAGACTGTTTGAGTTCATCATGTCGACCAAGACCATTCATGGTAACTCACAATTCCAGAAGGCCAAATCTAAACACTGGACATGGGAATCTCCCAGTGGACAGTTCCACAACAAAATTGACCACATCAGATTCTACTGATGGTTTTGCCTGACCAATGTTGCTATTGTCCCAAAATTCCAAACGGGATTGGACCACCAACTCCTTCATGCAAAATTCTACTTCATGGATCTGGGAGAAGGGCTGCAAAGTTTAAGTTTAAGAAGAGAACTCCCGGAATGCCCACCAACTGGAAGCTCTTTGGAACTACTGCGACAATGTGGGAATATGCCATCATTGAAAACATCTACAAAGAATACGATTGACTGGTTGATTACCTCCATAACTGCACAAGGAATGCCAGGAGTGAGAAAGCCACAAACAGATGCTTGTTTTTGGAAACTCTAGAGCTTATTCACAAACATCGTTGTTTGTCACGAGCCACAGGCAATCACAAGCTAATGTCTGAGCTCTCAAACCTGTTCAGAGAAGCAATAAAGGAGGACCTCAAAGAGAAGAGCAGCAGTATTGACAGATGCGGCAGAAGCCAGGAAAAGTATTTGCAATGCTTGCCTGTCCTTCGCCATCTACAAGAGCAAGATGACTGCCCTCCGACTTCCTGATGGATCTATCAAATCTTCCAGAAGGGCAATGGAGAGGATTAATCATGACTTCTACTCGGATCTCTTCGATAGCCACATCGACCTGCCCACATACCAAATTCTGCAGGATGTATATGTCATACCCAACATTCTCGCTTCTGAAATTCGATGCACCATTTTGTCGCTAAAGAAGCATACAGCACCTGGTCCAGGCAAGGTCAGACCCGAACACCTGAAGAATCTACCTCCAGTACTCGTCAATACACTGGCTCAGCTCTTCACATTCTACCTGTCCGAATGCGAGGTTCTGTCCCAATGGAAAACTAGCAGGACTGGTCTGTTGTACAAGAAAGGAGACATCCACAACATCAACATCCATCACCCAATCTGCCTGTTATCCGTCATCTGCAAGTTGTTCACTCGAGTCATCCTGAATAAAATAGGCAGAACACCAGATGAAGGATAACCATGCGAGCAAGCCTGGTTCCGGAAAGGATTCAGCAGGATCGACCAGACCACATCCACACAGTGACCAAGCTCATTGAAGTTTCTGGAGGGTTCAAGATGCAGTTCTGTCTAATGTTCATTGATTTAAAGAAGGCTTTTGATTCTGTTGAGACTGAAGCATTCATCAATGCCCTAGCCAAATAGGGCATTCAAACTCAATACAACAAGATCCTCCTTGAGCTGTATTATGAGTTCACCACCAGGATTTCACCATTCTACAAGGAAGTGATCATTGACGTAAAGAGAGGGGTTTGGCAGGGTGGTACCATTTCACTGAACCTCTTCAGTTCCACCCTCAAGAACATCATGGGAAAACTGAAATGGGAAGAAATGGGAGTCAAGATAGATGATCGAAAACTATGCCACCTCTGCTTAGCTAATGACATTGTTCTAATAACACCAAACATTAGCCAAGTGGCCCAATTATAGGTCAACTTCAACCATGAGTGTGGAAAGGTGGATTTCCACTTAATGTCACCAAGACAATTTTCATGAAATATGAACTAGTCCCTGACATTTCTTTTGATCTCAACGGAACGAACATCTCCCAATGCAGCAGCTATGTATACCTGGGTCGAGAACTTAACATGAGGAACGACTTGGCGCCAGAATTGCGCAGGAGGAAGAGAGCAGCAAGGAACGCCTTCAAGAGCTTCAGAGAAGTTGTTAAGAGGATGAAGAAACTCTGACTCCAGGCACATCTCTTCAATTCCACTGTTCTTCCTGCATTAACATATGCCCAAGAGACCTGGGCCCTATGGAAACAGGATGAGAACACTATTTGGTTATCCCAAAGAGGAATCGGAAGAGCTATGCTTGGAATATCACAAATCACTCAAGGGAGAGAAGGAATCCAGAGTTCTGACCTCCATTGACAATAAAGAGTGAGGGATACTATCTTCGTCAAAACCCTGAACAAACATTTTGAAGCTCTTTGTGTTCCTGGAGTGAGCAGATGCCATTGGGCTACACTAGCACACGATAGGGACAAATGGAGACATTACTGGTGCCCGCTACAGCAAATCAAAGATAAAGGGGATGACAAGTGATAGAAGTGATTTCTTTTAAAGTATGATGATACTGCAGACACATTTTTCAAATGGTACAGTTTTGTAATATCCTATTCACTTACTGAATTTACATGGATACGAGATTAACCTTTTTGTTTTGCTAATATTATGTTAGGATTAATTTCTATTTTAGCACGGCTTGTTCTGAGACATATATTGGTACCAAGAGGATGTCTGTTTTATCCTGAACATATAGTAGATGGCAATTATTTTAGGGTTAAGTAGTGTAAAATTTTAAAAATTGATATCATAGGCCAGGAAAATAATATATTTCTGGGTACAATGGTAAACTTTTGTAAAATTTTCTCCTCTGATAATGTGAGTTACCTATCATGTGATATAAATATTAACTACCATCAAAGTTTCTGGGGTTTTTGGCAACATAGATTAGCCTAGCTTTTCACATAAAGTTCTTAGATGCTACTCTATTTTCTCCACTTGTTTTTATAAGATTAGCACCTCTTAGAAAGCAAAAGCACCTTTGCAGAAGTATAGTTAAAGCATTTAGCACTTAAAACTGAAGTACCCAAATTATTGAAATGTGTTCATGGGTTCACTAATATTTTTAAATACTTAATACCTCGAGTACTACATAATTGTTGTTGAGGGTGAGATGAACCCTGCCCTCCATAAGGCCATCTGGATAATTGTAATTATAATAATGAGATTGCTGTAGCATAATGTGCCATGTGTTACAAATAGAGCAGTATTGTGAAGTGCTGGAAGGGGTCATGTTAAACAAAGTAAGTCAGAAGGAGAAGGACACATTTTTGTCTTCTCCCTCATAAGTTCTTATGCCTATTGATCTCCCTCTTGTGATACAAAAAGAAACAAACAAGGAAATGGGCAGTAAACAGTACACATAAACCCCTTATCCTTGGACTCTGAGGTTACCAACCATAGGTCAGGAATGGATGTGGGGAGGGAGAGATTGACTAGAAATATCAATGGACTGTGGTGGAGGATTCAAGACACTTTGTTGGTGGTAAAGGTGCAGTTCTTCTTATTTATTTTTTTCAATTTAGCTTTATTATTTATGAACAGTGGTTTACAAAACTATTATTATCAAGATTTCACATGACACATCCAAACACCACACGATCCACCATTGCATTTACTTTCCTCTATTATTTCCTAGTTCCCTACATACACACACACACACACACACACACACACACACACACACACACACACACACACTCCTACTCTCAGCCCATCCTCACTCACAGTAAGCTTTCTACTGAGGAGCACTCTTCAGTATTTGTTGTCTTTGGGCATTTGTTATTCTCTTACTGTGTTTCTTTATATCCCACATAGAAAGAGTTCATTCCATGTCTGAAGTCATTCTTTAAAAACAAATAATAAATATTGAAATTAATATAAAAGTAAAAACATTGCCCCTATTGTAAACTGTCTCATCTCAATGATGATAAAATAAATTCACAAGAAGACATAGGCAAAAGAAATTATTTCTAGTTGTAGATTCAAGAAATTCTTTATTGGGAAGGATTATTTCAGGTAGCTCTGAATAAAATTGTGAGAAACCTGGAGAAGAAGTAAGGGGTTTTGGAAAAACACTGCTAAAGTAAGAAGATGTCACGTGCAGTGCTCAGTACAGTAGTCAAGGTATAAAGCAATGAAACTGTCCAATGACAGATGAACGGATATAGAAGTTGTGCTACACATACAAGACAAAGGAATTAAGGTATCAAATGGTAGCAAAGCTGTGGCACTGAGTTCTAGAAATGGAAATGCCAAGATGGAGGGGAGTAGAGGTGGGAAGGTGATAGATAACCTAGTGACATCACTAAGGATCTTAGACATTTTGGTGATGCACAAGTGAGGTAATAATGTACATTAAAACCATAAGAGTAAACCTTAATTTAGGTATATGACCCAAGCTTTGATAAGCAAACTAAAATAGAGGTTTCTAAGGAGGTCATTTGGGAGAGTTTCAGAAAAGAGATCATTGGTGAAGAGATGTTGATATGGTTTCAGTGTTGGAGCTTAAAATTTCTGAAACTCAATGATGATCAACATTTCAAACCAAGGTCCCTGGATTAAATAAAAGAAGACCCACATTCTTTTTGTTGTTTTTGTTCTGTTTGGGACCAAAATTCTGTGTATGTATGTATATATATATGTATATATATACACATATTTACATATACACACAGATGTATAAATACACACACATATGTGTGTATATATTTATGTACATACATATATATTTATCTTTCTCTAAAGGACCATTGATTTATTGATGGGATCATAATTGCAATGATCTTCTTGGTATATGACATGACAGGTCTTTATATTTGTTAAATTCACAAGGTTTTTGTTGGGGACTGTTCAGGACCCTGAACAAAAGAGGGCCCGGAAACCTTTACTCTGGACAAACCAGAGGAAAATTCCATTACCAGCATTTGCATAACCTGAGGCACAGGTGCCTTGTGACAAAGGAAATAGCTAACCTCTAGAAGTAAAAGTAGCCCAGGGCAGTTAACCAGGAGACCCCAAGGGCCTGCAGAGTAGAATACCTTCCTTTACACTAAAAGCCATACTTTAGCTTAGGAAACCTTATACATTCCTCCTGACAGATGTTCCTGCCAGATAAACCCTTGTCTTCCCCTCCCCACTATTTCTCAACCGACTCTTAGAGAATATTGTAGCACACCATGAACCTTTCCTTATTTGGTCTGAGAAGACACTTCCCTGATGATTGACAACTCATGTACCAACCCCCTGCTAAGAAAGGTATAAAACCAGCAAGACTGATAATAAAGACGCTCTTGATCAGCATGTGTTGTCTTGAGCCTCTTTCTTTGTAACCTCACCAGTTTTATTCTCAGGTCAGGACTGCTCACAGAACCCACCCAATTAGGAGCACTTTCTGTAGGATAACATAGCCTCAGTAGTTTAGGTTTATTGGGTTACTCCCATTACAGTGCTCCTATTCCTCTTTGTTTATTTGTAGCTTCTTTCTTGGAGTTCTGTTGACTTGTAAATAATGTTTTTCTCTTCTCCTTGAGTCCTTTGCATAGTTTATTCAGAGCAAGTCCTTTTTGTATGGACACTGGAAGACTTAACAAATGTTATGCTTTTGTAACCTGGGAGTCATTTGACTCTACATGATATTTTCCTCCAGGGCATCTGTTCTCTCAACCTAAGCCTCAGCTGCCCTTACTTCCTAGCACCCCCAAAGCACGGTCCCGACGTGGGACAAGAAGGACCCAGGGCAAGCGGTGAGTTGTGTGCTACCCTGGCATCGAGATGGGCCTGGCCAAAGTGCCTAATGCTTAACTATAAGTTAAGAGCTTGATCATGGACAAATGTGATACTAGATTCGGACAGTGATACTAGATTCGGACCCTGCTAGGGTGAGGAATGATTAATCTGGCCTGAGTGCTGTGGTCTGAGCCTGTGGCAAGATGTTGCCAGGAAAGCTGCCTTGCTAGCCTCAATGTATCCCTTGCTATGTCCATACAAAAATAACTAGTATTAAGATGTTAATAAGTTCCTGGACTAAGGAAAAGAAAAAAACCTTAAGAGTGAGGAAGGGCTTTGGAGTGCCCTGCCCTCAGGAAGGGCTTTCTTATGTTAATTTGGCTACCTGGCTGGGTGTAGCCTAGAGGGCAAGGTGGGAGAGACAAGGAGGAAGAGAGAGAAGCCAGAGAGAGGCAGAGTTGAGCAGTTGATCCAGAGAGAGGCCAGAGCTGGGAGTGCGCGAGATGAGAAATTTTGAAGATTGAATAAACGGTAACTAATCAGCAACCAGCTTGGTCCTCGTTCTTCCTTCGCCTGTCCTTGACCACCGGCCGTCCTGATCCAGTCCACACACTGCGGTTCCAGAGCACCGAACGCGGGTGGTGAGACAGAGCCGCCCGGAGAGCCCTCGAGTGCACGCGCCCCCTCGGCGCTCTTAGTTTTTTAACACTTTCCACTGTTGTCTCTCCTAGGGCCGGAGAGATTTCGGGGGGAACGCGCAAGTTTTCACAAGTATTTTTGTAATTCACTTTTCACTCTTACAAATAGTAGTAAATCTGTTCTTTTGGTCTATTCACCAAAGGTAAATCTGCTCTTATTGACTAAGAACTCTAGACTGATTAGACTAGATGGATTTTGAGAATGTGATCATCCTGCCACTATCAAAAAGCTGAAGTGCTAGCACAAATTGAGAAAATGTGTTTTTTAAAATTTAATGTTTATTTTGATATTAATTTATTTCAATTAAAAGTGATTAAAAGTCATAAATATAGGTTTGGAGATATAATTTAATGGCATAGTAGAAGCTTTACATGTATGAGATGGTTTAATACCCAAAACACAATCAACAAAATAGGGTGTGTATATAAAGAAACAATAATTTAGCTATACAGAAGAGTAGTCTGGTTCTGTGTCACTAATAAGAGGCAAATTTTCACTACATGCCACTGAAATTCCTTGTATGCGTATTTTGATAGCATAATGGATGATTTGTGATGCTGAATATCCAGCAATATACCTCTAAGGGTACAATATAAATCTGACATGTGTGCAGCTTTGGAATTAGACCTGTCACTGCACAGCTTCCCTGA
Organism: Sorex araneus; assembly: GCF_027595985.1. NCBI lineage: Eukaryota > Metazoa > Chordata > Mammalia > Eulipotyphla > Soricidae > Sorex > Sorex araneus. Next base: position 177,031,455 of record NC_073313.1, on the reverse strand, counting down.
GCATCATCCAGAGTGATCCAGGCCCTCAGCACCACAAGGTGCTTTACAATCATAACTTGTTTTTCTTGAGATCCGAATATATCTCCTAACAAGAAAAACAACATCTCCTCTATTATCTTGTTATGAGTAAAGGTTTTTACAATATAGATGAAAGCATGTATATTACTCAAAATTACATTGTTAAGTTAAGGCTAACTTTGTTGTCTCTCTGAACTCAGACAGACAAGGGACAAGGGAATCCAATGGACTAAAGTGGGTATGCCTTGGTCAGCCCTTATCCCAGAATGAGAATGAGGAGATAGGTAGAGAAAGAAATAAATCAAGGGACAACATAAGAAGAGGTAGATGGAAGTAACAGGGGTTAAGAGGCAAGACCCTCAAGTACACTGACATTATGGAGGAATAATATAGCTACATATGCAAACCACAGAATAAATAATAATGAAAGCAGGAGTGATCCAAACCACAACAATCAAACTTAAAGAATATGCCCAATAAAGAGGTAGGCTGGCACGTTGAACCTGGGGACACTGGTAGAGAGAAGTTGACTCTGGTTGTGAATATTAGTGGTTCTGCAATGAACATTATGTGTCTAACCATCGATATGAATAATGTTGAATAATCAGATAGCATTAATAAAAAATTAAACTGATATATGTTTATATTTAAATATATTTTGACTCATGTACCTTTTAAAACTCTTGCCATACATTTCTCAGATGCGGAATTTTAAGATGGTCTTATTATCTTTGATGGCAGCATAATACTAAAGACTATAAAAATGTTATTTCTTACAAAGATTCTTACATGTGTAAAATAATCCAAAATGGTTTTGACTTTTGCAAATTACAGAGTAAGTAAATACCATTCATAGTTTTCAAATGCTTAGATTGGATCTTCAAGACTGTGTACTTATCCTATTGTGAGATTATTTTGATAAAAGAAAACTTTGCTCCTTAACTCAGTAAACCCTCTTCAGTTTGGAATACATCCCCAACTCCAGAAAAAGAGCGAGAAACTTATTTATGTGTACTACTAGGATTTAAGTGGAGCAATAGTACAGTGGGTAGGAGTTCAACCTGGATTAGATTCCTCTATCCCTCTCGGAGAGCCCGGCAACCTACCAAGAGTATCCTGCCCGCAGGGCAGAGACTGGCAAGCTACCCCATGGTGTATTCAATGTGCCAAATACAGTAACAAGTCTCACAATGAAGATGTTACTGGTGCCCGCTCTAGCAAATCGATGAGCAATGGGATGACAGTGACAGTGATAGTGACAAAGCTCTAAATGATTTCTAAATTCAAGAGAAAATGCATCTGTAAATTTTGTCTTAGTTTATAATTTAAAATGACTGTGTAACAAATGTTTATTGAAAAGTATAAAAATAAAAATGATCACTCTTTATAAAGGTAAAGGAAAAAATACAAAAAAAATTGTATGTCTGAAATTTGATCACTCACTCAAGCCAAATCGCAGACCAAAAGAAACATAATCTAGCTATTGTTTTGGATAAAATTTCTGTTAGAGTTTATAACTTTCAACTCTAAGCAGCAAAGGGATGAACAGTTGAATATATCTTTTCTAGTCTCTCCTTTTCCAGATGTTGGCAATAATAGGTAAAGCAGAGCATGCTTAAAATTTTTGCTTAGAATAATATCTGAGAAAGATATATGATGTTAAGAATATGCCTTCAAATGACTTCATTTTAATTGTGAGAAAAATCTATTTCAGAGTGTTTTTCCACAAGCTTTTTTGAAAATTTTGTAAGCAAGTACTTAACTCCATTAAAAGTTAGATAAATGGGAAGTGAACCATCAAAAGCAAATTAAAGCAAAAGATGCTGCATATTCAAATGTACCTAAATTAGTTTCAGAAATGATTTAAATTTTGGGTAGATTAAAAATATATAAAGTTTACATATATACTTAGGTAAGGAAAAGCAAAAAAAATTAGGATAGACAGTACCAATGAGTCTCTCAGTTTTTGCCTCTATTAAATTGATATGCATAGATTTAGTGATCATTTTTTTTCAAGGAAAGAGAAAGAGAATCAAATCCTACCTGGGCATAAACCAGGTCATCTTAGGAGTCTTCTTGCTGATAAACTATTTGAAATGTTGGTGTGATAGTTCAGCTAACATATATTTCTTCAATTTGTTTCAAATTCCATCAAATAGAATTTGCTCTTTTATATTATGAGCTTAAGTTTTGCAAATTAAGACAATACCTAATTTCTTACAATGTATCTATTTTTTTCTGCAAACCCCACTTTTCAGAATTTTTTATTATGTTAAAACACCATCAACTTGCAGTGTTGACTAGAGAATTTTTATTTCTATATAAAATAAAATGACATAATTGTCCCTTCCTGCCCCCCAAACAAATATGGTTTCTTCAAGTTTGGTCATAATTATTTTCTTTCCTTTAGCTATGGGCTGGAGCGATAGCACAGCAGGTAGGGCGTTCGCTTTGCACGCGGCCAACCTAGGTTTGATTCCTCTGTCCCTCTCGGAGAGCCCAGCAAGCTACTGAGAGTATTTTGCCCACCTGGCAGAGCCTGGCAAGCTACCAGTGGAGTATTCAATATGCCAAAAACAGTAATAGCAAGTCTCACAATGGAGACATTACTAGTGCCCACTCAAGCAAATTGATGAGCAATGGAATGACAGTGACAGTGATATTTTTAAGTTTGTCCTAGGTAATAAAACATCAAAAATAATTTTCACGTTAACTACTCTGTTTATAATCTGAAAAACTAAGCTGCTGGATAGTAGACCCATTTTTTATTCCAAAACTAAAATACAAATATACCCTCTAATCAAATATCAAAATAGAACAAATCCATGATCCTGTTATAGAAAACTAATTTTAAACTTATGCTTGTTTGTTGGAGAACTTTTAGTATAAAAATTGAGAAAGCAGAAATAATGAAGCACTTTATAATTTTGCTTTTATTTCTCTAGTTTTTATTAATAGTTTTTATTTCCCTATTTCTTCTGCTTCTACATAATATATACATATATCTTTATTACCATATCATCTACTTTTAATAAACTTCTGGTATTCCTGAATTATAAACTAGCAAAATTATCTTAGCTCAGTCTAAATTTTTCACTATAGCCTGAAAAATTGAAGTATTAATTAAAACATGTAATTTCCTAATACTAAATAAGTGACTTGAGCTGATTTTTTTCACTAATATTTTTTAAATGATGAAGTAAATCTAAAAATTAAAAATGTGCGGTTGGAGCAATAGCACACTGGATAGGGTGCTTGCCTTGCACATAGTCAATCCACTTTGTTCCCTGGAACCACATACAGTTCTTTAAGTGCTGAGTCAGAAGTAGGCTCTACCAGTTGTGGCCTAACTGCCCCCGACCTCCAGCCCCAGTAGAACAGAGATATAGTCCTACTATAGTACAGTGGGTAAGACACTTGCCTTAGACTCAGCCCACTCAGATTTGGACTCTGGTACCACATCTGGACCCCAGGAAAGATTCTTGAGCACAGAGCCAGGAGTAACTTCTGAACAATATTGGGTGTGGAACCAAGACAAAAAATAAATAGACACTGATGTAGTGAAGGAAATATAAATTTATTGATCAAATATATTCCTTATAGAAATTTAATATTTCTAAAATTTGGTTTTATGTTAATATACTTAAAATAGTTTTCTAAGTGCAAGATTATTAAATTATCTACAAATCTTTCACTATTATTTAAAGAATTCTATTGTTCCAGATTAGAAACCATACCTAATGGTGCTCAGGGCTTACTCCTTGCTCTGTGCTCAGTGAGCACTTAAGGAAGGGCTTGCAGGAATATAAGGGGTACTGGGGATGAAACCCTGGTCAGTTGCTTGCAAAGCAAGAGGCTTACCACTACATTGTTGCTTCATCTCTATAATTTAATTTATTACAGTTATGTTCACTTTTTTGTTCATAGAAGGCACCTCTTTATGTATTTAATGAGATATTATTCACCTCCATCTAAACTATAGGATAAAAAAGAGAAAACCTACATACAACACATCTTTATCATATCATATGGAAAGTAATAGATTCCAACCTATGTTCATTTATAAATATGTAGCAAATTTATGTATATACAAATGCATATATAAATTTATATAAGTTTATACATATTATGCATATGTATTTATTTTTGGCATATGCTATTTCTATAGGTTTTCAATTAAACTAAAATCTACACATATATAGATATACCGTCCTTAAAACATAGAAAAATTGATATATTAAATAATTTTGTAAGTAACAATGGCCAAAATAAGTGCTAATGAAAACTGTGATTGAGATTATATGACTGTGTTTAAAAGTTTGTTCTGTTCCTGTTACACCTAACTTATAAAATAGAAATATAACTAGATTTTGAGCATATCTGATTATTATCAAAGAGTGAAATACTATTCTTCATGTTTTCTCATTTTTTTCTCTGAATGAACTGTTCACAGAATTAGGCCACTTTTATTTTTTTCCAGAAATAGCATGGAGGCATAGAAATGTCATAGTAAATGGAAAAAGAAAATTTTATTTTAACTGCAATAGTAAAAAAATAAAAGATGAATAAATAATTGTGAATTTTTCTATAAAGAGAAGAGCTACAGTGAGAGTAAAAATTCTTTTTTATTATTGCAAAGTAAGAAAATGATGAAGCAGATCATATTTTTCCCTCTGAAAGTACTATTGCCCGTGAGGCCAAGTAATAGAGCACGCTGGCCTTTGAAGGGCAGAATGCTTACCAAGGAACCAAATATCAGGAATGCTTAGAGTTCCCCCCAAATTGTCAGAAATAATTACTTTACATCCCTACCTCTAACAAATTCCATGGCCAAATAGATATGCACATTTTTACAAAAATAATTGCTTGGTAAGCTAAGAGTCCCTAATACATTAAAGACTTTCACATACACATTCCTAAATCAATAGTTAACTAAGTGCATGTAGGAAAAAGTGGTTTGACGAAACCTCTAGCAGTATATGAATAGAAATATATTTACTGTATGAAGGCAATCATTTGCTGGCTATTCACCTTTAGCCATAATAAGATATATCAGTATATATCTTTTGTCTTTCAAACCTTAAGTTTGTGTCCCAATTTCTTCAACATATCACAGCAGACAGACCAGTTTCTGCATTTCCCCCCTACACATACAATTTCAATAATCAAAATATTGCTAAAAGACCTTCCAAAGACATCTACCACCTGGATAATATTGATAATGCATAGGGTGGCATTAGCCATCATAGTAAGAATCACACATCTTAAATAACCACATCTTGGTGCTCTTCTCATTCACTGCAAACTTTTCCATAGTTCCAGTCTTAACTTATTCTTAATGTTTTATACATCTGTGCCTAAATAAATGAATGTTATGCTTTGAGAATCTGTTCAATTGAGTAAAACTCATCATGAGACACAATTATTTTAAAAACAAATTTCAGGAAAGAACATCATTTACCTAGCTAGTTTCCTCTGGAGCAATTGGGTTTGCTAGTTTGAGCTTAATCAGAACAGATATGCAGCCTATAAAATCCTTATCTAAATGTATATGAGAAGCACTATTCTCTAGGGTTCTGAAGAAAAATACTCACTGCTCTATTAAGCATAGATATGTCTGCATATTCTTCTCCTCTTTAACATTTCATGTCTGTTAAAAACTCTAAAATATGAAAATAATCATAATTTATAATTATTTAATCAGATATAATTGAATAAAAAATTATTTTCATTCTATATTACTATATTAGTCATTACTCATCCATTTGGGAGATTATATGGGTTCTCTAATTAATTATTTTAGAATGGTTATTTTCAGATTTGATGACAAGTATTTCCACTTTGAGATACTTTTCAGTCTCTCCTGCACTTTCAGATACATTTGAACACAAAGCTTCTGGTATAATTTCTATGATCTTCTTTTCTTAATTACTTGGTGCATAGAATTGACTATAATTTATATATATTGAAAAACACTGGACAGAAGATATTTATTTATTTTTTAATTTTATTTATTTATTTAATGAATTACCATGTGGAAAGTTACAAAGCTTTCATGTTTAAGTCTCAGTTATACAATGCTCAAACACCAATCCCTTCACCAATGCACATATTCCACCACCAAGAATCACAGTATACCTCCCCCTCAACCTCCCCATCTCTCTAGCTCCCCACCCCACCTGTTTAGCTGATAAATTTCACTTTACTTTCACTTTACTTTGATTACATTCAATATTTCAACTAAAAACTCACTATTATTGTTTGGAGTTTCTCCCCCCAATGTAAGACCTGCTGAAAGGAAGCATTTTATAATTTGTTTTCCATTGCTGAGAATGAAGAGATATGATGTCCAGTGGCCACAATAGCGGCCGCATGGTTTTGGATTTCTGTATCTTAGTATTTTAGTGACTAAGTCCTGAGAACTTTCTGCCAGGAATTGCATTGTTGCCAACTCGTACCTCTCTGCTACTTTATATTTCACATATGAGTGCAATCTTTCTATGTTTGTTTCTTTCTTTCTGACTCATTTCACTCAATATGATACTTTCCATGTTGATCCACTTATATGCAAATTTCATGACTTCATTTTTTCTGCCAGTGGCATGGTATTCCACTGTGTAGATGTACCAAAGTTTCCTTAACCAGTCATCTGTTTTTGGGCATTCTGTTTTTTTCCAGATTGCAGCTATTGTAAACATCCCTGCAATAAACATACAAGTGCAGATGTCATTTCTACTATACCTTTTTGCCTCTCCGGGATATATTCCCAGGAGTGGTATTGCTCGGGCAAATGGAAGCTCAATTCCTAATTTTTTGAGAATTGTTCATATTGTTTCCCAAAAGGGCTGAATCAGTCGGCATTCCCACCAGCAGTGAAGGAGAATCCCTTTCTCCCCACAACCATGCCAACACCGATTGCTTTTGTTTTTTGGGATGTGACCAGTCTCTGTGGTGTGAGATGATATCTCATTGTTGTTTTGACCTGCATCTCCCTGATGACTAGTGATATTGAGCATTTTTTTTCATGTGCCTCTCAGCCATTCGGATTTCTTCTTTGGGAAAGTTTCTGTTCATTTTATCACCCCATTTTTTTGATCAGGTCGGCAGTTTTCTTTTTGTGGAGTTCAACCAGTTTATTGTATATCTTTGATATCAACCCTTTATCGGATGGGTACTGCATAAATATCCAAAAATGTTGTTTTTCTGCTTTTCATGAAAAATTTTGATAAATACATTTCCAAATGCTCTGAAGTTATTTAAATTACTGCAGCAATTCGGTGATGTTTTATATCTCACAAAATTTTGTTTTTGGCCTCCAAATCATTGCTTCAGTACCCTGGGGGACAGTGCTGGTGATACTTGGCAAACTAGCCAGTGATTCAATATATAGGCTGAGGGGTTGTAATTTTGCTCAGACTCTGTAGTGCAGGGAAGGAATTCTGACCACCTGCTGGTGGTCACAGAGCATCTTAGATCACATCTTATAATGCTCAATGGCCTTGAGGGACACACTCTGATATGATAAGGAAGCACACAGTGCAAGGATCTAAGCAGAATCAGACCATGCAAGCATTTTACCTTAATTTCTTTATCAGCTCTCTAACTACTATGCCTTGCTTTTTGATTAAGAAAGAGTAGGTTCTAATTTGAAGCTAAAAATAGCTTTATAGAATATATAAGTATAATGATTTTTTATAAACTATGTTATCAGGTTTTTTTTTTAAGTTTGTACTTGAGTTTTATAACAAAATTTCTAAAACTCAGGAGAAAACAATAGAAATTTACCCCAATGTTTTTTCAAGTTCACAGGATCTGTAGTAATTTCAGATAAATAAAAGTGAGCTTAAGCAATATCTTAATTTAAAATCTAAAATAACATTTCTTTAGAATTGCAACATTAAGCATTATCTATTCATTAATCAGTTCTATTAATCAGCTTATTTAAACTCCTATTTAACAATAGAAATGACTGAGTTGGTCTTGTGAATTTTTTGTGACAAGTTTTATGTCTACAGAGGGGTCCAAAATAAAGTCAATTGTGCTCAACCTATGTGCTTAAGTCCAACTCATCAAACCGAGACACAAAATTAGAGTCAATTGCAATTTTAACCCAAAAGTGTTAGTCTAGAACTTCCTGAGCAGATAGCACTGCCTGACAGACCTCAATTAAACACAATTACCAGAACAAATGATTTAAAGAGGTGCACATGGGATAGAAATCTCTAAGGTTAATGTTTCAGCAATAGTTTTTTAGTCTCTTAAGTATTTGTGGCAACTTAAAATATTAGAGTTTGTTAAGTTAAAGAACTCATTGAATATCAACACCTTGACCAAGTAAGATAAATTAGTAAGTATTAGTTACTGAACCTAGGTTTTCTTTTGGTTACTTATTGAAAGAGAAGTAAAGAGACTTGGGTCTCCAAATAAAGGTGGCTTTTGCCACTTTAAAATATGTACTATGAGAAAATAAAATTTAGAAATTATCATTTTATGAATCACAAACAGCTAGGGGAGGAGAAAAGTAATGAAATCAGGAGGTGGATCAAAGAAGTGGTTCTGGCAAAACTGGACAGTTACATGCAAAGAATGGGCTCAGATCTCTACCTAACACCATGTACAAAAGTCAGATAAAAATGGATTAAATACCTCAACATCAGACCAGAATCCATAAGGTATATTGAAGATAATGTTGGCAAAATCCTCTATGACATTGAAGCTAAAGGTATCTTCAAAAATGACACGCCACAGGCCAAGCAAGTGGAAACAGAGATAAACAAATGGGACTATCTTAAAGCAAGAAGCTTCGCACCTCAAAAGAAATAGTGACCAGAATACAAAGAAAGTCTATAAAATAGGAAAGGATATTCACCCAATAACCATCCAATATGGGATTGATATCAAGGATATACAGGGCACTGATTGAACTCTACAAGAAGAAAACATGCAACCCATCAGAAAATGGGGTTATGAAATGAACAGAAATATTCTCAAAGAATAAATCCGAATGACTGAAAGGCACATGAGAAAATGCTCCACATCACTAATCATCAGGGAGATGCAGATCAAAACAATGAGATATCATTTTACAACACAGAGTCTGACCCACATCCAAAAGAACAAAAGCAATGGTGTTGGTGTGGATGTGGGGAGAAAGGGATTCTCCTTCACTGCTGGTGGGAATGCTGACTGGTTCAGCCCTGTTGAAAAAGAGCATGGATGATTCTCAAAATATTAGAAATTGAGCTTCCATTTGTCCGAGCAATACCATTCCTGGGAATATATCCCGGAGAGGGGACAAGGTATAGTAGAAATGACAGCTGCACTTTTATGTTCATTGCAGCACCGTTTACAATAGCCAAATCTGGAAAAAACCAAAGTGACCAAGAACAGATAACTGGTTAAAGAAACTCTGGTACATCTACACAATGGAATACTATGCAGTTGTTAGAAAATATGGAGTCATTAAATTTGCATTTAAGTGGGTCAACATGGCAAGCATCATTTAAGTGAGATGAATCAGAAAGAGAGGGACAGACATAGAAAGATTGCACTCATCTCTGGAATATAAAGTAACAGAATAGGAGACTAACACCCAAGAGTAATAGAGGTAAGGACCAGGAGTTCTGCTCCACGGCTTGGAAACCGACCTGGACATGCTGGGGGAAAAGGCAGCTTAGAGAGAAGGGAACACCAAGTAAAGCATGTTGGGTGGACCCGTTTGGGTTGAAAGATTCGTGTTGAAAGTGAACTATAGACTGAACATGATGGCCACTCAAAACCTCTATTGCGAACCACAACAACCAAAAAGAGAGAAAACAAAAGGGAATGCCCTGCTGCAGAAGCGGGGTGGGGTGGTGGGGGATGGGGTGGGGGTGGTGTGAGGGATATTGAGAACATTGGTGGAGGAGAATGGGCACTGGTGGAGGGATGGGTAAATGATCATTGTATGACTGAAATGCAAACAAGAAAGTTTGTAAGTTAGTAACTGCAACTCAAGGTGACTCACTAATTAAAAATAAAGAAATAAAAATTAATAAATAAAGGAAGAATGATTTTTCATCCAGAATCCAGTACACAAAGTCAAAAGGATGGAAACCCATTGAGGTGCAGAACTGAAGGTCCGCCCCTACTTCAAGGCTAAAATTCTGGGTGCAAAGCACCTGCAAGAACAGAAGGACTTAACAAAAATGGGAATTTAAACAAAGAAGAGTTTTAAGTGCTTCCTCTTTAAAACACTGTAGCGACTGAGTTATCTACATAGGAAATCACAGTTTGGTTTGGTTTGGAAAAAAAGATTATAAAACTAATTTTGCAAAATCTAGAGGAGTATTTCTCATGCTAGATTTCACCTATATGTCAACTAGGGGTGACATATTCTTGACTTTCTCCCCTCTGGGGAAGCCCACATGTTCACTTGAAAGTGTTTCTATTCATCTCTTTTACTCCACTCATATTTTCTGAATAAGCATATCTTATTTCAGGATCCAGAGAAATAGTATAGAGGTTTGCAAATCCCTGGTACCACATATGGTTCCCCAGCACTCTCTGAGTGCAGATCCAAGAGTAAACTGGAACTCTGCTGGGTGTGGTCCCAAATTAAATAAATTAAAGATGTATTCTTTCACTATTAATCTCCTAACTTTTTGAATCGATTTTCTTTACCAGTAAAAGTTATGACAACCTTATATATTTAGAGCTATTTCAAACGATCCACTCTTATTTAGGTAATACAACATTATACATTAACTAGTCATACTTGCCATTAAATACTGGTCACTCACCTGAATGCCCACCCCATTGTATTCATCATTCATACAAAAGACAAGTGACATTAACTACTTATGTCAATTCAGCTTAAACTTTCCACCTATGTTTGGAGTGGAGAAAACATAAAATTCCTGAATTTCTTAATGAAACATTAATTTCCATGACTTTCAACTGAGCATCCATTTCATTTAGAGTAAGCTGAAAAGGGAGCAAGCAGTGTTTTAGATAAGATATGAAACATCAAAGATAATTTGTCTTGTGTTTATAAAATAGCCTGTAAAAGTCCCATAGCAACATATCACTGAAAACATTGATTCCAGCTGGGTAGCCCCTCTGGGTTCTGCTCCACCAATGGTTCAGCCACCAGCACAAGAACTTGAAGATAATCAGACTCACAGGCACACAATTCTGACCAAGAGCAAAGCAGGCTAAAATCATCCCCTTTCTGGACCTCAATACCTCTTTCTTCTGTCTTTTCCTGTGTGGGGGACCCAGATATTAATATCAAAGTAATTATGTTCATGCATAAAATAGTTTGGTGGGAGACATATGAAGTCATTTTTGATGTTATCAGAATATATTTTATTTCAACCAATGAAGTCACTAACACTGTCAGAAGAAAGTATTCCTCTAAAGTTCTCAATAACTACATTCCTCTTCATCAATCTAAAAATTGATTTGAAAAGAACTTGTATAATCTCGAGAGCAGTGTTAATTACATCATGAAAATCCTCAATAGATAGAGGAAATCAAACCAAAATCTGTTCTCAGACTTATTTGCTGGAGACTACCTCTCCAGAAATGTTCCCAAGATCTTACTTTATTATCAGAGAACAACCCTCCTTTACCTGATGTAGCTTCTCTTACTAGAAAGAACAGGGATTTTTCTTATGGGGCTTTTTGTCTTGATCGTGAAAAATTGTATTTAATATGTCTTTTAATAAATTTCTTCTAGATTTGAATTTATGAATATAATAGGCAAGATTTTATATACAAGGATTCATGTTGTAACTTATAACTAATATTTGAGTCTCTCTAGAAAAAGTGAAATTTACTAAATTTATTTTCATTGGTGAATTCTCTAAGTAAGCTACTTTATGATATTTATTTTAAAATGTAAAACTAATTTGTCAAGTATCCAATAAAGACTAAAACGCTCAAATATATGGACTCTAAAAGATGTCTAAAAATGTTTTATATTTAGCTTTGGCCTGTACTTCAGGAAAAGAAAACATTCTTTGCTTTCTGAAGAACTGAATTGACGTTGGAATCTGTAAAGAACTCTCATTACATTGTCATTTAGAAATCTCATCTTTAGTTCTGATGCACTATGAATATTATGAGTCTTTCTCTCAATTGTCCAAAGGCACATAGCCACCAGTATTCCCTGCAAATTTATCAGCAGTTAATTAAAGAGAAATGTAAGATTATAATTTTAACACTAAAATAAGGGACGATATTTCTTGCCTTTGTCACTCTTTACATTTAGATCATAAGCATGGATAGATTTGAACCCATCTCATTGTCCTCATTTTATGCTCTTAGCATTTTACATGTGAGGTTGCTCTGATTAAAACTTCACAGAGATACCTGATAAGTAAAAGTTGGAGAAAGAAATCAACGAAAAACTATAGGCAGTTACTCTATTGTGAAAGAAATGGATGATGTCTCAATCTTGAAACAAGTTATGCCTCAGTTTCCGAAAGACCAATGTGCCTCTCACAGTATGTTTTCCTTTGTTCCTTCCTCTGATTCACTAGTGGTAGACACAAAGTTTAGCAAACACACTGGTATTTTGTGATAAATGCTGTCTGATAGGATGCAGCTAATGTGGGACAGTGTCAGTAGAATAAAGATCAAGAAATAGGGGTGCAAAGAAAGATGCTAAAGTTCCTGGCTTGCATAGGGCAAACCTTGGTTCATTTCTGGGCATCTAAAATGATCCTCAGAGTCATGAGTAAGCCTTAAACACTGCCAGGTTGTGGTCAAAACCTCCTTCCCTCCACAAGGAAAGAAAATAGGTAATGAGATAGTTTTTGCTCCTTCCCTTCTGATTATTTTTGAAAAAAGCTTAGACCTGCAGAAGTATATTCTCTGCTAGAAGATCCCTCATCTACAGTTTCATTTTGGGCTGCCATCCAATTTGGGTTTCACCACGTTATAAAGCAATGGTATGTTATCACGATCCCCAAAATTGCTGATCTCCGGTGCCCTATTCTTTTGTGTGGTCCGTTAACCCCACATTGATACATTCTCCAGTTTTATTTTTTGGGGGATAGGATGTTTGTCTTGTTTATTACTTTTTCTCTACCAGTCAAAGAAGAGTTTCTGGGATCTGCTAGGTACGTAAAGAGAGAAATGCTAAAAAGTTCAATCTAAAATAAGACACTTGAGATTTGATTCAGTTCACTGCATTCTAGATGCATATAAAACTTGAAAAAAAATCTTAGAGGCTGTGATTCTCTGGAAAGCATAGGTCTTAGTATCATACAGTCATAGGGATATTAATGCTTTTTACCTTTGAGGTATTGTGGTCAATTCCTTACAATTCCTTACAATTCAATTTCTTCACCTAATAATACTTTCACATAAGTGATGTGAGAATTACGTGAGGAAAGGTATGTAAAACACCTAGCACTATCTGGCAAATTGAAACCAAATACCACTCACTGCTCTTGCTTCAATCTGAAAGTATTTTCAAAATCTGGCTAGCATTTTACTTTCCCACAGAGTAATAAAGCTTTTAAAATGAATATTCTCAGGATGGCCACTCAATCAAAATTACCAAATGTTGAAAAGGTCAACGCAGTATAGCATACCTTTATAATTCATAGATTATTGAATGCATTAACATTCCAATCCTTCATTCTTAAAGAAAAGATTATAATAAAGACCCAAAATGGCTGCACATTAATCCTCTCCTATGACAATAGTTGTTCCTTTTCTGGGAAACGAACAAATGTAGCCGCTGCTGACACTGAACTTCAATTTGGATGCCACACTGTGATTCTGGTTTTGATAACAAATGGATGCCCAGGAGGAGAGCAATAGGAAACATGCTAGATGCTCACAAAAGAAAAAGGCTTTCAACTATACTGTGGGTTAATTTCAACCAAACTGCCAGGTTTAGAAAATTATGTAATTGACATCCCTGCTTAAGAATATTTTGAGCTTTCACGAGTCTGGGCTGGGCTTTTAACACAGGCTTTAAACAAGCAATCAAGCATCTGCTTCTCAAATTAAAGAGCCAAAAGACTAACTGATGTGAGCTCATGATTACAATGTCAAATATTTCTTTGTAACTGTTGGACTATTTTCAACTCAATCAGTTTTATTTTTATTTTTCATGGTATTTTCAGGGATAACAGACTCATAATCACAGTCTGTTAGAATTATAAGGGGCTTTAGGGACCTCTTTACCCATCCCTTTCATTTTATAGACGAGAAAACTGAGGGCTACCAAGGGCAAGTGGCTTGGCTAAGGTCACAATGTTAGTTAGTGGCTATGCCAGAATAACACTAAAATAAACTTAAATTTCAAATAAGCATGTATTAAAATTATTGCACATTTATTCAATTTTATTCTGAATTCCTCTATGTGTAAAAACTTAAAAATCTCAAAGGTAGAGTTACAAATTAAATTTCTTGGATCACAACTATAAATGTCATAAAGAGCATCTCGGTATTAAAAATTCACATTCCTGAAATTTCCTAAGGTCAGTATTTTAGCATTTTATTTTTTTCCCTTCTAGCAACCACTTGGACCAAGATTTTGTAACATAGTTGTCAACGTGGCAACTAATTTGTCATTTACAAAGCTATCTATAATAAGTGATTTAAAAAGTAATTGATTAAAGAAAGTGCAAATCATGCAAAATATACTTTATTATGCAATACTCTGGTAATCATAATGAGGAGAAGATTTAGGCACATGGTAGCAAAGATTAATAGGAACAGCATGGTATTTGTCATGTAGGCAAGCATGGAGTCCATAAAACGGATGGATCAGCACTCAATATGCATTTATTTCAGTAGATGTGAGACAAAATGACGTATTTGAGATCACAGTCTTTATTTTTCCTGCTTTTTGGTTTTGGGGTCATATCCGGCAGTGCTCAGCTCAGAGGTCACTCCTGACTTTGTGCTTAGGGATAATTTCTGGTGGGGGACCATATATGAGTCCAGGGATTGAAACTGGTTCAAAGGCATCCTTGTGCTATTATTCTGGCCCCTACAGATCACTCTTAATGTATAATCTGATGCTGGTTTCAAATACTTGAAATATAATGCAGGATAGAATTTAGTTTTATAACATTTGTTTCGGTAGATGAATCGAGTGTTTACTTTGCTTGACAACAGTCCATATCATTTTAAAGGATGAGTTATTAGTCATCATTCATATATCAAAATATAAGATCTCCCTTTATTATGGTTTTTGCAATAATGGTTTCATAGCTGTAGATCAACTGGTGTTACTTAAAAAAACGACTTAAAAGTCTTCATCAAAGCATTTCATTACCCAAAAACTGCAGCTATTAACAAGCTAGAATTACTTATGTCTTTGATTTTGACTTTAGTGACCTATATACATATACATCACTGTATCACTGTCATCCCATTGCTCATCGAATTGCTCAAGCGGGCACCAGTAACATCTCCATTGTGAGCATATATAATTGGTATACATATATATGAGCTGGAGCGATAGAGCAGCTGGTAGGACATTGGCCTTGCACACAATCGACCCGGGTTCGATTCCTCCACCCTACTCAGAGAGCCTGGCAAGCTACCAAGAGTATCTTGCCCACACAGTAGAACCTGGCTAGCTACCTGAGGCGTGTTTGATATGCCAAAGATAGTAACAAGTCTCACAATGGAGACATTACTGGTGCCCACTCGAGCAAATGGATGAGCAACGGGACGACAGTGACAGTGACCTATATATATATATATATATATATATATATATATATATATATATATATACACACACACATATATATACTTATATATACATATATATAGTGAATATATATGTATATGTATATGTGTATATATATACTGAATACACACATACACACACACACACACACACACATATATATATACATATATATATATATATATATATACACACACACACACACATACTGATCTCTTGCCCTGGGCCTGGCTGTCTTCACTGGGCCTTTCAGAGAGGGGTGAGTTGAGTTTTCCTCCCTGCCCCAAGCAGAGCCCCGGCAGCCGAAAAACTCCAGAATCCAGCCACAGCCATGCTCAAGACCCCTCTCCACACGTTCGGACAAGCCTCACACATGAAGGAACAGGCAGAGGAACACAGGTGTTCAGGACCCGGGGCTGAGATCTCCAAGCCTGCTCAGATCGGGACTGGGCCTTCTCCTCCCAGATCCCCCATTTTCCAGTAGCTTGGCAGCCACAGCCTCAAACTGCCCCCTGCCATTGTGTAATCCTATCAATGGACAGCATCCAGGGACTATAAAACAAAGCTCCCAGAAGTGACCTCTTGTAGCCTAGTTCTCTCTCTCGAAGAATCTGACAAGGTACCGAGATCATCCTGCTTGCATGGCTGAGCCTGGAAGTTCTCCATGACGTATTTGATATGCCAAATATACTAACAATGATGGGTCTCATTCCCCTTACTAATTCTATGATTTTATTAAAGAATTAAAATTGTATACATCTAAAAGCTTTTTAATAATCTTTTGAATGTTGCACTCACATATTACAGAGTAAATACTGCTGAGTAAACAGATTTACAAGATGTTGTTTCCATCATTAGCTTACCTTCTCTTACCTTTAAATTTATCTTTTATATATTTTGCATTTGATCTTCCAAGAAATCATTGTCAGATATGTTCTTATTTGCTGCCCAGAAAGCTTGACTTTCATAGGTTTAATATGCAAGTTCAGAACTTGGACTTCTTGGATTTGGGAATGGAAAGAAGAGAAATATACTCTCCCCCCAGCCCCCTACCCTCCAAATGCTTACAAGAACCATGTTTGTCTGTAGCCAGAATCCACTGAAAACTAAGATCTGGGATTACCCTCTGCCTAAGGCCTTCATTTTCAGTGGATTCTGGGAATATAATTTTTCCCTACATCAGCAGTATGAGTTAAAGTGACTCACAACTATTGCTCATCACCAAGCCACACATCACAGACTATTTCTTTCACCCTTTTTCACTTTTGTATGCAGTACTGTCATAGTTTCCACTAACTTCCCATTGTTAAACTTTTGTGTGAACCATTAGTTTCTTTGTAAGGCACTGACTACATGGCCACTAACACACTGTAGTTAATCTCTGTCTTCTACTATAATGAGTATTTCTAATGGTGTAACGGCAAGGCTCACATTTTGCTAGTTTAGTCAACATCACTGCAAAATCTGAAAATTGGCATTTAGAACACTTATTGGTTGCATAGTTGTAGATTTACTGGTCTTACTTGTTAAAACTGACTTAAGAGTCTTCATCAAAGCACTTCATAATCCAAAAGGTGCTAACAAGCTAGAATTACGTCTGATTTGAAGTGTAGTGATCAATATGTTTATTTTATAGATAAAAATAAAAGATTTATAGTTTATACTGTACTCAGATACCTATAATAAATATTCCTTTGTTTCACACAGATCCATCATTTTTGAAGTCTTAATTGTAAAAGATACATGAAGCAAATCACAATTTTTAGGGGTCCTGATCTTCACAAGTCTCTAATTATCCCACAAAGATTATACCTTTCTACTGCAAAATTTGAAATTTTCCGTCTAAAATTTCATTTGTTTATATAATTTATTTAAGTATGCATCAAAGGGCCAAAGAAATAGTATGGTGCTTGTGTTGCATGTAGCTGATCTGAGTTCAATCCAAACACTACACACGGCCTCTTACCACCACCAGGAATGATACCCAAGCATAGAACCAAGAAAATGTTTGATCACAGCCAGGTATGTCTGTGTAAGGGGACAGCCAGGTTGTCCCCTTACTCCACAAAACAATGTGTCAACTATTTTTTGATACCTGCCACTGCCCAGTTCTAGACATTGTTCTTAGGAGTGGAATTATATATTTCAGACATTAGAGACCTACAACAAACAGAAGATGACTTATGTAATTTAATACTGTATCACTGTATGACTGTATCACTGTCATCCCTTTGTTCATCGATTTTCCTTAAGCAGGCACCAGTAGCGTCTTCATTTGTCCCTGTCACTTGGCATCTGCTTGCTCCAGGAACATGAAGAGCACGTTTTTCTTACTGGCTTTGGCATATCAAATACGGGTAGCTTGCCAGGCTCTGCCGTGCAGGGAAAATAAAATAAAATAAATAAATAAAAATAAAAATTTAAAAAAAGGAAAAATTGTGTCACTCTCTTCTGGGAGCTTCAAAGACTATAAAAAAAAAGCTCCCGGAAGAGAGCAATGCAGAATCTTCTTTCCCGAGTCAGGCTGTCTTAATGGTGTGGGGGGTGGAGAGGAGATGCTCGAAGGGGGGCAGGTTGAGTTTTCCTCCCCTCCCCAAGCAGAGCCCCAGCAGCCAAAAACCTGCTGGAAAAAAATTTTAAAACTAGGAAGAACAAAAGATTAGGAAATACAGTAAAAAGATGAGGCAGAGAATTTTTTTTGACAGAGTAGTGAAAAAAGTCCTTAGATCTTTCTTGAACTGAAACCAAAATGATCAGCAAACGTTAAAGATTTAAAGCAGGTAGAACAATTTAAGCAGAAAAAACTGTTGGTCTATGGATAAATATAACTAATCATCTGTTTTTGTAGCAGAGTTACAGAGCTACATAATCCTGTCTATGTGTTGTCTATGGCACTCTTTCTACTACAATGGTAGAGCTGTTAAGTTTCAACAGAGACTGACAGGTATTAACTATCTGAGTCTCACCAGCTAACAGTTGCTGACCTTTGATCTTAAGCAAGAAGTTGCCCAAAGATGAGAAAGGTGTAATTCAAGGGCTTTAATGTAGGACCATGCTGGAGGCTCCTATGACAGAGTATTGCCAGTGAGTAAAAGGTGTGTGAGGACCAGTTCTGCAGTATGGAAGGTCAGGACCATGATAAAAAAGAGTGGGTTTGATTTTGCCTCAGGAATGAATCTTGGTCTTTAGCAGACAGTGATCTATTTTAACTTTCAAAATACTGAGCTCATTTCATGAGATGTGTTTTTAGTTAAGAGATTTCTTTTTATCCTGTTTCTTCTTTTTTTTATATTTATTTATTTATTTTTTTTTATTGAATCACCAAGTGGAGGGTTACAAAGTTCTCAGGATTATGTCAGTTATACAATATTCAAATACCTATCCTGTTTCTTCTTAACAATCAGATGGCTAGGTAAAAATAATTGGTTTCATTTTAGAGGCTAAATAAATAAATAAAACCAAGAGAGTAACATTACTGGCCAGAGATCAGAAGAAGTGGAATGGATGAGCTGGTACCTGCCCACATTTCTAAAAGACTGGAGACCACATGTGAAATGAGAAACACAACTCAATTGCTGGTGTGCCAATCTACCACCTCAGTTGCTCTCATATTATGCACTGATATAATTTGGCAGATAAAATCACAGTTTATGAATCTTCCCTGCATTGAGTGATGCCTGAAATGCCATGTCGCGATTTAAAGGTCAGTCATTCTTAGCTCTCCCTAAGTTACAGCAAAATTGCTCTTATCTCATTTCTTCGTATGGACACTACATTTTATGAAGAACACTGAAAGAAGTGTATTTCATTATTTTTATATTAAATTAATTCTTATAATTTTTTCATGATGATTTATTACATTCAAAATCCCAACACCAATCCCCCACCATTATACCTTCCCACTACCACTATTTCCAATTTTACCAACTACTACCCAAGCCTGCCTCAATTGCAGGCCCTAAATAATTTATGTTATATTACTTATTCTGAGCAATATGCTAAATGATCAAAAATTATTTCCTTAGAAGGAAGTGTATAAAGATGGTTGTATCTGACCCTGGAACAATTAAGCCCTTTTATAAGAGATTTCTAATATGTTGTTACAGGTTAAGCCTTGTGTTACTATTTTCTTAATTGATATTGGCTGCCTTCTACTTTACAACCCATCCAATGTGATGTGCTAATCATCATTTTTCAGTGGTGTAGAGTATGAGATGTGTGGCCACATGCTCCAGGAATTCTACAATTTTGAATGGGATATTACCACTGGAATTAAATTTTTAACAGGATGGTGACTTTGGAATCCGGAAGCATCTCTACAGCTTGTTGATCTTTCAAGATTTATTTATGAGTTTCTGGGTTATGACTGTTTAATGAGCTTCTGTAGCACCAGAATCAGTTGATGGGCAGGACGTCCAGGCTCCTGAAAGAACAGGGGAATGAGTGGAAGTCACCCATTCCTGACTTCATGAGAGCCCAGAGATTTTGATCACAAAACCCGAATACCTGGGTTTTTCAACAGATTCATTCCTGGATGAATGCCAACCCTGTGAAATCCAGATGTGAACATGGTGGTAATTGAATTATAGAGGTTTTGGGCTACACAGGCTCTCAGTCTATTTCATTTAAGCAGAAATAATGAAAGGATAATAGCAGTATGTTTGTTTTGTAGACATCCTCAATGAAAGTACAAAAAATGGTTGCTTTTAGAAAGTTTCTATTTCAAACAGAGACCCTGGAAGTGAGCAGGGAATTACCAGCATTCCTTGGTTCAATCCTTCATACGCTTTACATGTGAACAGGATGTTTTTGAAGTAAACATATGTCTCAGGCACAGGTAATTCCATATCAATCATGAAACCTGAGCATTTATTGACTCTGACCTTGTACGCAAAGTATAAGTAAAATTAGGTGGTGAAAATGAAAACACTCAAATCAGACTTTCTTCCTGTGACTCTCTGACCCTACCACCTGCCAGCAACATCCTCATGTGGGAAAGTGGGTTTTGGCAAATCATATTAATCGAGTGCTAAAGCAAGAGTGAACAGAGGGCATGAGTTTCCTTCTGTTCAGGCTTGACACCTTCTCTTGCCACTGCTTTCATTTCTGTCCCTCACATCTGATCCTGATTAAACACTTGCCAAGTCACTAGGGATATTCTGAGTCTCTGAAGCATGCACTAACTCCTCTGTGGCATGGGTTTGCCTGTAACTTTACCTGGGGAGCAGCAACAAGGAAGGAAGAAAGGAAGGGTGAAAGGAGAGAGAGAGAATGAGAGGGAGAGAAAGATGCGAAGACAAAGAGAGAGACAGAGACAGAAGAAAATCCTCCCCCCCACCACCATAAAGGCAGACTGGGGAGTAGGGGGTGATGGAAGGGAATGTGGAGACACTGGTACTGGGAAATATACACTGGTGGAGGAATGGGTATTGGGATGCTGTATGACTGAAATCTAGTCATGAACAGTTTTGTACGGGTCTATTCCACAGTTATGGCATAGAATTTTTTTAAAAAATGTATCAGTCAAGGAGTCAGAATCAACAGTCTAGTGTCAGTGTTGTAGAGATGGGGACAGTATGGTGGTGGTGGGAACATTGTAACCTGAAAACCTGTTGTAAATAGCTTTGCAAACCACAGTGTCTCAAAGAAATAAAAAGAAACAAAAAGAAAAACCTTTATGTTGTCACAAAGCCAATTCTCCATCAAGGAAAGCAGCATGTTTTTCTAATAGATCCTCAGGTTTCCCTGACCATGTTAAAGATCACTGTCTGAAATTTGCATGTTTACACAGTGATCTAGTGCCATAAGTGAACACTTAAAATGAACACTTAAAATGTTGTTATACTATGAATGTGTTGTATTCAATAAAATATATCATTAAAATTAATAACAATGCTTACTTTTACTTTAGGCAAAGCATGGGCATTAGAAAATGTTAGCTTGCACATCACAAATGTGGCTTTGCATGGTTATGTTCTACAGAAAAAATAAAACTGGAGTCTCAAGAGGTGACAAGAAAGGATGATTTTACCTTTGTGGTCCTAATTCTCTTTCCCAAAGAGAATAAATCATTAACCCAATGACACCTTCTGAAAGCTTACATCACTGAAAATCACCACCATTCATATATATAATTTGTCTTTAACTTGTGCTAAATAATTTTATTTTGTTCCCTCAAAGACTCATTAAAGCAAAGGATTATGTTTTAATGTCGTTTTATACATCACAGTGCATAGCAAAGTGAAGGCATTTATAAGCATTTAATAAATATTAATCATCTTATTAATCAAGGTAAATGGAGTAGAGGCTAAGAATAGGCATTTATTGAGAGTATAATGGTTAGTTTCCACTTGGTATGTGAACTTATATGTGTGCACTTGTGCTGTCTATGGGCTTATGTCTAGGTCTATGCATGTGTGTCATTATAAACCACTCATATTTACCACAAAGTCATTAAATATAACTTTTCATGTACCCCAATTGTGACTGCTAAAGAGATATTTAGTAGTAATACACTAAAAGTGGCATGAAAGGCATGGAAAATTACAATGCTTTCAGGCTTAAGTTTCAGTTATACAATGCTGAAACACATATTCCACCACCAAAAAAACCCCAGTATTCCTCCCATCCCTCCCCCCCCCCGCCGTGTAACTGATAAATTTCACTTTACTTTCTCTTTACTTTGGTTACATTCAATACTTCAACAAAAAACTCACTATTATTACTAGGAGTTCCCCACTAGAGACAGGCCTGCTGTGGAGAGATATGAGGTCTTGGTTTTGGATTTCTGTATTTTAGCAACTAAGTCCAGGGAAATTTCTTCCAGAAATTGGATCATTGCAAGCTTGTATCTCTCATTAGTGGTCCTCATAATATGGTGGTCGCCACGCCCTTTCCCCCCAGCAAGGAAAAAGCGAGAGAGAAAACCCTTTCCCCTCCAGGGCAGGCATGGGGCCGCAGCTTGGTTCTCAGTCTGGAGACATTCTGCAAGGAGCTGCCGGTACCAAAAGGATTACAATTGCCAGCAGCCGCTGCATTCTGAGATTGGTTTCTGTGCCTCTGGGATAATGGACACTCAGGGGTAGCGGAGCCATTACTGAGCATATATTTTGTATATCAGGAGAGGTCACACGGCTGCCGCGCGGTTTGGAGGTTTCCCAGTCCCGCATACCAGAGTAGCTGCTCAGTGTCACCGGGGCTCCATCAGGAGAAGGCGTGCCAGCTGTACCTTCTCCATCTGCCCCCCCCCCCAGTGTTGTTGGCCCCGTCTGGGGTCCAGAGCAATCTCCAGCCAGTGGTGCCCACTGGAGCAGCCCAAATTCTTCACTACTGGTTATAGCAAGATGGCCAGATCAAAAAATTTTTATCACACTGAAAAGTTTCCTCTCCTTCTCATCATAGATATTTAAAATGAAGAATACTATGAAACTAACAGTCTAGGTTTTTCTGTCAAAGACAGTATTAGAGTGCCTCTTAGCCAGACCTTTCACAAAGACTCAAAGAGTGAAGCATAAGGCATCTGACAGAAGCACTGACTGCTACAGATAATACAAATAGTGGATAACAAACAAAACAATGTCAGATCCATTTAGGCATTGTGCTGTTAAAGATGAATTAAGGACTCATCAAAGAAACCTAAGGACAAAGAGACAGTACTTAATAAATGCTTACGAGATTTGGATCCATATGAGCACTTTACAAAAATTATCTATGATTAGATATTTTATGCCAACTTTTTAGATAAAGAAAATGAGACTCAAAGAAGCCAATTTATCAGGATTCATGTATCTAGCTCCTGGTTTGGTTAGAATTTAAAAATCAACTATTTCTAGGACTGTTTTAGGATTCTTGCTTTGTATCTGCACATTATTTTAACATGCATGTTGATAGAAAACTGCATGTCATTCTGCATCCAGAGTACCTATTCACTGATAATCAATGTCTATTTTATTTTAAAAAGTTCACAGTTAGAGATCTTTAGTGATTTGTATCCAAACAATTTGTATCTTGTATCACAATTATGAAACATAGGGTAGAAAAACACAGATGAGTAGCTTCTGAATGGTCTTCAGTTTTTATGACTTCCTGTGTATGGATAGCATGCTATATGTCACACCCCACATTTCAATCACTTAACACCAATGCTTGAGAGTAGTGCAGTATCCTAAGAAAACCAGTATATAACTAGCACAGGATGCATTTACCCTAGAGCATTGGCCAAGCATATATTCTTTTCTGTTCCACAAACTAGAGATCTGACCTCTGTAACCCACAACTCATTTATGTGTGAGGCCAGAAGTGTAAACTTTTTTGTTTCATTTGTCTGACAGACACCCTCTTTTCTCCAAATATTTACAACAACAACAACAACAACAATCCACCAACCACTGAAGATTTGGGGAATGGAAGCTGGAGTGAAAGAGGCCATGGATATGGAGAACAAAATCACTTTTGCTGCAGTTTATAAATCTCAGTTATATTTTTGAGGAAAAGATACACCAGATCTTTGAAAAATCTGAACACCCAAACAAGGTATTTTGGACTTTCTGAATTGAAGTTTCCCAGAACTAATGACTGGCTTCGCAAATAACAAATCTAACAGGTTATAGGTTAGCAAATTTATTTGTAAAATATTTAAATATTAAGAGAAGGTTCTATCTGTTGTAGAAAAAGCACCTTTGGATATTGCTAATCTTTGTGGGATTTTGAGCTTATTTTAAACAGATATGATTTCAGTTTAGAAACCTGCAAAAAACTACCCAGGACAAAGCTGAGTCCAATAAAGTTCCCACAGGGATTGCAAAGTAGAGCAGAATCAACAGGTCTTCAGATACTCTAACCTATGGAGCGCTTTTGTTCTTTGAAGTGTGGCATTAGAAAACTGTGGAAACTGATTCTCACATGTGGGTATAGATAAAATCCAATTTCTACTATTCTGTGTTGTAGAGAGAGCAGATGGATCTGATCTTTATTCTCTCAATTGTGGCATCAGTGAAATTATTTTCTTCAAACAGGGAGGATGGAAAATGCACAGATGGGACTGAAATACTGAGATTTGGGGAGAAGTGGCAGTGGGCTGCGGGGTGAAAGTAGAGGTGGTATAGATAGCCATGGATTTAGAACTGGAAGTGATCAACAAGATGGAGGTAATGATGGTCCAGGGGTGGCAGAATTGGTGATGATGAAGGTCTGATGGTGGCAATGGAAGTAGTGGAGGGCAAAATGATGATGGCAAGAGTAGAAAAGAAAAGAAGGAACTCTAGAGGCATTGAGTGGCCATTGTGTTTGATCTATAGTCTACCTTTGGTTTGCATCTGCCAACCCGAGCTAGTCCTCCAAATACTGTTTATTGGTATTCCCTTCTCTATCTGAGCTGCATTTTCCCCCAGCATGTGAGGCCAAGCTTCCAAGTCATGGAGTAAACCTCCTTGTCCTTATCTCTACTACTCTTGGGTGTTATTCTCCCAAAAGGAAAGAGAGAACAAAAGGGAATGTTCTGCCACAGAGGTGGGTGGGTGTGGTGGGAGGGATACTGGGATCATTGGTGGTGGAGAATGGGCACTGGTAGAGGGATGGGTACTCGGTAATTGTATGACTGAAACACAAACACAAAAGTTTGTAAATCTATAACTATACCCCGTGGTGATTCACTGATAATTTTTTTTTAAAAAGGAGTAAAGCAAGATAAATATGCCAATAGACGGATGTGGAGAATTTTGATGTAAACCTTCATTTTCCCTACTCACTTCATCTCAGATATATCCATTTTCATCTAGTAATATAAGCTTTTTGAAATGTCATGCTTAACTGAAGTTTTGTAGAATTTCTGATTCTTTCTCTTAAGTCAATGGAAATGTAAATATAAGAGGCTATCTTGTTCTTAGTTTATGATGGGGAGACAGAGTCTGCCTTTATGCCCTACAATTTCCAGATAAGCCTCAGAGCATTAGCCATTTCCTTCCCTGCCTTAGAAGAAAGAGCTGTGGGAAAAATGGATTCAACACAGAAACCCAAGGATGAAGGATAAGGGAGAATCATTTTGCCTAGACAATATTACCTTCCCTATGTTTAAACATGATGTCCTTTCTGGTGTGATTCTGTTTTAAGTAATTATTCTGGGTAAAATGTCCAGGTACAGTGAATTGACAAATGAAGATAATAGCAATTACATGAAATAAAGTGCAGTAGCAAACTTAAATATTACTAGAAAAGACTCAGAGGAAAAATCAAGGTATGGAACCCTCTTTGTGTCATCTCATTAATCCACAATTATGCACTTGGTGTCCCAAAGAGAATACCAGCAGGGAATACTGAAACATAACACAAAAACAGCCACATAAAATGAACATCCAATTGCACATACACCAAGGCAATGTTGGAGAAAGAGGAGCTGGAAATACTGATATTGTTAGGAAAATGTGAATTTTTTTCTTGCGGATCACAGGTTGAGGAAGTGGTATATACCTGCATCTGAATTAACAGTTTGCAAAAGTTGTTAGAAAGTCTACATTTTTTTAAAATGCTGGTGCTTCAGATATCATTCTACAGTTAATGATTTAAATCCCTCACCCAGAGTGTGGCTTGGAAACCTTTGTTTACTTTTCAGCTCCTCCAGGAGGCTTTGTTTACTTTATCAAGACATGTCTGTGCACTAGATCTCAGAAAGAAATTAGATATTTTTTACAATATAAATGGAATTTCCATAACTATTACTCTAAGTAGAAATTACTATTCATATTTATGATAAATCAAAAGTCAAGATTAAGAGAAAAAAATGGCGAGAAAATATTTAGATCTGAATAATGTGAGACACAATAACACATTATCAAAGTATGGAACGAAGGGATGGAGCAAAATTTTTTGTTATCTTCCCAAGGTCAGTGATTCTCACCTGTCAAAATCAATAGTTAAAATGCCTGTTGAAGATATACGAGAGACATACTCATCAAGAGATTGGTGCAGTGAAACTGAGGATCTGTCTATGAATCTTCCAAGTATTTTATGAAGATCTAAGACCGAAAATTAAGAGATTTGGGAATAAAGCAATCATTTTGCAAGAAGTAATGGATCAGCACAGAAATCAGATCAAAGTGGAATAAAGACCTCAATATCAGACATGAATCCATAAGGTACATAAAGGAAAATGTAGGCAGAACCCTCCATGACATTGAAGGTAAAACAATCTTTAAGGATGAAACAGCACTGACCAAGCAAGTGGAAAGAAACATAAACAAATGGGACTACATCAAACTAAGAAGCGTCTGCACTTCAAAAGAAACAGTGACCAAAATACAGAGAGAGCCCACAGAATGGGAAAGAATGTTTACCCAATACCCATATGATAAGGGATTAATGTCCAGGATATACAAGACACTAATAGAATTGGATAAGAAAAAAAACTCCAACCCCGTCAAAAACTGGGGAGAAGAAATGAACAGAAGCTTCCTCAAAAAAGAAATACAAATGGCCAAAAGGCACATGAAAAAAAGCTCCACATCACTAATCATCAGGGAGGTGCAAATCAAAACAACAATGAGATAACATCTCACACCACAGAGACAGGCACACATTCAAAAGAACAAAAGCTTGGGGCTGGAGCAATATTACAGTGGGCAGGGTGTTTTTCTTGCACGCGGCTGATCAGGGTTCGATTCCCAGGATCACATATGGTCCTCTGAGCACCTTCAGGAGTGATTCCTGAGTGCAGAGCCAGGAGTAACCAGTCCACCAGTCCGAATTGCCAGGTGTGACCCATAAAGCAAAAAAAAAATAAAAATAAAAAAAAAAAAAAGCAACCAGTGCTGGCATAGATTAGGGGGAAAAGTGATACTCTTTCACTGTTTGTAGGAATGCCAACTGGCCCAGCCTTTTTGGAAAACAATGTAGACAGTTTTTCAAAAACTAGAGATTGAGCTTCCATATGACCCTGTAATACCACCTGATATATCCCACTTCTGGGAATATATCCCGAGGATGCAAAAGAGCACAGTAGAAATGACATCTGTACCTATAGGTTCATTGCAGCACTGTTCACAATAGCCAAAATCTGGAAGCAACCCAAGTGCCCTAGAACAGGCTACTGGTTAGAGAAACTTTTGCACATCTACACAATGGAATACTATGCAGCTGTTATGAGAGATGAAGTCTTGAAATTTGGCTGTATGTGAATAGACATGGACAGTAACATGCTATGTGAAATGAGTCAGAAAGAGAGGGACAGACATAGAAGGACTTCACTTATTTGTGGAGTATAAAATAACATAACACAAGACCAACACCCAAGAATGTAGATATAAGGGTCAGGAAGAATGCTCTATAGTTAGAAGCCTGCCTCATGAGTGGGCAGGGAGAGGACAGCTGGAATAGAGAAGGGATCTCTAAGAAAACGATGGTTGGAGGAATTGGTCAGGATGGGAGATGCATGCCAAAAGTAGATAAAAGACCAAACATGATGACCTCTCAGTATCTGCATTGCAAACCATAATGCCCTAAAGTAGAAAGAGTATGGGGAATATTGTCTGCCATGGAGGCAGGGGAAGGGTGGGAAAGGGGGATATACCTGGGATATTGGTGGTGGGGAATGTGCACTGCTGGAGGGATGGGTGTTTGATCATTGTGTGATTGTAACTCAGACATGAAAGCTTGTAACTATATATCACAGTGAATCAATAAAATTAAAAAAAAAGAAGTAATAGTTCTGATTGTGGCACTAAGATCCGCAATCTAGAATCATAGGTGAACTTACTAGGCTAATTCTAGGGCCCTCACATAATGAGTCAATTCTGCCTGGGTCCGTCTACGTACCAAACCTGACAGAGTTTGAGAATATCTGAGCTAAAGAAAGCACGCCAAGCTGAAATATGACTGCATCTAGTTAAGATGAGCATTTAGATCCTTTTCCACATCAATTTAGTTTTCTTTCTTTCTTTTTTTTTTTACAGCTTTCTCAACCTGTTTCATCTCAGGAGTTTTAAATTCACATAATTAACTGACCCATTCAGTGATTGTCACATAGAAAGGAATAATTTGCACCAAAATCTTTTAAAAATATCCATCTACTGCAAAACAAAGAACCACTTGCTGTGTTGAAATGACAGTTTTTTCTAACATCTGCTACTTTTATCACATTTTTTAAAATATTGAAACCAAATTTCTGCATCTTAAAAGCCTGCATCAGAGCCCTAAACCTTATCTTCCAAAAGGCAGGAAAGAAACAATATAAAGACACTGATAAAATTAAGGTAAGACGATTGACAGTGATGGCAGTAGGCGGGTTTTATTCTTTAGTTTTCCCACCCCCCCCCCCCTTCTCCTCAGGTAAGCTGAGGTTTTTTATCAATGCCCATGGTTTGTCTTTTTATTTCTCATCTGTTTGACAAATTTATGTCCTTATATGCATACTTTGCTTAAATTACCCAATACTTATCTTTCTCCTCCCTTTGCTTCCTATATTTACCTACAGTACCTTTTATAGTATTAAAAATAGTAGAATGTCATATTTTATTTTTTTTAAATAGCTGATAGTGGGTCTGGAGTGATAGCACAGCAGGTAGGGCGTTTGCCTTGCACGCAGCTAACCTGGGTTTGATTCCCAGCATCCCGTATGGTCCCCCAGCACCACGAGGAGTAATTCGTGAGTGCAGAGCCAGGAGTAACTCCTGTGCATCACCGGGTGTGACCCGAAAAGCCAAAAAAAAAAAAAAGCTGAGAGTATTTTTCTATACAAACCAGATATATTCTTTAACACAATAATCAACCAGTAGTCATTTTAACCACTTCCTAACACTGCACAACTGCACAAAAACATCAGGGTAGATAAAATTTTTAGTGGTGATATTATTATTCTTTAGATAAAAAGCATATATTTAAGTTGCTAGATTGTATGGTAACTCTGAGGCAAGCAGGTAGGTACAGAGCACCTGGTGATGAGTATCAGGAAGCAATAAAATCAATATGTGATATAAAGAAAAGAAGTTACTCTTGATACATTTTTGTGAGCAGAAAATCTTGACTCTTTTTTGATATGCAGGAAATGCAGCCAAAAAAAAAAAAAGAAAAGAAAAAAGAAGACTGAAGCCAGAAACAGTCAGGACAACCTGGACCCCTGCAGGAAAGTAGAAAATTTGAGCAGGAATTAAAGACCATAATAAGAATATAGAAGAAAACCATCAAAAATTTTGAAATCCTTTTTTGTTGATAACACCTTAGTAACAGACTTTTGTTTACATAGAAAGCATCAAGTCAGACAATTATGGGAAAAATGTCTATAAACCAACATTGCAAGAGTAAGGAAGAAAACACTTCCATTGTAGTGTGACCTGCATTTTAACTTGGTAATTGTTAGTTATTTATTTAATTTTACTTCATTTCATTCCCTCCTCCCTCTGTATTCTCTATAATTCTGGATGAACAGACAATAACTTGACCAGTTGTAGTTATTTTTTTCTCCTCCCCTCCTCTCCCCTCCCCTCTCTGCCCTTCTACTCCACTCCCATATCTTCCCCTCCCCCTCTGTTTAGGGGCCATACTGGTGCTTTGTGGGTATACTTCAGGTTCTGTGCTTAGGGATTGTTCTCGGAGGTGCTCAGATCCAATAGGCCTTCAGCATGCAAAGCATGCACTCAACCTTTTGAACTATGTCTCTAACCCAAGGATAGATTTTGCTTAACAGTTTTTAATCTCCCAGGACACACCAACAGGACAGCTTTCCTCGGTAGTCAGCTCTTATTTGGTTTCTGAACATTTTATAAAATTGTCGTTTATATTTCTGCCAGGACTGGAGGGATAGCACAGCAGGGAGGGTATTTGCTATCCCTCTAGCACGAGGCCGACCCAGGTTCAACTCCTCCGCCCCTCTCAGAAAGCCCAGGAAGCTACCAAGAGTATCCTGCCCGCACAGCAGAGCCTAGCAAGCTACCCATGGCGTATTCGATATGCAAAAACAGTAACAAGTCTCACAATGGAGATGTTACTGGTGCCCACTGAGCAAATCAATAAACAATAGGACGACAGTGCTACAGTGCTACATATTTCTGCCAAAAGCATTTGAGAATTTTCTTTATCTGCACTTCTCCACTACTTGCTATTGCTACATTTAATGTAAAAAATTCTCTTAAGTATGAGGTGTTATCTCAATGTGGTCTTAATTTACATTTTTCTAATGATCAATAACCATTTTTTTCCCTGTCTGTAAGCTATCTGTTTCTCCTCTTTGGAGAAGTCTTATTCAGGTCTTCTGCCCATTTGTTATTTAGATTGTGATTTATTGTTGTTAATTTGCATGAGATCTTCACATACTTAATTAACCCTCTTAAGAGATGTATGATGTGAACATATTTTCTCTTATAAAATATCCTTCTTTTCTTACTGTTTATATTTTCTTTGGGCTGGAGCGATAGCACAGTGGGTAGGGTGTTTGCCTTGCATGCAGCCAACCCAGATTTGATTCCTCTGCCTCTCTCAGAGAGCCCATCAAACTACTGAGAGTATCCCACCCACACGGCAGAGCCTGGCAAGCTACCTGTGAGGTTTTTGATATGCCAAAAACAGTAACAACAAGTCTCACAATGGAGACATTACTGGTGCCCACTCGAGGAAATCTATAAGGATGATAGTGATACAGTGATATTTTCTTTTGTTGTGCAAGACTTTCTCAATGTAATAAAAATATAATTATTTTTCTTTATTTTCTTGCCTTTATCCGTAAGGGTCAAATTTCCTGAAATAGCTCTAATACTAATGCCAGGAAATCTTTCACCTGTGTTCTATTCCAAGTACTTTATGGTCCTGAGTCTCATTTCAAGATATTTAAATTATTTTGAAATTGTTTAAAATTAATCTAGTATTACTGCAGTTTTGTTTTTTTCACATGACTGTTTAGTTTCTCCAATATTATCTGTTAGACACTCCTTTCTCCTGTGTATGCCTTTAGATGCCTTGTCATAATTTATATACACATGTACATCTGGGAATTTAATTCTATTTCTTCATCTAATTATGCTGGTTAACACCTCTGATTGTAAATTCAGTAGCAGTGCTAATAGTGAATATCCTCGTGTTATTATTAATTTTAAAGCAAAAGATGTCACCATTCCTTAATACTCTTTAACAAAGTTTTTATTTTTTATTATGCTTGAATCTGTTTTATCTATCCCTACTTTACTGGCAACTGTTTATTATGTTTGCTCTATAAAATGCTTTCTAGACATGTGTTGATATTATTATGCCATTGTAAGAAATTAATGTAGTGTTTCACAGTGATTGGTTTGCATATGCTTAACCAATCTTGAATATATAGAACAAACCTCACTTGTTTCTGTATAATGCATATTGTATAATAATTACTGAATTAGATTTGCTAGTACTTTATCAAGAACTTTTGGATCTGTGTTAATTAGATATATTAGACTGCAATTTTTTTCTTTCTGATGTCCTTGTTAGGCATTTGCCAATACCTAACAAAATTGGTAAATTTCTGAATGATGTTGGATTTATAAAAATATATTTGGGACTACTGATTTATCAATTAGTTAAATAATCTAAGGAAAATAGGCTTAAATTCTTTTAAATCTGGTCTAATTCACATTGGATATTTTGTTTCTGTGATTTTTTTGTATTATTATTATTTCAACTTCCATACTTATTTTTAGTTGATTTAACTTTTTGTCACTGCATGTTTTACTCCTAGTAGTTTCTGTCTATCTAAAATTTTATTGTTTATTATAAAGGTTTTTATAGTATGTTTTTCTATTTTTTTATATTTCTATAAAACCTGTTAGAACTATTCATCTTCCATTTCTAAAATGCTTATTAAATTTTTCTCTCCTGTATATAAGTCTAACAAAATGTTTATAAGTTTATTATTTCTCAAAATTAACTCAGATTCACTGGTCCTTCATGTTATTTGTTTCCAGTCTGATTTTTATTATTTACTTCTTTCAGACTTTGTCTCATTTTTTTTATGTTTTGGTAGATATACAGTAATATTAAATGATTTGTTTGTTATTTTCTTATTTCTTTATGAAGAACTTCATTGATATTAACTCTCTTCTTTGTACCACTTTTATTGCTGCTCAAAAGCTTTGATAAGATTTGTTTTAATTTTCATTTATCTTTAGATAATTTTTAAATTTCTGCATTAATTTCCTTGTTGACTCACTGGCTTCAGACCAACATAATATTCATTCTCGACATGTTTGATGATTTTCCAATTTTTGTTCTTTATATTTTTATTGAATCACTTGAGTCTGAGTTGTAATGTTATAGCACTATGATTAGAAACAAAATTTGACATTACATCAGTATTCCTAATTTTTGAACCCAGCATATGGTCTATCCTCGGAAAAGTTCTTAGAATATCTTATAGATATTTGGGGCTGGAGAGATAGCACAGCGGGTAGGGCGTTTGCCTTGCACGCGGCCGACCCGGGTTCAAATCCCAGCATCCCATATGGTCCCCTGAGCACAGCCAGGGGTGGTTCCTGAGTGCAGAGCCAGGAGTAACCCCTGTGCATTGCCAGGTGTGACGCAAAAAAAAAAAAAAAAAAAAAAAAAAAAAAAGAATATCTTATAGATATTAACTTATATATGTCGGCTAGTGCAAACAACTTTTTTCAAAGATAATGTTTTATAAATATATATGTGTGTGTGTATATATATATACATATAACTTATAAGTATTCAAAATACGTCTATTAAATTTATTTGTTCTAGTTCATTGTGTAGTACTGTTATGTCCTTGTTTATTCATGTGATCTATACATACTTGTTTTAGGGTATGAAAATGTGATTTTTATATCACTATTGATATCAGTTATTAATTATTACTTTAGAAGTCTCTACTTCTTTTTTTGGTGCATAAGTGTAAAAACATAAAACATCTTACTGCATTATGCCCTTGGTTGTATAATTTACTACTTATCTTTTGTACATTTTTTTCCTGAAAATCTATAAATCTTCCTTTTTAAATTTAGCATTTGCTTGAAGGATTATTTCCCAGCCTTTGACTCTCAGCCTGTACTTATCCTTGCTAGCACTAAGGTGGGGTGCTCTACTCCCCAGTGCTCACAAAGTTGTCCGGATATAGGAAAGTTTCTCATTTTATTATTGGATGAGCTTTGAGTTGCAGCTTCTTTCTTCTCCCCGGCAAGTCATGGCATGTCAGAGACAGAAAAAATGATCTTAATAACTGTGTCTCCCCCTCTTGAATGTCTCTCTCAGTTTCTTTCTGGCATTTCTTCTTTGGTCACCTAGTACATTTTCAGTATCTCTATATTTTTTGTCATTAATTATTTAGCTGGAAATAGAAAGAAGGTAATATGGCATTTAGCTGTTTTTCCATCTTGCTAGATTTCTTAGGTTTTATTCTTTAAACTAGTTTTATACACTAAGAAACAGACATTGTTCTTGGTCTTTCAAATCTCATGCAGATAAAATTAAAATTCCAAATCAAAATAATAAAACTACACTAGGAAAATTTTTAAATTTCAACATTATTTTATGTTGAATCATTACAAATATTAACATTACTGATCGTGTCTTTGTTCCAAGCATTTTATTAGGCATGCATATACATGCATATATAGAGAATATAAAAATAATTTTTTAAAAATATATAAGCAAATTCATTCAATTATTTAATTATAAAATTGGTATATTAAAATTTTAAGTATTATAGTGAGACTTAAAAGCAAGCTCACGGAAGAGAGCGATGCAGAGAGTCTCTTCCCTGGGGCCCCTCAGAGGGGATGGGCTCCAGCTTCCATCCCCGCCCCGAGCAGAGCTCCCGGTGGCCGAAGACCTAGGAACCTAGCCGCAGCCATGCTCGAGGCCCCTCTCCACATGTTTGGACAGGCCTCACACATGAAGGTACCAGCAGAGGAACCCAGGTGTGTGTAATCCCATCAACAGCCAACATCCAGAGACTTAAAAGCAAGCTCTCAGAAGTGCGCAGCTGCAATATCTTATAACCTATTTCTCCCTCTGGGAGAAACTGGAATGCTACTGAGAGTTTCCTACCCACATGGGAGAGCCTCGCAAGCTTCCCATGGTATATTCATATGCCAAAACCAGTAACAAACTGAGTCTCATTCCCCTGACCCTCAAAGAGCTTCCAATGTGTCATCTATGGGAAGGCCGAGTAGAGAGAGGCTTCTAAAATCTCAGGGATAGGACGAATGGAAATGTTGAGACCGCTCAAGAAATTTGAAGATAGCAGATGATATTAAATGAATAGGCAAGTAAATTAAGACAACTTTATGTGATGCTATGGTATCAGTTGCAAGTAGAATAGAATGAAGGAGAATACTAGAATTTACAAATGGGACATTGTTTAGATGGTGGTCCGATAAATCTTTCTGTGATTAACAGATATTTGGACTTGGACATATGAGATGCCAGGCCTCTAAAACAGTAGAAACAATGATCCTACATTGAAAATAGTTTGTCCTATTTTAGGGCTAGAAAGAAGACCTATGGGGCTGAAACTTAATTCTAACTGATGTGCTAGGGATGAGGACTACAGAAGTTTGTAGCAAATAGGTCATACAGAACTTGCAGGTCATAGCAACAGGGTTAAATTATTATGATAAGTACTGCTAAAATCTCAAGAGCACTAAACAAAGTATTATATTTTAAATAGATCACTTTATGTAGACAAGAGCATCCCCACTTTCATGTCTGGGTTCAGCATAATTTAGTGCAATCGCTTTGAAAAACACATGGGTAGCATTTAATAAAAATTCAATATTGCATATTTTAAGGTTCAAGCATTCTAAGCCTATGGATATTTATTTTAGGTATGCATTATGGTGTGTAAGAGAATATAAGCCAAAAATGTTTACTGCAACATTGTTCATAGTATCCCTAAATGGAAGCAACCCAAATGTCTATTTTAAATATACTGGGGGTCTAGAGCAATAGTACAGCAAAAAGGCTATTTGCCCTGCACATGACTGACCTTAGTTCTTTTTTTTTTTTTAAGAAATATTTTATTGAACCACTGTTAAAAAAAAGAAAAAAAATACAAAGCTTTCAGGTTTAAGTCACAGTCAAATACTGATTAATCCACCATCCCTTCACCAGTACACCCGTTCCACCACCAAGAACCCCAATACACCCCCCTTCCCACCCCACCCCCCATCTAAGTAGCTAATGATATTCCCATTATTCTCTATATATATTGAGTACATTCCATATTTCCATACAGAACTCACTATTATTGATTGGAAATTTTCCCCAACAATCAGGCCTGCTGAATAGGCATCATCTAATAATTTCTCTTCATTGCTAAGAGTGAAGACTCTGAGTCCGCGATAGCGGCCGCGCGGTTTTGGGTTTCTAATATTTTAGCTCAGTTCACAGTCAAAATAGATAGCTGCAAGAATCCGCTCTGGTGCCAAAATGGGTTAGGAGACCTCAGGATCACAGTCTTTAGGCGCGGAGGGTCTGCTTCTCATGCCGCGGCTCCAGGTCATCTCTGGGCGGAAGGCGTGCCGGGAACGGCCCCCCTCCCAGGACCACCTACAGGCTACGTCACTAAAGAAAGTCCTACCTCCTGGTGGAGGGTCTTAGAGGGTGGCTCTTACCACGTGGCTGCTACCGCTGCCACCATTTTCGCTCAGAAAAATGGGGTGGAGAGGGAAAAAAATCCCTCCCCAGGCTGCACCAGGTTGTAGCTCAGTTCACAGTCAAAATGCATGGCTGCAAGCATCCGCTCTGGTGCCAAAATGGGTTAGGAGACCTCAGGATCACAGTCAATAGGCGCGGAGTGTCTGTTTCTCGTGCCGCGGCTCCCGGTTCCCTTAGTTCTACCCCAGCATCCAATATGGTCCCCAAAGCAGCACCAGGAATAATTCCTGAACACAGAGCCAGGACTAACCACTGAACATCACCAGTTGTGGCCCAAAGACAACAACAACTAAATAATAATAACAACAATAGAAAAAGTATACTATACTCACATAATGGAATACCTTTCTCTTGTTTAAAGTAAAGCCAAACTATAGCACATGCTTTTTTTTTGCAGAAGATAAAGATATTGCTGGTTCTCCTGAATACCACCAGGAATGAATGCCAAGCATTGAGTTGGGAGTAATTCCCAGCCATCCCATTGTGTACCCCTATCCATTCTCCCACAAAATGCAAAATAATATATAACTAATGAAAATAACACATAGGCAGACAATATTTTATAGTTGTTATCCATTCAGAGCTGAGATCCAAGATGCGCCTTTTGAACTTTACAGGTTAACATTTCCAACCAACTGACTCTAGTAGGTTGTCAAACAAGTCACATGTCTTCAAAATATTGATCATAATAGGGCATATTTTTTTCTAGAGCAGCTCAAACACTCATTCTTAAGAGTCTAGAGTAGTCAGGTAAAGGATTTGTCTTGAATCCATCATGCTATAAGAGAAACCAAGTTGTATTTGTTCAACATTTATGAACAAAGAACCAGATATGTGAGTTAGAATCCTCTCCAATTTCATGAAAACAAGTCACTCTAGCTAAAGTCTCACATATCTTACACAAAGACAGGTCTCCAAGCTGTGCCTTGCTTTATTGCTGAACCACAAAATCTATGCATCCATAAGATAGGTCTTATTGGCTACTTTTCATTACCAGAGTGAGTAGTATTTTTATACAATAGAGATATAGAATATCCATACCTCAAAAATCAGAAATACATAGGCAATATGGATATCATTAAAAAGTTAATCATAAAATCAATAAAGATTATTGATTCAGTTTATATAAAAACAAAAATTATGTTTATGTTATTTGATGATTCAAGTAAAATTAATTCATAAAGTATATATAAAATTCAAAATAATATTATGTTTCAAGAGAAAGAAAACTGGATGGCATCACCAATTCCTATTCTAGAATTTTGGTGTACAAAGAATTTCAAAATTCTTGATCCCAAGACTGATTACATTATTGTTTATCATACAGTGACTAGTTACATTGTGGATTTATGTCTTAGGTACTTTTTCTGTATCATAATTGCATTAAATAAGAAAAAATGCTCTTAAAATGGTGTTTTGTATTCTCAATAGAAAATGCTTCCTACAAACAGGGGTAGGAAAAGTTGTGTAGATAGTGAAAAGAGGTTGGATTCCATATATTTTGATATAAGAACTAGTAGGACTATTGGATTAAATTGGTATAGAAGACACAACTATTTAGTAATATATTTATCAACTGAAACACCAAACTTACATACAAAAAGTGATTAGAAAAAGGCAATAGAAATTAAACGGAAAAAATAATTTCCAGAGCCACTACTTATTACATTTTGGTTTTGAGAAGGATGTAAATTAGTTCTATAAGCAAAGACCAATGAAGTTTAACTTATGAAATGGTGAATGAAGATCTACTCTTAACTAGCTTGGAAGACTCATGTAAGATGATCACCCATTCCATGATTTGTCAAATAGGCTTACTTTAATCTTAAATGTTTTTGTAAGAATACAATAATCTTTTAATGTAGCTTGTAATATGAGCATCTTTCAAAATGTAATTGCATTATGCTGAGGTGTCCTCACCAAGCACAAATTTGATTATTTTGTGAAACTAGAGAGTAAGAATAGGGAAACTCTAATGATTTTTTGTCTTTAATTGGTTTCCTGATGGATGGGTGGTTTGAGTTTATATCTGGAAAAGGAGCAGTCTGGTGTAGAAGCAGTGACTGCGTGTAGGGTTGGGGAAGAGGATAAAAATATCAAACAATACAGTCCATAGGCGTTCAATGGTCCCTACTCAGTCTAGTTCTAGCACATTTTCAAACTGGTAGAGCTGTTCATCAGAAAATTGTAATTCTCCTACCTAACAATCATGGTAGGATTCTTGCTTCCTGAAACTCACTCCACTACTACCTTCACAACTGTGGCCCCAAAGTTGTTATGTTGTTTCTTTGGAAGGGGGTTTTGTCACTCCCAGCAGTGCTTACTCCTATACTCACAAGTAATTCCTGGCAGTACTTAGGGAACCGTTGGTAGTTCCAGGGAATGAACCATGTTCAGCTGTGTGCAAAGTGTCTCTCTCCAGACTATAACCAACATGTTGTAATTAAAGGCAACATGTGTCACCCTCACATCAATCATTAATTGTTCATTTAATAGGTGTCAAATTTTGAGATGGAAAATCATCCCTAAATGTTTGTCTCTACATGTCTCCACTAAGTAGGTATTCCTTGCCAACCTGTGATAGACATTTGGGGGAAGAAAAACGTAAACATTTTGTTTTGAAGCCTCTGAGATTAGGGAGTAGCACTATTTAGCAAAGTTTTGACTTATCAAGAAAGACTAGAGAGGAGACTTGTAGAAGTTAGAATTTGTATAGAATTTTAGCACTGTAGTCTCATTGTTCATTGATTTGCTCAAGTGGGCATCATTAACATCTCCATTGTGAAACTTGCTGTTACTGTTTTTGGCATATGAAATACACCATGAGTAGCTCCCCAGGCTCTGCCCTGTGGGCATGATACTCTTGGTAGCTTGTCAGGCTCTCTGAGAGGGATAGAGGA
This sequence comes from Sorex araneus, assembly GCF_027595985.1. Lineage (NCBI taxonomy): Eukaryota > Metazoa > Chordata > Mammalia > Eulipotyphla > Soricidae > Sorex > Sorex araneus. The sequence goes on along the minus strand of NC_073313.1, from coordinate 176,992,200 downwards.
ATCAAACCCGGGTCGACCGTGTGCAAGGCCAATGCCCTACCGCTGTGCTATAACTCCAGTCCAGAATTTGTATATGTCTTAGAATTTGTATATGTCTGGACCTGGACGGAGTTTCTGCATTATGGGAGAGGTAACCAAGGAAACTCCATTCAAAGAGAGAGAGAAGTTTCCCAAGTCACATTGCCTTTGCCTCAGAGTGTGCAGTAATATATTGGTTCCCTTCAGAACCACAGAGCACTGGAGAGCTATACCATGCCCAAAGGAGAAGGCAGCAGGATCTAAGTCCTACTTAGTCTGCTCTTGAGTTCTCATGAGATAAAAGGAAAATGGTGCAAGATGGACAGTGTATTGTATACCGAAGAATATACAAATAGCAAAAAATCAGAGAATTAGCATATTCCCAACATTTGAGGTCTATTAATTTCATATCTTTTGAGGCCAAACTAATCTAAAATCCAGGAGCTATTTTTTTTTTTTTATTATTGACCCATGGCATTCAATATCTCCAAACTCTAACTTTAGATATGCCATTTGGCTACTATATTTCTAAATGTCCTGTAAATTATTTCAGATCAGAAAAGAGGAGGTAATAGTTATGATACAATCTTACTAATGAGGTGATATTTATACATTTTATTTTTAATACAAGAGTCTAATTATCTACTGAATAGATAAATTTCTGATCTACCAGAAAGCAAGGCTATATTTAGTTATACCAGACGACAGGGCAGAAAACATTGTTCTGGATTGTAATCAACCACATTTAAATATTTTAAAAGTTTAAACATCTTCATCCCTTATTACCTATATTTATACTTGCCCTCTCCCTTTAAATTATGCACAAATGTGAAAACACTATCCTGTAACCTCATGCATGATTATATTCCTAGTTTATGTATTTAAGATACAGTTACTCTATAATTTATGTTCTTTCACATCTCATTTGAATTTACATAAAATATTTGTCTTCTCCAGTTTGACACCTTAAATAGGAAGTGGGCAATGCTGGACTGATTATTGAGCTTATTTGCTCTTTTAACACCACAATGAGAATTAGGAAAGTTGAATGAACTGCAGATACATGAAATTATTGCCACGAAGATCTCATTCACACAGCCAGGTTTAAATTTGAAAGTTGGTGAATTAGATCTGCATGTACTAGCAGAATCCAACTTTATGTATTTCTCCATATTTGATCCTTAATCAACACATAACTTCACATACACCAATCCAAGTATCTGAGTCAAAATAAAATAAAGGAAGAATCAATCCTATTTACTTAACCAAGCTGACAAAGACTACTAAAAAGAATTTTGCTATTTTTAACTAAAAATAGTGCAAATCATTCTTATAACTATTGTCTCATCTTTCACACTACTGAAAAGAAAGCTTATTTATGAGATGGGAATAACATTTAAGTTTCTAATATATTGTAGGTATTGTATTTAGGTTTTTAAAGAATCTTTCTATTTAATATTTACAAGGAATCTAAGGCTTCACAAATTCACACAAAGAGTAGTGGGCAGCCAGATTTCAAGTCAAAAGTAAGACTGATTCCAAATATTATGTTTCTATTTACCTTGCAGCCATATCCCTGTAGGAGGAAGTTAGGGTTGGCCTGGTTTTTGCAGCTGCTTTTTTAGTTTTCCAAATCAACTGCATCCCTACTATCATTTAATACTATTTCTTCTAGCATCTGTATGGTTGCAAAACTCTCAAGAAAAGATAAAAAATGAAAAATTAGCATTTTCTTCTTTACTCTAGTTAAGTAATAAAATTTCCTTGAAAAAAATCTTAACACTTGAACATTTTATTTGTTTGCTTGTTTGTTTGGTGGGTTTGGGGACCAAACCCGGCGGAGATCAAGGCTTACTCTCGACTTTGTGATCAGCAGACCATATGCAGTGCTAGTTATTAAATTGGGTTTAGCCACATACAAAGTAAGCACCCTAACCCCCTGTAGTATCTCTCTGACTCTCATCACCTGCATTGTGAGTGATAGTCACTAAGTCAAACAAATTGCCAGTAATTATATTAAAGCAAATAAGTAGCTTCAGATTCATAAAAAGAGTTCAAATTTGAATATTCTTTATATTGCTTTGGCATAAGGTTACTTTTCCAAGCTTCATTACCTATATTTAAAAAATTTGAGTAGTGACATATCCCTGTCAATTTCCTCAAGATATGGAAAAACCTTTTCTCTTGGAACAATAGCTATTTACTCTTTTCTCTAATATGTGAAATGATAAAACAACATATGGTGCATCTAAATACTGTACTTATTTTCCCATACTGTCAGAATGTCTTGTTCTTAAGATTTTCCTCTGAGATTTTGAAAACTTAACATCTCTTTGCTAAGTTTTTCATTCTAATTTTAATAGTCCTTGTACATGAAGTGTTTGTATTTTGAGACACGTGAATTCAGAATATTTATTGAAATAAATGTTCAGAATCAGTGTCCTGGTGAAATGAAATGCATACTCTTGGATCTATAAGAAGTAATTTACATATTTTTGATGTTAATTAAATTTTCCTTCCTGCGTATCTTCCTAACTATTAACCTTTGCTAGTTTGATAACCTTATTATTAGCAACTATTTTTTAAGCCCAGTTTAATTTCCACATTACAGATATTCCCCTTTAAATCAATTACAAGTTCACAATTTTGTTTTGACTCTGGTGACAGTTATTCCACTTAGTAAATTAAAGCCATGTGTATGGTTTGAATCTTAAATCATTTTTGCATTGTGCTGATGAGAAATAAAAAACTAAAATACCTACACCTTATTTTCTTCTAAACTCAGTGAAGAGAAGTGTGTCAAATTGAACTGTGCAAAATAACAGAGGTTTGTACATTCCTCACGTTTGAGGCTTTGCTTTGCCTTTTCAAAATGCAAGACTATCTTCTATGCCATTCAAATTATATTAAATGCAGAATGATTCAAATAGTGCCAGCTGCCAATTTAAATTTCAAATAGAAACCTTCTCATTTGCTGACTCTTCATTCACTACTCCTGCCCCCACCTTTCTTTTCTACATCTTTTTCCAATTTATTTTAAAGTGACTTGATAGGTATTTCTCCTGGGAGAGCCTGCTTTAAGTGAGTAGTGTCTTTGCGTTGAAAACTACTTGCATATTTTCCCTGTGCAGTAGCAATATTTACTAGTTGCAGCCGCTACTTACAAATCTGAGAAAACCCCAGATTATGTAAAAAAAAATAAGTAAACATGATGTTCTAATTGATTGCTCAGAAAGGGGGAAATTTTTTTTTATCTTATTCTCAGCCTAAGAAAAATCACTTGAAAATCATAAGTCTTTATATGGACTTATGAAGATGGCTTGGAGTAATCAGGAGTCAAAGTCTTTATCCATTGGGTGGATCTTGTCTAAATAATGTGCTCTATTATTACAAGGAAGTGTCATAATGGACTGTAGCACCAGAATAGTTACAGTATGTTACAGTGAATGAAGAGTCTATTTTCCACTGACAATTCTTTGTTCTATAAGGACTTCAAAGGCAAGAAGGCTAAGGATTACATTGCACATCACCTGATAAAGGATTGTAGTTGGTTTAAGTGGGATGCATATATAATAAGTTGATACCTACAGGAGAGCAAGGTCCAGTCTTTAAATGAGTGCTAATCTTCTACTCTAGATTTCACCTTGGCATTTATGTTTTGATAAAGACTTTGAAAATGTCAAGCATAATGCATAGAAAGGAAAGTGAGTGTATATCAATAGTTCCATAAGACCAATTTTCACCAAGAAATATCCAAGCAATAAGCACTGAAGTAAGATTTTTTTCCAGAAAGTTATGCTCTCCAAACCAGATCCCCATCATAATTACCTATCTCAAGGGTAAGAGTCATCCTGACTTCCACGTCATAATTTAGTTTTGCTAGTCATTGGCCTTCATATAAATGTAATAACATAGTATACAGTTGGCATTAGAGAGCCCTTATTATCAAATAAAATTTTTAAGGAAATAAAAGAACTCACATTTTTCTGTTATAAAATAAGTAACAGAGAGATTGGTCAATAGTTTGGTGTTCCCTGTCCCCTCTAATCCTTTCCTTTCTTGTACCTTTTCTTTCTCCTTCTTCTCCTCCTCCTGTTCTTCCATCTCCTTTTGTTTTTACTTTATTGTATTTGGGAATAAGTGTAAAAATTCCTAGAGGTTTATCTCATACTATTCACCATGTTGTCCTAGTATTAAAATTTTTATATTACTGTTATTAAAACTAAAAAGCTAATGTTGCATAACTCAGTCTGTTACTTTAACAAAATTGAGTGTTTCATTACTATCTCAGTTTCTACAATAAGCTTTATTTCATCTTCTAATATTCTATCCAGAACACATCGAAGTATTGCTTTCCTGCCTTCTTAGTCAGATCTATAGACTTGTCTATGATGCTTCTTCGTCTTTCCTTGTTTTTTTTCTAAGACTGAAGAATATTGCTTAGATATTTTTGTAGATTTCCTGTCTATTTGTTTTTTTCTGATTTTTTAAAACTTTATTGGATATCCATGTGATAGACTACTACAAAGCTGTTCATGATTGGGTTTCAGTCACACAATGATTTAACACCCCTCCCTCCATCAGAGAACACCTCCCACCACCAATATCCCTCTTCTCACTCCCACCATCCCCAAAAACCCCCCACCCTGCCTCTATGGCAGGCACCCCTCCCCCTGTCTAGAGAGATTCTTTAGTGCATTATGGTTTTCAATAAAGGTACTAAGAGTTCACCATGTTTGTTCAAAGTATTCAGTATTTTTATCGGGAAGGTAAACCTGGAGTAGCTTTTTTTAACTGGCTGGCAGCTTTGGGATGTGGACGTGAGTGCTGAGACTTCCAAAAGTACAGTGAGGTGGGAGAAGTAGTCCATCTCAACCTGAGAAAAACTGCATAACCAGATGAGTTACAAAAACTGCATACCCAGATTTTCAGCATCAGCAAGTACCAGACTGACTCCCCCCCACCCCCAATCCCTGATTTACCTCAGTCTGTTCAGTCTTGCAGGGGTCTGAGATTACCTGAGATTTTTTTTTTCTCTCTTTCAAGATTTATTTATGGGTCTCTCGAGCAAGACCAGTACAAGAGCTTACATGGAGCTGGTTCATGGGGATGATTGCTGGTGCTTCGATGAGTATAGGGAAGGGAGCCCATCTCAAATCCCAGAAAGCCTGGAGACATCAGTAATAAAACCAAAACCACATACCCAAATTTTTGTCAGATTACATCTCTGTAAAGTCCATCCCAAAACAGTGGAGTCCAGTTGGAGGCATGACAGCAATTTTGGATTGTGGAAGCAAATGGCTGCCAGGGACTCTGCTTGGGCAGGCATCAGACTGATCCACTCCTCTTTGATTTACCCTAGTCTGTTCAGCCTTGCACAGGTCTGAGATTAACCATGCTATTTGATCTCTTTCAAGATTTATTTATGGATCTTTGAAGCAAGACGTCAAATGATAAATGAGCTTGTATAGTTTAGCTAGAGATGGTTTGTGAGTGTTGCTCCCACATACTTAACATTTGGACCTTCAATTTATCAGGCAACTTAGTCCCAACCTGTTATAATCTAGTCAAAGGCACAGCAGAAATTTCGGAATATCAGAAAGCCTGAAGTCACCATCAAGCTGCTGGTACTCTCCCGTGGGAAAAGGTTGACATGCTGGCAGCAACCACCTTCTCTCTGATATTTTTCTCATGGCTAAACTTCAGTTATAGGATTTAGGGATAGAATATGTCTAGGATAGAATAGGAATGAATATGAAGTCTTCTTGTTTTCATATCCTATCAGAATATGTATGTGATATCAACATAATTCATACTGGAGATGTTAATCTTGATCACATTGGTCACAAGCACTAGTGTCCTAGTTTTGCCACTGTAAAGCACTCCTCTTATCTATATTCTTGCACACAAATAGTATAGTAGTATACTATTTCTATACTATTTGTATAGAGTAGTTCCTACTCTATACAAACTGAATTTTGAGTATTACAGTCCTCTTCCTGGAGGGAACCATGTCTACCATGTCTGCCTACACATGTGTTCAGGCTATTCCAATAAAGAGTGCTTGTTACTACTGTTTAGTATATTTATTTACTAAAATATTTATTTGTTGGGACTAATATATATTTGTATTACAGATGAAAATTTTGGTAATATATTATTTTTCACTCAAATTCTTGTAGCATTGGTCTTTGATAGCTCATTTAAGGTGATTCATATGTCACTTGGATAGCTAATAATTCTTAATGAGTTTATTTTTATTGAATACTCATTACTTTCTGGCATAGGAAAACTGTTCTGACAATACCTAATAATGACTCATGTTAAAAATGCAATTGTGGTTCCAAATGGTTTAATAATTTGCCCCATATTACCAAGGTAGTACATAATAGAACTGATAATATAACACTAAAATTCAATGCTCAAGCCCCTGTGTTCTTGACAATATACTTCTTCCCATACAAAGTAATTTGGAATAACTGAGAGCCAAGATCTGTGTTTGAAGGACTTCATTTTAGAAGAGGAAAATATAGATTTTGAAATAACTATCTGATTTCTAGGCAATAGAGAAAATGATGATGGCTGATTGGTAACTGAAACTATATTAGCTTTAAAGCTAAAAAAAAAAGATAATTAAAAAAACACTCAAAAAATATTGGGTTTTTTGCCTGTTGGAATGCTGAGTTGACAAAAAACAATATATATATATATATATATATATATATATATATATATATACGAAAAGATAGGGCAAATAGTACTTAATTTTTGTTTCTCATTCTGCTATGGTTTTAGGTACATGGATTGTTTAGCCATATAAAGCTTAAAATATAATTTTATGATTAAACCAGCTAGCCTTGATCTTTTCTGACATCTGTTAGAGCTTTGAGTCAAGTGATGAGTTACTAAGTTTTAGAAAAATCTCAGAGCAATTCTGCTTCATCTGTTACCTAAAAAATGTTATATGTTAACCATAGGAAAACATGTCACCTTTAGCTGGCTAATGCATTTCAAATCAAGATAGATTGGCCTAACCACTGGATTATAAAACGTCATAGGAAAATACAGAACTTGCACAGAGAATAGAGACATTTATGATGATCGTGATAGTCAAAATACTTTTCTTGTCAGAAAATTTAAGTGTAAAAGTACTCATATTTTGGTAGACATATGTAATGTCTGTAATGGGCAATGTAATGATAATGTTATACTTATATGTTTATAATAGGGCAGTGATTTAATATTGAAAACAATGACTTCAATGAGAGGATGCAATTCCTTACCATGTTCTTATTGGTTCATTTAGAAATCAGAATATTTCTTTCTCTCAGAGGATAAAAGTTTTTAATTTAATAATTATGAGTCAACTCTTATTAACTCAATAAAAAATATTGAAACAAGTTGTGAAAACAAATTTAAAGTGTTTCTATTCAGGAGTTCACAGATTAAAGATATAACCAAATAATACATAAAATAATATAACATGGAGGGAGAAATAATTCAATGGGCTGACTTCATGCTTCACACGCAGGGTGCTTGGGCTTGATCTCTGCATCTCATGTCCTCATGCACTACCAGGAGTGATCCCTGAGATCTAAGCTCTGGGCAAAGCCACTGAGCAAAGTACTTGGTGACAACCACGAAAATAATATGAAATAAAGTAAGTTGTTCTAGAAAGACCTTGGGAACAAAAATAGAGCTATAGCACAGCGGGTAGAGTGTTTGCCTTGCATGCTGCAGACCCAGGTACAATTCCTCCGTCCCTCTCGGAGAGCTTGGCAAGATACCGAGAATGTCCTGCCCGCATGGCAGAGCCTGGCAAGCTACCCATGGCATATTCTATATGCCAAAAGCAGTAACAACAAGTCTCACATGGAGACACTACTGGTCTCCACTGCTCAGCAAATCGATGAACAACAGGACGACAGTGCTACAGTGCTACTATCAAGCTTATTAGCAGTTGTACAGGTCAATGCACTTAATGCACTTAAAAAATTACTCAATGATACTTTGACATATAACATTAATAAATTATCATCATTAGGAGGCCAAAATGGTTTAATAACACCAGTAAAATAATATAAACTTTTTATTGCAATTGAAAACATATTTGTAATAGTAGCTCAATAAATCAGTGGTTTATCTTTTCTATTCTAAAATTTATACATGTCACTTTTCACTCAATAACATGAAGTTCTTGGAAAAACAGAGGCAGCCCTTCAAATTATAAGCTTTTTTTGTGGATTAACTATAAGAGCAAGGGGGAAAAATTCCCTTTGCAAATTTGTACTGGCAAAAACATATTTTCCACTTAAGTTTGAGTGCAAAACGTGTCCAAATCACATTGATAGAAGAGTGAAAGTTGAAATTCCATTCCTAGAACTTTAGCTCTTAAGTCTTTCTTAATATTGTCACTTGGCTTCTCAGCCTAAAATTATGTTTGGATTGAGAGATATATAAGAAAGCAACAAAAATGAATAAGACACAGTGCTTTCTATCAACCTCTATTTTATATAAAATCTGTGCAATTTGATACCTATTAATATTGATTCAAATTTTTTATGGCTATATATGTTTTTGATATGAGCTTTGTGCATAGATTGATGGTGGCTCAGAGACAGAACTGCTTGACACTGACATGAACTAACTAATGAGTCATGTAAAATTTAAGGCAATTATAGAGAAAAAGCCATCCTTTATTCAGTTATTTTGAAAAAATTCAAAAGTTAGTATACTTGTTTTGGCTATGAGGATACAAATAAAGCCAAGAAGTAACAATCTAGCAAATGTTTAAGTATAGAAAATATATTAACAAATTATTAAGTGTTTTTGAAATATTACTGTAGGATGTCAAACTGAGTAGACACACTAAAATGAGAAAGGGAAAACTATAAACTATACTATATAATATTGGGGTTTCTCTTAACATTTCAGAGTTAAAATATACCTATGGTAAGAATTGGAGAATAAATAAGGAACAATATAGAAAATGCTTCATTGGTTATAATAAATTGTCACCAAATAGGAATAAGTAGGGAGTTAGCATGATATCACAAGTAAAAAGTTGCCACTATACCTATATCCAGATCTTGTTTATTTACCAATTTGGATGAACTCTGTATGTGGCCAAAATGGACACTTAGAACCCAAATAACTAAAGTGTAGCATGTAACAGCAATGTTGTGATACCTCATAGTTTTTTTCTTTCTCATTCTTTTGATTACAACTGCATCCTCAGTAGCCAGAAATTAGAGTAGACAATTGATTAATAATTGTTATTTAAGTGAATGTAACAAACCACAATAATATAGTTGCCTTTAGTGTTAGTTTCCCTAAGAGGATTCCAAAGACTCTAGTCATATTATAGCAATAATTTATTAGAGTTAAGAAATGCAAAATCAAACCTACAAAGGGAAAAGGATGTGGACTAAAGCCCAGAGCAGCCAGATATAAGCTCCCTGCCCACTGCAGTGATACAGGACACATTTAATTTCCCCAGCAGTGAGATGTGACGTGTGTGAAATGTGTTATAGCAAAGAAGTTCATTAGAGATCAAGTTCCTGGAGAGTCTTGCTGGTCACAGAGACATCATCTACCTACAAAACTCTACTAACATTTTCACCATGAACAGAGTTTGCATAATCAACTCAGGGATAGTGAGTCATTCACCAGGGCTTACCCTCTTAACATTCTAGTTCTCACATACTGACTGAGGGCTAGTTTTACAAAGAGATTTAAGGATAAAAACTTATTTATTTGTTAATAAGTTTTATTAACTTATTAACAGGTCAGCAATGCTGACATTTTTCTATTTCCTTTTTAGGAACATAGGATTTTTGAGATAGCTGACAACTCTGAAGTGAAATTTAGGGGTTTCTTAATATAATTATGCAAAACTCTGCAAAGGAGTATGCTAGACAAATGCCTTTTTTATTTAGCCATCTCTCTTTTGATCACCCATTAAAGGCCTTTGTATAGTTGTTACTGTACCTTATGAGAAAATGAAATTGGCCAGAGAGATAGTGCAGGGATTAAGGCACCTGCTTTGAATGCATTCAACCCCACTTCAATCTCTGGTACCATATATGTTCCCCTAAGCGGGGTCAGGAGTGATCCCTGACCAGAGAACCAAAATTAAATCCTGAGCACCACAAAAATGTTACTCATAGCACTACCATCCCATCACAAAAAAATCAGGATTTCATTCTCTGTGAGATATGCTCCCTTCTGAAGCATAATTCACAATTTTATATTATAATCAGAGCTCTACTTCTATAATATAGATAGCAAAATCATAATTGAGAATATATTTTAATTGCAAGCATCAACTAAATATCTACTAATGTCTGTTAGCAGGAGGATAAGTTTATGTGCCATTCATTGATGAAGCCTGGAAATACCGATTTAATTTGTAAGTACTTAAATAGCAAGGCATGCTAGCCCTTTGCCAGAGGATTTTCCCTTAAACGTTATAGTAGCAGTGATAAAGCTGGATGTTTGTAGTAAATCTTAATATATATGTGTGTGTATATACATATACATACATATATATGTGTGTATATACATATATATTTATATGTGTATATATACATACACATATATATGTATATATACACACATACAGGCTGGAGTGATAGCAAAGTGGGTAGGGCGCTTGCCTTGCACAAAGCTGACCCAGGTTCGATTCCTTCACCCCTCTCAGAGAGCCCATCCATCAGTGACTGAGTAGAGAAGGGGTATATCTACTCAGTGGAATACACTTCATCCTCTGAAGGAAGAAACAATGCTTTTCATGTTGACATAGGTGAAATTTGAGATGAATGTTAAAATATAAGGGAAAAATGAATGGCAAAATGATTTTTCTCATATAGAGAAAATCAAAGGAAATGAGCTAATATTTCACAACAAAAATAAGTCAGACTCCGTGAAAAAATAGGATTTAATTAGAGGAGAAAAGGAAGGATAGAGGGGAGTCAATTTGATCATGAAAATGTCAACAGAAGTTTGATGTTTGGTGTGGTGATATATTGTATATATATATGTATACATATATAATATACATTTAGATGAATATTATGCAGCTACAAAGAATTAAAAGATCATGCAACTCATTGCAATTTGGGTGGAAATGGAGGATATCATGTTCGGTGAAGCAAGCTAGAAGGACAAACCCAGGGTAATCTCACTTATCTGTGCTATATAGAAAAACTGGACATAGGAATGCAAGGTATTAAAGGGGGGGTTGTTGCCTCTTATCCTAGAATATAAAAAAGAGGACAGAAACAGAAAAAAATGAGGGGGTAGCAAGAAGTCAATGGGAGTAATATGGGGCAGGGATCAAGGTTCTTGGGTATATTGGTGGTAGGGTAGCGGTATAGTTATATATCTAAACCAAAGAGTTAACAACACAGAAAGCAGGAGATCCAACTACAACAACCAGAATTAAAAATGTGCCTGTCAAAGAGGAAGATCTGGGGAAATAGTGCTGGGCAGATGGGGGACCAGGAATCACTGCACCAAGGATGTTGACACAGGAGTGTAATTGGTGTTGGAACATTGTGTGCTTAAAACTCAATTATGAACAACCTTCTAAAGCACAGTGCCTTAATAAAAGTAAGGAACAAAAGATAGGTGAAGCCAATATTGCAATTCCATCCTGTCTTCCTGTTCCACTGTCAGCAATTCCTGAGTGGTGAGACGAGCTTTCTAGAAACAATCTGAGAAACTATTTACTTACTGTGGAACATTCATTTCATTTTTGATACACAAAGATGTATACTGATCAAAGCACGAGACTGGTTTACTAGGTCATTGCCGTTAAAGCTCACAATGTGTGAAATTTTGTGAGCTAAGTCAGAAACACAGCTTTCACAGTATGGACTTCGCTGCTTCTGAGGTGAAGCTGTTTCTCTTTCCCAGCAGTCCTAGGCAAGCCATTTTCTCCCTTAGTCCAAGTACAAGATCTGTATTCCCTTGGTCTGCCAGCTGGCTATGAACAGGCTCTTCCCAGACCCAGTTTCAAAGCCTCAGTGAAGTAAAGTCTCTCTCTCTCTCTCTCTCTCTCTCTCTCTCTCTCTCTCTCTCTCTCTCTCTCTCTCACACACACACACACACACACACAGAGTTCCTTCCTTCCTCCCTCCCTCCCTCCCTCCTTTCCTTCCTCTCTTCCTCCCTCTCTCGCTTCCTTCCTTCCTTCCTTCCTTCCTTCCTTCCTTCCTTCCTTCCTTCCTTCCTTCCTTCCTTCCTTCCTTCCTTCCTTCCTTCCTTCCTTCCTTCCTTCCTTCCTTCCTTCCTTCCTTCCGTCTTTTCTCTCTTTCTTTATTTCTTTTTGTTTTTTGAGTCACACCCAGTGATGCTCAATGGTTACTATTGGCTCTGCACTCAGGAATTACTCCTGGCAGTGCTTGGGGGACCATATGGGATGCTGGAAATTGAACCGGGTCAGCCGAGTGCAAAGTAAACGTCCTACCCGCTGTACTATTTCTCTGGCTCCCATACCCAGTTTCTCTATCTATTATGGGTCCAGGAGAGAAAGGACAGAATGGATACTTGCGTGCATTTTGAAATCTAGATCAAAAGTTTGTATTCCTGAGCAGAGTGTTTCCTGAGAACAGACTTGTGGGAATAAGCCTGAGAATCATGATATGTGGCCACAAAATAAAGAAACAAAAATGTTTTTGACATGTTTCTCCTTTTACTTTTATTTATAGTCTCAAAGAGGTCTGGAAAGAATCAGGAAACAAACTGAGAGTCCAAAAACAAATGACTGGGTAAAAGAACAACAGTATATCTATGCAATGGGATACTATGCAGTCACCATGAAAAATGAAGTCACTGGGGTGCTGGAGTGATAGCACAGTGAGCAGGGTGTTTGCCTTGCATGCGGCCAGCCTGGATTTGATTCCCAGCATCCCATATGGTCCCCCGAGCACTGCCAGAGGTATTTCCTGAGTGCAGAGTCAGGAGTAACCCCTATGCATTGCCGGGTGTGACCCAAAAAGAAAAAAAAAAGAAAAAGAAAGTCATGAAATTTACTTATAAATGGATGTGCATGGAGAGTATTATGCTGAGTGAAATAAGTCAGAGACAGAGGGACAGACATCAAATGACTGGACTATTTGTGGGACATAAAAACACATAGCATGAGACTAGTACCAAAGGACAGTAGAAACAAGGGCCAGGAGGAATGATCCATGGTTGAAGTTTGCCACAAGTGATGGGGCAAAGGAGGGCAGCTAGGATAGAGAAGGGACCACTATGAGAATGATAGCAGGAGATGATCACTCTGAACAAGAACTGAGTGATGAAAATAGGTAAAGGAACAAATGTGATAATCTTTCAGCCCGTGTATTGCAAACTACAATGCCCAAATGGAAAGTTTATTTTTGCTCCTGAAATATAAATTTGCTCCTAAATAGATTAGAAATGTTTTTTTTTGTTGTTGTTGGTGCTGGAGCTAAAGCACAATGGGTAGGGCATTTGTCTTGCACCAGACTGACCCGGATTCAATTCCCAGCATCGCATATGGTCGTCCAAGCACTGTCAGGAATAATTCCTGAGTGCGGAGCCAGGAGTAACCCCTCTGCATTGCCAGGTGTGGCTGAAAAAGAAAGAAAAGAAACGTTTTTAATTTATCTTATTTTATTTACCACACACAAACATATATATCTTTTTGTCTGTTTTTCTGTGTATCATATACTCCTGTTTTGTCTTTTTTTCTATGAATTTCTATCACTAGCATCATTATGTGAGAGCCATCAAGTCCCTTTGTGCAGTATAAACTAAGACTTACACAGGATATACAATGAAAAAGAGCACCCTCTCATCTATACTCTTATATGATAAATATATGTTATAGTAAATTACCTAATTAAACAAGCATAACATGAAAATTAGATGTTTGTTCCTATACATCTTTGGAAAAGTAACCATTTTCGCTTCTGTCCTATTTATTATCCCTTCAATTTGCAAAAGCTGAGTAATCAGGAATTCCACACCATAGCTTTAATTGCAAGCATATCCACTAAGTGCTGATGTGGGAAATTCTGTTGCTGAGCTTTTTAAAAGTGACAACTTTGTCTTTTCCTTTTTTCTATTTTAGAGTAATTAAGATGGCCTGTATAATCACACCACACCCTTGTCAGTACAGTCTTTTTCTCAAACTCATATAGTCTCCTGTAATAGTATAATTATTTGGGAAAAAAAAGATGATGACAGTAATAATAGTCAACATGAAAGTAGAAGTCGGCATATGTATACTATGTTCCAGGGATCATTTTGTAAGTCGTTGAAATGCATTGTTTCATTTGATGTTAATAGAACTATTTTAAAATCTCTGACTACTTCAAAAACAAACTAATTCAACTTATGCCATTAGGCTTTCTCTTAAGTGTTTCATTGCAAAAAACTGGATTATACTCTCATTTTATGAACCTTATACTACCTTAGACCATTATTTAACCTCTCTCAACTTCATTAAATAATCAATACATTTATCTTTCAAAAAATTAAATTCTTCTTCTGATTTTCTTACTTCCCATATGTCACGTTTGCAGAAACCATCATTTTCTGCAAATTTTATCTCTTAAAACAGGGCTTCCTATAATTCAACATGCATTTGAATGCTCTGGAGTCTTGTTAAAATACAGATGCTGAATAAGCAGATATGGAACATGGTAAGTGTCACCGCATTTTAAGAGAGCTCCCTGATGATACCATGATATTGGTCTAAGAACTTTACTTTGAGTACCAAGGTCTTCAGTAATTCTAGAATCGATCATTTATCCTTTAGGTTATTAACCCAATCAATACATTGTGATTAATGCTTAGTATAATATTGACTATGAGAAAGGAACTGAAGGTCAGATGGTCATAAATTAAATTCCAATACACAATAATTTCTCTGCTCAGTAAACAATTGTGTTGCTTTAATTTGTTCATTCATATAAAGATTGCAAAACTCTGATTAGGTGGATAAATGTATACCTCTATTACTTTAAGTATAAAAATCTGTTTTCATTGTGGGGTAGAGGATGATGATTTTTTTTCTTTCAGGTAATTTATCCCCAATTAATTGTATCTGATGACTCTCACACCGAAGTTTAAATGTCTTAGACTTGTGAAGACTATTTCCAGAAAGCCTCTGAGGGTCTGTTGACAACAGCCTATATTACAGAAGACTTGATTTTAGTGACCCTCATGCCAGAGTTAATTTTCTAAACATATAATGGTGAACCTACGCTGACCTTAACAGTTTATTGCACTGTCCCAGGGTACCTATTCAATCTATTTTCTTATGCTTAGTGCCCTGACTGGTACTGTTCTGCTAATAGAACAAGTACATGAATCCATAGTAGTCTATGGAAAGATGAAGTAAAAATACTATCCAAATGCCAGGTATGGTAAAAACATTCCGTGAAAAAATATTCAATTGTTTATATCAGAAGTCAGGGAAAGACAAAGGTCTTTTTTTCTAGGTAAATATTACTGAGTATATAAAATTCTCATATTTTGCTATTGTGTAAATATGTTAAGGGAAGTGTATAAATAATACAAGTCTTAAGAATGTGTGAATCTTTGCCATAAGCAGTAGTTCCAAACTGAGTATCCAAATATAAAATAATGAAGATAAATTGTATTGTACATTTATATAAGCACAAAAAGTATATAAATTACATTTCTCAAGATACTAGAAACTAAAAAATTTAAATATGTAAATTAGGGCCAGAAAGATAGAACATTGGGAAGGGCCCTTGCCTTTCACATGGGCTGCCCAGATTTGGTCCCAATGCCCCAGATGGCCCAGGAGTTCCACCAGGAGTGATCCCTGAGTGCCAAACCAGCATCAACATAGCTGGTGTAGCACCAAAACAAACAGAAAATTATGTAAATTATTATAACATGTACTGAAATAACTAATATTTTATCATGTATAATTAAAGGTAATAGCATGTATACATTAATACTTATTGTATACACATAATAAGTATCAGCACAGTTTTTAAACATGAATAAATGTTAACAAAACATATCTGCATATTAGGAGTGAACTTATTTTTTTTCTTTTTTGTTATCTCAGTGAACATGGGCAAATGTAAATTTTCAAATAAATATTAGGTCAGCACTGAAATAACAGTTTTCTCATATTACCCATTTTAAGCTCATTTTCAGTAACCCAAAGTTGAAGGGGTACTCCAACTCTTTTCTGCTGATGGTGACGTGATAATATGTGTTATTAGGAAAAGTAATTTCCAGTTATTGTATTGGATTTCAGTAATTACTTTTTCAATAAAGAAAGTGAAAACTATTAAAAGCAAAAATGTGAAATAAATTAGCTTTATATCCTACACTCAATTAAACTATCATAGCAAGAAGGTAATGAATTAAGATAATTTGAGGATAGGAATAAGGCTTTACAAAGCAGAGATTTAACACTCTTCTAAAATCCATTAAAAATACTCCAAAAGATCACAGCAAAGAGGGCAGCCCACAACTACTTCAGAGACATTGCCTTCTGCATGCTAAGTAGGTAGAGTTTTCAGTTTCTGAAATCTTAGAGGTTCATGCACCAAGAGCTCAAGTATGCAAAAGTATGGTTTGGCGACAATGGTTCCAACAGAAAAGCTGAGTTTTCTAGTGACTTCATCGTTTTAAGGACAACAGTAAGAGAGTAAGCAATCTTGTTCTTCATATATGTGTTCTCTCGGGAAATCCACATAGTATTTGAGCAATCATTAATGTATAAATATTTCATTTATTATAAGGAAGTGCTTCAAAATATTAAACTCTTCTATCTGCCCTGTTAAGATCTCTCCTGTGAATTCATACTTCATGTTGTTATTATTTTGCAGAAGTGTGTCCTAGTCATTCAATCTGGTCTCAGGAATCATTTCCTTAAGAATGACCCAACCAGGGGCCAGTGAATGAGTAGAGTGGGTAGGGCATGTGCCTTCACACAGCTGAACAGAGTTCAAGCCTCAGAGTTCCATATGATTTCAAACCCACTAGGATTGATCCCAGAGTGCAGAACCACAGGTAAGCCCTGAGCACTGTTGTGTGAAACCAAAAAGAAGACATACAATACAAAAAAATAAAAATTAGGCAACCATTAATGAAACAAAAATTACGTGAACATGTCACTGTCACTGTCATTCTGTTGCTCATTGATTTGTTTGAGTGGGCACCAGTAAAGTCTCTCATTGTAAGACTTAATTGTTACTGTTCTGGGCATACCCAATATGCCACGGGTAGCTTGTCCCGGGTAGCTTACCAGGCTCTGCCGTGTGGGCGCGATACTCTCCGTAGCTTGCCAAGCTCTCTGAGAGGGGCGGAGGAATCAAACACAGGTTGGCTGCGTGAAAGGCGAACGCCCTACCGATGTGCTATCGCTCCAGCCCTAAACATGTACCTCAGTCAGTTCAATAACAATTTTTTCTTTAGTTTTCTTCATGATTATATCACCATTTGAGACTTTTTAAAATATGCTTTTGATTCCTGGTAATTTAAGTGAAGCATAAAGAACAAAAAAACAAAAAGAACAAAACTAAAAGCAAACAAAAAAAATCAAACAAGAAAAATTTTTCTTGCTTTTATTAGGAAATATAGGATGGGTCTCCAGTCTTTAGTCTTATGCCTGGCAGTTGTATAAAAGGCGTGGCTATGATGGAGACACAGGTTCATTTCACTGTGGCTTTAGAATAATTAAGGGAGCAGTTATGAACCCTTCTTTTTGTGGAGACCTAGTCACCATAACTATCCTATGCTGCTTTTTAAATTTATTTATTTATTTATTTATTTATTTATTTATTGTGAAGACACATTACTTTGTTTTGCTTTATTTATTTATTTATTTATTTATTTTTTAAGAAGCAACACACAGTTTCACAGATAAACAAGAGCTCAGGAACTTCATAGACTCAAAACTATGGTTACAAGAACAATTGAATGGGCTACTTTAAGACAAGACAGGACCCTCAAATACACCAAATTTCAGCAGAAAAATGGGACAAACCCCCACACCAATAATCTCCCTCAATGTCAATGAGCTAAAGGCACCAATTAAAAGACACAGAGTGGCAGGATGGATTAGAAAATTGAACCCAACATTCTGCTGCCTGCAAGAAATACATCTCAAAAGTCAGAGCAAAAATAGGATCAAAATCAAAGGTTGGAAAACAATTCTACAGGCAAACAACTCCCATAAAAAAGCTGGGGTAGCCATCCCAGTATCAGACCACATTGATTTCAGACTGAAGAAGGTCACAAGAGCCAGTGAAGGTCATTTCTTATTGATAAAGGGATCTGTACAACAGGAAGAACTAACAATACTAATTATATATGTACCTAATGAGGGACCAGCAAAGTACTCAAAACAACTACTCATAGATTTGAAGAAAGACATCGATAATAACACAATACTTGGGGGAGACTTGAACACCACTTTACCACATCTTTTTTTAATTTAATTTTTTTATTGAATCACCATGTGGAAAGTTACAAAGCTTTCAGGCTTAAGTCTCAGTTATACAATGCTCGAACACCCATCCCTTCACCAGTGCACATATTCCACCACCAAGAATCACAATACATGTCCCCCTGACCCCCCATCCCCTTCACCTGTGTAGCTGATAAATTTCACTTTACTTTCTCTTTACTTAGACTACATTCAATATTTCAACAAAAAACTCACTATTATTGTTTGGAGTTTCCCCCCACCCCAAAGTCGGACCTGCTGGAAAGAAAACATTTGATAATTTGTTTTCCATTTTGTTTAGGGGCCAACATCCACTGTCTCAAGGCTTTTTCCCTCCTTTGTGCTGACAAAATATGGTCAGCTCCTTGTAAGTAACACATTTGCTGTGTTACTTACCTCTATCCTCCAAAACACATTGCTTTGTTTTGCTTTTGTTTTTCTGTATTTTTGCTTCACTTCAAGTACCAGGAATCATATGGGTGCTCAAAAATGTTTTGTGTACTTTTGATATACTTAAATATCTGAAGAAATGAATCATTAAGAAAATATTCCCTTACCTGAGAATCATTCAATATTTTACATATATTCAAATTCAATAATTTTTAAAAATAAAATTCTTATTATGTAGCCTGAATTATAGAAACTATAGTATTTTGCCATTTTCTAAAATGATTTTACACTTCAATATTGTTTTCATTTCAAATTGCACATGTCCTATTCGTGTTTTTGTGTGTGTGGTTTTCTTTTTTTGCTATGGGGCACATTCAGAAGTGTTCAGGGCTGACCTCTGGCTCTGGGTTCAGGGATCACTCCTGGTGGGCTCAGGGAATGAGTATTGAACTGGGTCAGCCACATGCAAAGCAAGCACCAACCCAACCCACTGGACTACTGCTCTTGCCCTCCTACGTTCAGTTCACTTGCTGATTTGCAGAGCACCTCTGTTGTTCTCCATTGGTCAGCACTGAGAATCTGAAGAGCACAGTCTTTTCAACTGCAATTCTTTACCTTTGAGGGTGAAAAGGAGTATTTTCAGAAGTCCTTAAAGATTTCTTTCATTCCAAAGAAACATGATGGATCAAAATCATTTTAAAAATTGTGAAGAAATGGTTTGACAAAGGTGGATTTTCATGTAAATGCCAATGCTGGGGCCAATGATATGTTTTAAAAGCACAGTATTGGGGCTGGAGCAACAGCACAGCAGGTAGGGTGTTTGCCTTGCACGAGGCTGACCTGGGTTCAATTCCTAGCATCCCATATAGTCCCCTGAGCACCTCCAGGGATAATTTCTGACTGCAGAGCCAGGAATAACCCCTGTGCATCACAGAATATGACCCAAAAAGCTAAATAAATAAATAAATAAATAAATAAATAAATAAATAAGCACAGTGTTGGTGAAACACATATGAAAGCTTGGGATTGACTCCCAGTACTGCAGGAAAGCGAATAAATAAATAAATAAAATGCAAATGCTAATTTCTCTAAGAAAGCAAGGATACCATCAGTAATTAATGCCATGCAGTGATTTTCTTTAATCTAGTTATTTTCCTCTAATAAGTAGCTGAGACCAGTTACTTTATGAAAATGTAAATTTTGTTAGAAAATAATGGCAATTATAATCATGAAGTACTGCACTCATTAATCAAAAAGAAGTGCATTGGTATAGAGATCTGACATAAGAAGGATAGGCATGGGTAAAAATAAAATAGGACTTTATACACTGAGAGCTGCTCTTATATTAAATCTTGTTTATTATTATTAAGGTTAAGGGGGGAACATGATTACTTTCTTCTACCATACTGTTGCCAGAATAGGTAATTTAAATTATTCTGATTAATGGTACATCTTTATAGTTTATAGGTAAGCTTGAAAAACTAGGCACCAAATCAAATGATAAAACAAATGTTTTCTGATTTTCTCTTATATTCTCTACAAATAGCACTGTAGTACTCTTGCATCACTGTTCATCAATATGTTCGAGCGGGGCACCAGTAACTTCTCCATTGTGAGACTTTTTGTTACTGTTTTTGGCATATCGAAAATGCCACGGGTAGCTTGCCAGTCTCAGCCATGTGGACGGGATACTCTTGGGAGCTTGCCAGGCTCTCCGAGGGGGACGGAGGAATCGAACCCGGGTTGGCCGCATGCAAGGCAAATGCTCTACCTGCTGTGCTACTACTCCAGTCCATTCTCTACAAAATAAGTGAAATTAAATATGATTCTCAATCTTGGAATTTCAACATATTCATAACTCAACAACCTAGGGTCATTAATCTCCACAGTAAATTCTGTGAGGTTTCTGAGTACAAATATTGCAACTTAGTAACATAAATACTCATTAAAATTAATTTTCAGGTCTTATAACTTAATCAGTTGTTCATAAATATAAAAAATATAAATATCATTTGTTTTATACATAGTATTAAAATCTTGGCAAGAGCAATTGGGCAAGAAAAGAAACAAAAGAAATGCAAATTAGGGGAAAGCCATACTTTTTTTTTTACTGTTGTAACAATGTTTCTTCTTTCTCTCTTTGTTTTCTTCTCCCTTCTTCCTTCCTTCCTTCCTTCTTCCTTCCTTCTTCCTTTCCTTCCTTCCTTCTTCCTTCTTCCTTCCTTCCTTCCTTCCTCTCTTTTCTTTCTGTTTCTTTCTTTCTTTCTTTCTTTCTTGGTCTTTCTTTCTCTTTCTTTCTTTCTCTTCTTTCTTTCCTTTCTTTCTTTCTTTCTTTTTCTTTCTTTCTTTCTTTCTTTCTTTCTTTCTTTCTTTCTTCTTTCTTTCTTTCTTTCTTCTTTCTTCCTCCCTCCTCCCTCCCTCCCTCCCTCTCTCTCCTCTTCTCTCTTTCTTCTTCTTTCTTTCTTTCTTTCTTCTTTCTTTCTCTTTCTTTCTTTTCTTCTTTCTTTCTTTCTTGTTCTTCTTTCTCTTTCTTTCTTTCTTTCTCTTTCTTTCTTTCTTTCTTTCTTCTCTTTCTTTCTTTCTTCTTTCTCTTCTTTCTCTCTCTTTCTTTCTTTCTCTTTCTTTCTTCTTTCTTTCTTCTTTCTTTCTTCTTCTTCTTTCTTTCTTCTCTCCTCCCTCCTCCCTCCTCTCCCTCCTCTCTCTCTTTCTCTCTTCTTTCTTTCTTTCTTTCTTTCTTTCTTTCTTTCTTTCTTTCTTTCTTTCTTTCTTTCTTTCTTTTCTTTCTTTCTTTCTTTCTTTCTTTCTTTCTTTCTTTCTTTCTTTCTTTCTTTCTTTCTTTCTTTCTTCTTCTTTCTTTCTTCTCTTTCTTTCTTTCTTTCTCTCCTTCTTTCTTTCTCTCTTTCTTTCTTCTTTCTCTCTTCTTCTTTCTTTCTCTCTTTCTTCTTCTCTCTTCCTTCCTTCCTTCCTTCCTTCCTTCCTTCCTTCCTTCCTTCCTTCTTCCTTCCTTCCTTCCTTCCTTCTTCTTCCTTCCTTTCTTCCTTCTTTCTTTCTTTCTTTCTTTCTTTCTTTCTTTCTTTCTTTCTTTCTTTTCTTTCTTTCTTTCTTTCTTTCTTTCTTCTTTCTTTCTTTCTTTCTTTCTTTCTTTCTTCTTTGGCATATTGAATACACCATGGTAGCTTGCCAGTCTCAGCTGTATGGGCGGGATACTCTTGGGAGCTTGCCAGGCTCTCTGAAAGGGATGGAGGAATCGAACTCAGGTCAGCCACGTCCTTTTTTTTCATTGAATCACCGTGAGATACAGTTTCAAAGATTTCATGTTTGAGTTTCAGTTATACAATGATCGAACACCCATCATTCCATTGCACATTTTACACCACCAATGTCCTCAGAATTCCTCCTCCCCTACCCAACCCTCCCTCTGCTTCTATAGTAAACAATTTCCCGCCACACTGTCTTTCTACTTTTTGATCATTATGGTTTGCAATATAGGTACTGACGAGGCTATCATGCGTGGTCTTTTATCTACTTTCAGCACACATCTCCCATCCTGAATGATTCCTCCAACCATCATTGACTTAGTGATCACAATCTGTATTCCAGCTGCCTTCTTGCCCAGATCATGAGGAAGGCTTCCAACCTTGGAGCACTATTCATGGCTCTTGGATCTACTGTCCTTGGATTTCAGTCTTAGGTTATTTTATATTCCACAAATGAGTGCAATCATTCTATGCCTGTCCCTCTCTGTCTGACTCATTTCATTCACATTATACTCTCCATGTCCATTCACTTATAAGCAAATTTTATGACTTCATCTTTCCTAACAGCTGCATTATATTCCATACCCTTAGGATATATTCCCAGAAGCTCAATTTCTCGTTCTTGAAGGAATGCACATATTGTTTTCCAAAAAGGCTGGAACAATCTGCATTCTCACCAATAATAAAAGAGAGACCATTTCTCCCCAAATATGCGCCAGCACTAGTTTTTATTGTTCTTTTTCATGCACGCCAGTCTCTGTGTTGTGAGATGATATGTCATTGTTGTTTTGATTTGCATCTCCCTGATGATTAATGACATAGAGTACTTTTTCATGTGCCTATTGGCCACTTGTATTTCTTTTTGAAGAAGCCTCTGTTCATTTCTTCTCCCCATTTGCTCCTCTGGATTTTGGTCACTGTTTTTGAGTTGCAGAACTTCTTAGTTTAATGTAGTCCCATTTGTTTATTTTTGTTTCCACTTGCTTAGTGGTGTTTCATCCTTAAAGAAGCTATTAGTTTCAATTTCATGGAGGATTCTGCCTACATTTTTCTCTATATACCGTATAAATTCAGGTCTGATATTGAAGTCTTTAATCCATTTTGATCTGACTTTTGTGCCTGGTATTAGAGGTCACAGTTTACTTTTTTTTTTTGCAGATAGTTGTCCAGCTTTCCCAGAACCACTTGTTAAAGAGACTTTCCTTGTTCCAGTTCACCTTTCTTACTCCTTTTTCAAAGATCAAGTGATTATATATTTGAGAGTCTGTGATGGAATATTTAAATCTGTTCCATTAGTCTGCGGTTCTGTTTCTAGCCCAATACCATGCTGTTTTAATTACAACTGCTTTGTAGTAGAGTTTGAAGTTGGGGAAGGTGATGCCACCCATCTTCTTTTTCCCAAGGATTGCTTTTGCTATTAGTGGGGGTTTCTTGTTCCATATGAATTTCAGGAGTGTTTTGTCTATTTATTTGAAAAATGTCATGGATATCCTGATAGGAACTGCTTTAAATCTATATAGTGCTTTGGGGAATATTTCAATTTTGATAAGTTAATCCTCCCTAACCATGACCAGGGGATATGTCTCCATTTCCTAATGTCCTCCTTTATTTCTTGAAGTAGTGTTTTGTAATTGTCCTTGTATAGGTCCTTCACCTCTTTAGTAAGCTGATTCTGAGGAACTTGATTTTCTGAGGTACTAGTGTGAACAGGATTTTTAAAAAATATCTTTTTCTTCCTTTCCATTATTTGTATAAAGGAAAGCCATGGATTTTTGGGTGTTGATTTTGTAGGCTGACACTTTACTATATAAACCTATTTTCAGGAGCTTTTTGTAGTGTCTTTAAGAGCATCCTTATTTTCAATGACATGATAGTATGCATAAAATTCTAAACACTTAATGTAATGACTATTGAAAGCAACAAATCAAAATATCATAATGGCAATAAATTTAAAATGATAAATCTTTTTAAAATTATGTATCAGTTACATTTTTATGTGAGCAATGAACTAGAAGAAAATCTTAAAAATCAAATTTACAGTTGCATTTAAAAAAAAATTAGTGTTGGACTGGAGCGATAGCACAGCAGGTAGGGGGTTTAGGTAGAGACAAAATCCTGAAAGTAGCAAGATCAAAGAAAGAAATTGCCTACAAATGAGCATTCTTAAGATTCACAGCTGACTTGTCTTATGAAACCCTCATGGCCTGAACACAGTGGTGGGATATAGTGAAAAGACTCAATGAAATAAATGCCTCCCAAAAATGCTTTACCAGCTAGACTCTCATTCATAACAGAAGGAACAACACACAGTTTTACACATAAACAACAGCTCAGGAACTTCATAGACGCAAAACCATGGTTACAAGAACAACTGAATGGGCTACTTTAAGATGACATGACCCTCAAATACACCAAATTTCAGCAGAAAATTCAGACAACACCACATAACAATAATCTCTCTTAAAATCAATGGGCTAAATGCACCAATTAAAAGACACAGAATGGCAGGATGGATTAGAAAATTGAACCCAACATTTTGTTGCCTGCAAGAAACACATCTCAACAGTCAGAAAAAACACAGGCTCAAATCCTACAGGCAAACAACTCCCATAAAAAAATCTGCGGTAGCTATCCTAGAATCAGACTACATTGATTTCAGACTGAAGAAGGTCAGAAGAGACAGTGAAGCTCATTTCTTATTGATAAAGGGATCTGTACAACAAGAAGAATTTACAATACTAAATATATATGCACCTAATAAGGGACCAGCAAAGTACTTAACACAACTACACACAGACTTGAAAAAGACGTTGATAGCAACACAATACTAGTGGGAGTCTTCAATACCACTTTATCACCTCTTGATAGATCAACCAGACTCAAGTTTAGTAAGGACATACTTAATCTGAGGGAAGAAATGAAAGAAATGGACTTAGTAGATGTATGCAGGACACTTCATCCTCAAAAAGCTGAATACACATTCTTCTCAAGTGTGAATGGAGCATTCTCCAGGATAGACCACATGCTGAGCCACAAAACATATCTCATAAAATTAAGAAGATAGAAACTATATCAGATCTTCTCAGACCATGATGTGCTGAAATTAGAAATAAATCACACACACCAACAGAAAACAAAATAAAACAGCTAGAAATTAAACAGCTCACTCTTGGACAACGAGTGGCTTAGAAAGGAAATCAGAGAGGAAATCAAAGATTCCTGGAAATGAATGAAAATGAAGACACAAGTTACCAAAACATATGGGAGACAGCAAAAGCTGTTTTAAGGGGTAAGTTTCTAGCTCTACAAGCATTCCTCAGGAAGGAGGAGCAAGCACACATAAGTAACCTAACCTCACAACTTAAGAGCTTAGAAAATGACCAACAAAAGGAGCCCTATCCGAACAGGAGGAAGGAAATAATAAAACTCAGAGCAGAAATCAACAAAATGGAAACCCAAAAAAAAACCAGAAAGATCAAGGAAACCTAGAGCTGATTATTTGAGAAAATAAAGAAGATCGATAAAACTCAGGCATGACACGCACAAAAAAAGAGAGAGAGAAAAACCCTTATACACCATATCAGAAATGAAAAGGGGGGACATAACATCATCATCATCTCGTTGATCATCAAATTTCTCAAGCAGTCTCAGTAATGTCTCCATTCATCCTAGCCCTGAGATTTCAGAAGCCTCTCCTTACTCGTCCTTCCCCATGATGACACATTGGAGGTTCTTTCAGGGTCAGGAGAATGAGACCCAGCATTGTTACTGGTTTTGGCATATGAATACACCATAGGAATTTTCGAGGCTCTCCCATGTGGGCAGGAAACTTTTGGTAGCTTGCCAGGTTCTCCCAGAGGGAGAAGAAGGCTATAAGATGGCTATATTAGAAGTAGGCTATATTCCAGGATCTTGGGGTTAAGTCTCTGGATGTTGGCTGTTGGTGGGATTACACAGCGCCGGCAGGGGCAGTCTCTGGGTGTGACCACTTATCTACTGGAAAATGGGAAATCTGGGTGGAAGAGGCCCAGTCCCGATCCAAGCAGGCTTGGAGGTCTCAGCCACGGGTCCCACACACCTGGGTTCCTCTGCTGGTACCTTCAAGAGTGAGAGTCGTCCAAACATAACAACAGAAACTAAAGAAATTCAAAGGATCCTCAGATATTACTTTGAGAAACTTTATGCCATGAAAAATGAAAACCTCAAGTAAATGGATAAATTCCTAGATTCCTGTACCCTCTCAAGGCTGAACCAAGAAGAATATGAATACCTGAACAGACTTATCACAAACAAGGACATTGAAACGATAATTAAAAGTTTCCCCAAGCACAAAAGTCCTGGCCCAGATGGATTCACTAGTGAATTCTTCCAAATCTTTAAAGAGGACTTACTCCAAATAAATAAATTAATAAATTAATAAATTAATTAATTAATTAAAGAGGACTTACTCCCAATCCTCTTTAAGCTTTTCCAGGAAATTCAAGTATCAGAAACACTTCTAAACAGTTTCTATGAAGCAAATATCACCCTGATACGAAAATCAGACAGAGATACTACAAAGAAAGAGAATTACAGACCAATATTTCTAATGAACACAGACACAAAGATCCTCAACAAAATATTAGCAAATAGAATCCAACAACTCAACAAAAAGATCATATACTATGACCAAGTAGGATTCAACCTAAGGACACAAGGATGGTTTAACATTCACAAATCAATCAACATAATTCATCATGTCAATAATAGAAATAATAAAAACAATATGATCATATCAATAGATGCAGACAAACCATTTGACAAGATCCAGCAGCCGTTTATGATGAAAACTCTCAGCAAAATGGGAATCAAAGGAACTTTCCTCAATATAGTAAAAGCCATCTACCATAAGGTCACATCAAGCATCATTCTCAATGGGAAAAACTAAAAGCCTTCTCTCTAATATTGGCACAAGACAAGATTTCCTGCTTTCCCCACTCTTATTCAATATAGTACAGGAAGTCCTGGCTGTAGCAGTTAGACAAGAAAAAGATACCAAGGGCATACATACAGATAGGAAAGAACGAGGTCAAGTTGTCACTATTTGCTGACTATATGATACTATATTTAAAAAACCCTAAAGACTCTACAGAAAAGCTCCTAGAAATAATAGGTCGATATAGTAAAGTGGCAGGCTACAAAATCAACACCCAAATTCCATGGATTTCTTATATAAAAATAATGAAAGAGAAGAAAGAGACATTAAAAAAAATCACGTTCACAATAGTACCTCAGAAAATCAAGTACCTTGGAATCAGCTTAACCAAAGAGGTAAAGAACGCATATAAGGAAAATTACAGAACACTACTTAAACAAATAAAAGAGGACACTAGAAAATGGAGACACATCCCCTGCTTATCGATAGGGAGAATTAACATGATCAAAATGGCAATACTGCCCAAACCACTATACAAATTTAACACGGTCGCTAACAGGATACCCATGACATTTTACAAATAAATAGACAAAACACTCCTGAAATTCATATGGAACAAGAAACCCCCACTAATAGCAAAAGCAATCCTTGGGAAATAGAAAATGGGTGGCATCACCTTCCCCAACTTCAAACTCTACTACAAAGCAGTAGTAGAGCCTGGTATGGGGCTAGAAACAGACCTGCAGACCAATGGAACAGAGTTGAATATGCTGTCAGAGACCCCCAAATATGTGGCCACTTAATCTTTGACAAAAGAACAATAAAGGTGACTTGAAACAAGGAAAGCCTCTTCAATAAGTCATACTGGGAAAACTGAATAGCTACCTGCAAAAAAATGAACACGGACCTCTGTCTAACGGCAGGCACAAAAGTCAGATCAAAGTGGATTACAGACTTCAATATCAGACCTAAATTTATATGGTACATAGAGAAAAATGTAGGCTGAACTCTCCATGATATTGAAGCTAAAAGTGTCTGTAAGGATGAAACAGCACTTACCATGCAAATGGAAGCAAACATAAACAAATGGGACTACATCAAACTAGGAAGCTTCTGCACTTCAAAAGAAATAGTGACCCAAATACAGAAAAAGCCCATAAAATGAGAAAGAATATTTACCCAATACCTATCTAATAAGGATTAATATCCCGGTTATACAATAGACTAGTAGAACTGTACAAGAAAAAACCTCCAACCCCATCAAAAAATGGGGAGAAGAAATTAACAGAAGCTTCCTCAAAAAAGAAACACAAATGGCCAAAAGGCACATAAAAAATGTTCCACATCGCTAGTCATCAGGGAGATGCAAGTCAAAACAATGAGATATCATCTTACACCACAGAGACTGGCACACATTCAAAAGAACAAAAGCAACCACTGCTGGCGTGGATGTGGGGAAATAGGGACGCTCTTTCACTGTTGGTGGAAATGCCACTGGTCCAGTCTTTCTAGAAAACAATATGGACAGTCCTTCAAAAACTAGAAATTGATCTACCATATGACCTTGAAATACCACTTCTGGAAAAATATCCCAAGGATTCAAACAAGCACAGTAGAAATGGCATCTGTACCTATGTGTTCATTGCAGCACTGTTCACAGTAGCCAAAATCTGGAGACAACCCAAGTGCCCTAAAACAGATGACTGGTTAAAGAAACTTTGGTACATCTACACAATGAAATACTATGCAGCTGTTAGGAGAGATGAAGTAATGAAATTTGCTTATAGGTGTATAGATATGGAGAGTATAGTGTGGATGAAATGAGTCAGAAAGAGAGGGGCAGACATAGAACGACTGCACTCATTTGTGGAGTATAGAATATCACATAACGCTGACACCCAAGGACAGTAGAATTTAGGGCCTGGAGGATTGCCTCATAGCTGGAAGTCTGCTTCATGAGCAGAGGGGAGAAGGCAGATGGAATAGAGAAGGGATTGCTAAGAAAATGATGTTTGGAGGAATCAGTCTGGATGGGAGATATGTGCCGAAAGCAGATAACGGACCAACCATGATGACCTCTCAGTGTCTGTGTTGCAAGCCATAATGCCCCAAATTAGAAAGTATGGGGAATATTGTCTGCCATGGAGGCAGGGGGACAGTGAGAAAGAGGGGGTATACCACATATATTGGTGGTGGGGACTGTGCACTGGTGGAGGAATGGGTGATTGATCATTGTGTGATTATAACCCCGGGCTGGAGCGATAGCTCAGCAGTAGGGCATTTGCCTTGCATGCGGTCAAACCAGGTTCGACTCCTCCGCCCTTCTCTGAGAGCCCGGCAAGCAACCAAGAGTATCTCGCCTACACGGCAGAGCCTGGCAAACTCCCCGTGGCATATTTGATATTTCAAAAACAGTAACAAGTCTCAAATGAAGATGTTACTGGTGCCCGCTCTAGCAAGTCGATGAGTAAGGAGATGACAAGTGACAGTGACAGTGATTGTAACCCAAACATGAAAGATTGTAACTATCTCATGGTGATTCAATAAAATATAAATAGAGACAGAAGAATAAATGAGGCACTATTACCCGAAATTTAAAATATACTACAGAATCTAAAAAGATGAGACAGTAGGGAAGGTGCTTGCTTTGCTCACGACTAAGCAGATTTGATCCCAGGAATCCATATATTTTTCCAAGCCCAATATCAAGCATGATATCTAAGTTTTGAGTGGAATAATCCCTGAGCACCTCTCAGTGTTGCCCAAAATGCAAAACAAATAAAAAAACAAAATGCTACCAAACTTTATTCAATAAAACAGTATGGTATTTGGCTCAAAAGAGACACACAAGTTAATGGACTACAACTGAAAACAAAAATTATAGTTTGCACATACAATTTATAATAAAAGAGTCAACAGTAAAACAATATCTTTTCAATAAATGATGCTAGAAAATTTGGATAGCTACATGCAAAATATCTTACACAAAATGCAAAATATACATAAAATTTATACACAAAATATCATAAGAAAAATGATCAAAAATGCATGTTTGGGTAATAAACTTAAAATCATAGAATTTATTGTGGGAACCATAGGCAAAATACATCATGATATTCAATTTTTATCATATTTTCAGCAATTTGACTCTAATAACAACAAAGACAAAAGCAAAAACAAATGGGATTGTATCAAGCAAGCAAAAAATGTGTTGCACAGCTAATATGAACTATTATGACTAAAAGGTATTTTACTTTGGACCAGAGAGATAGTGCCAGGGTCTATGTACTTATTTTCCATGCAGTCATTCCTGGCTTCATTTATAGCACCACAAATTGTCCCCTGAGCCCCACCAGGAGTGATCCTGAGTACAGAGCCAGGAGCAATGCCTGAGCACTGCTGGAAGTGTCCTCCCCAAAAAGACATCCAACTCAATAGGAGAGAATATTTGCTGCATATCATCTAACAAGTAACTAATGTTTAAGGCATATTTAGAATTCAGAAAACACAAGGAAAAAAATCTAATCAGTAAAAACTGAATAGACACATCTCCGAAGAAGACACACAGATAGCCAAGAAGTATATGAAAGTGTCCTCATCATCATATTTTAGGGAACTGTAAAACAAAATTATGTTAAGTTAGCATGTCAGAAGCAATAAACCATGTGGGGGCATACAGAATGAGGCACCATCATATACTGTGAGTGAGAATGTAAATTGGTCTACTTCTGTGGAAAGAACATGGTGATTTCTTAAATTGTTCAAAACAGTTCTATCATTATGATATAGCAATTCTACTAATAATCTATTTGGAGAGCACAAAATTAGTAATTTAAGAGATACATGGGCACATTTGTTAACTGGGCCATTTACAATAGTCAAAATCTTGAAAAATTAAGCTTAACAACAAAGACTGAAAAAAGGTGAAATAAATGCACAATGCAATACATAATAATATACTATTATGTATTATATTATAAGAAAATAGGGGGCTGGAGCAATAGCATAGCGGGTAGGGCGTTTGCCTTGCACGTGGCAGACCCAGGTTCGAATCCCAGCATCCCATATGGTCCCCTGAGCACCACCAGGAGTAACCCCTGTGCATTGCTGGGTGTGACCCAAAAAGCAAAAAAAAAAAAAAAAAAGAAAAGAAAAGAAAAGAAAATTATAAGGACAGATGAAATCTTGTTTTTCTGTGATAACAGGGATTGAACTGGGGGGGTAGTTTTGCTAAGCAAAACTAGTCAGAAAGATAAAGAAATACACATCACTTCTGTAAGAGCATGTCACTCAAACGTAGGATATAGAAAAGCATATTGAAGAAACAAAGCCAAATGAGAACAAATCTTCGCTTTCCGACTGAAGAGCTAAAATTATCACAGGCAAATGATGGGAGAATGTAAGGAAGAGGGTGTGATTTGAGGGGAGAGACATCAAGATTGTGGGGAAGGATGTTGATATTTTGAAGGTAGGCATAGTGTAGAAAGATATTTAGAAGAGGGATCAAATTATGTTCATGAAACATATATGGTATTATAAATCTAGTTTATTTCAATCTCAAAAAGATGATATCTAACTTAGCTCAAAAGAAGCCCTTTCTATGTCTTAATCAGAAGACCAATGTAAGTCTTAGCTTCCAAGTAGGAGACAGTAAAACTTAATCAAGTGCCAATTAGAGAAAAACATCTTTCAAGGTAACAGGCAAAAGGACAGCTTATAGTGAAGGATAGTCATTTCTCTGACAGGCAGCATCATGATAAGGGAAACTCAGGAACAAACAAAACATTCTCCATTTTCACTGCCTCTGCTAAATTAGTAATGTGCTCTCTATTTTTATGAACTTTAAAAAATGTCTATAAAATTCAAAATTATAACAGAAGGAGGGACATTGTATTTGTAAAGAGCCCAATTGCATATTTCCTTCAATTATTCAGTTATCCCTTCTGTAATTAACCTACTAGATAGAAGAACAACCCACTTTCCCTAGCATGTCACCAAATTATTGCAGCTATAAGGCAGTTGGTTCAAGGAAAATAAGTGAAGGTAATTGGGTTCAAGGAAAATAAGTGAAGCATAAGCACAACTCTCAGAGAAGAGCTGAAAAATTTAATAAGGCAAAAAAAAGTGTTAGTTTTTCAGCTTCTTGTGCATATTGTAAGAGCATAGAAGAGTGATGTGAGTGAAATTCTTTTACAACTTAGTCTAATTTGGCATGCCATTATAATTGCTGGCTCAGTTAGCAGATGACAGAAAACACTGCTTTCTGCAATTTCCCCTAAAATATTACAGTCCTGTAAGTTGTTCTATTGATGTACTTGAAACCAACCCAAGATGGTACTATTATTGTTAATTTTTATTACAAGAGATGTTTTACAGTTACTGCGCAGAGCTGTAAGAGTGGCTGCTAGATAGTGCGATTATGAATTTGGGGAATGACAGAACTGACTAATTTCATGAATGAAGATACTTAAACAATTCTACCATGAGACATCAGTTATTTTAGATTGATCACATATACTCTGAAATATTTTTCCATGTGAATATACTTTAGAAGTTTATAATAATTACCACTGCTATGTTTACATCAGCAAGAACACATATATCTTAAAGTCACTAGACAGAAGAGATAAGAATCATTTTAAGAAGCAAAATGAATAATAAAATAATAAATGAATATAAATAATTATTAATAAAAGTTGCTTAATTTCTGAAAAACGAACACTTACAAAGGTGAACTTATCCTTTATATGTAGGTTGACCTTCAATAACTTAATGTAACTTATTTGAATACTCATGTTTCTTATCCCTGAAGTAGGAACAGAGGATTGTAAAAGATGAGAAAGTCAAATTGATTCTATGGTATCATGCTAGCCATCATTACAGAATGAGATTTATTTTTCATCAATTTTATTGATGAAACTTGTCATTAGTTTACAATATTAAAAAATCCTGGAGCACAATTTCCCACAACTGTACATAATGTTCTTCCTTTTTTTGGTTTCTCAGGCACATATGGTGCTGTTCAAAGTTACACCTGGCTCTACACTCAGGAATTACTCCTGAAAGGGGTTGGAGAATTTTATGGGATGCTGGAGATTGAACCGGGTTTCACTGTGTGCAAGGCAAACACCCTACCCATCGTACTCTCTGGCCCCATCTGTGTGTATCTTAAGTCTGACAGTATGCCAATTATATAGTGTCAATCACTACCAAAATTAATCTTTTTTTTTTTTTTTTGCTTTTTGGGTCACACCTGGCGATGCACAGGGGTTACTCCTGGCTCTGCACTCAGGAATTACTCCTGGCTCTGCACTCAGGGTTACTCCTGGCTCTGCACTCAGGAATTACCCCTGGCCGTGCTCAGGGGACCATATGGGATGCTGGGATTTGAACCCGGGTCGGCCGCGTGCAAGGCAAACGCCCCACCAGCTGTGCTATCACTCCATCCCCCCAAAATGAATCTTATTATTGACGTTTTCTATCATCTTCCAGTTTTCTAGTAGCCATCTTGCTTCCCATGGAATCTAAGCTTTATTGTACTTTACCAGCTCATTTATTTTAGCTATTTATATTCTACATTTGAGTAAAAAACCATTCAACTGTTGTTCTTTACCTCCTGGTTTATTTTTCTTAGCATAATGAAAGGCATAGCTTCCCAGTTTCTCATTGTTTAAAATGGGCTGAATAGTATTTCATTCAGAATACATACAACTTATTTATCCAGTATAAAAATTAAATAGCTATAGTTATTTGTTTGTTTTATAACTGAAAATAATGTTTGTTTGGTTGGTTGGTTTTGGTCCACACCTGGCAATACTTGGGGCTGCTGCTGACTCTGTGCTCAAGAATCACTACTGACAGGGCCGGAGCGATAGCACAGCGGGTAGGGCGTTTGCCTTGCACGCGGCCGACCCGGGTTCGATCCCCGGCACCCATATGGTCCCCCAAGCACTGCCAGGAGTAATTCCTGAGTGCAAAGCCAGGAGTAACCCTTGAGCATTGCTGGGTGTGACCCAAAAAGCAAAAAAAAAAAAAAAAAAAAAAAGAATCACTACTGACAGGATCAGGGGATCATATATGATGCAACGATCAAATCGAGGTCTACAGTGTGCAAGGCAAGTATCCTACTTCATGTGTTATGACTCCAGTAACCGAAAAGAATTTTTTGTGTGCATAGTATGGATGAGTAGAAATGTTTTAACCTTTTAGTAACTCTGCCTTGGTTGAGACTACTCAAATTTGGGATGATTACCGATAAGTGGATATTTATTATGGCCATTCTATCTCTCTTTTGTTCTCTAGTTATTTCATTTGTAGTTTTTAATTGCTTTTTCCATAAAATTATGCTTCTTCTTTTGGATTTTTTTCCCTCAGGTGATTCTTCCAATTTCATCAGTTTTTTTTTTCCGTTCCTTCTCCAGATTTTTTTGTACGATATTTGAAACAGTATATGTTTCAAATACAATACAATGATGTATTGTGATATTTAGTAATATTTGAAACAGTATATAGTATTTTTTACTGTTACAGATTTATTGCTTTAAACCTGTTTCTCATCTTTTTTTCTCTTTTTATCTCTTTGATTGTGTTATTGAATTTTATTATTGCTTATGTTTCTGATTCTGAACTTCAATCTCCTTCGTATTCTGCCAAAACCACAAACTTTAAAAATCTCCTGTGCTTAGATGTATCAGACATTGTCTGTTGATAAGCTTGTGTAGTGGTATAAGTCACATACTTTGTTTCTGGTTGTCTTAAAAGGAATTACTCCATGTTATGATCTATGCATTCACTTTTTATAGGCATGCCTATAGTTGGTTTGCAATACACATTACTTTCTCAAAGCTGTGTCCAGTCTATCTTAGAATCTCCACCATGGTTAAGACATGGTCACACTGGTGTCCTCTCTTCTGCACAGCTGCTGAGTATGTGCAAGTGTGAGGTGCTGTGTCCCTTTGCATCTGGAACTCTACTGACAAAGTCTACATAGCTGGTCATTAGAGCATTGAAATACCCTACTAGAGAAAAAGTAGGATGGGAATATTTTTAGTGACATAAAAGATGTGTCAAATGGAATTTTGAAATGTTTTCTGTGTTTATTTATTTTCTATCTACCAGAAGGCAAGGAACTAGTTCTTATTCTTTTTTTTCTGAACTGTTTTTTGTTACTGAATCAATAAAATTTTTAAATATTTTTTATAGTTTAACAATGATTTTTTATATATTGTTTTCATTATTGCTTTGATATGTGTTCTCATTCTCTTTCTTTATCTTTAGGTACCTTTGTTTTCACAATCGGTTTTGTTTTTACAACTTAGTGCCTCTGGTATGTGAATTAAGGGACTTTTCAAATCTTGTTTACTCTTAGATGTTTTAATTTAGTTTTTAGAGCATATCATTAAATTTAAACTCCTACATAGTAGCTTTAATTTTAATGATTCTTTTCATAGGTGTTTTGTTTTCAATCTTTAATTTTCCTCTTGATGTTAATTGATTATGTTATTAGATAAGCATATTTTACCAATCCTCTTTCATTTTATAGACATTGAGTGATAGAAATAGTAAGAATGGCCTATACCATTTATCTCTTTTCGTGACCAAAAACCTGAGGATCTTTTCCAAACTAAAATCTCTTGATCCCATCCATGTCCTTTCCACTACACTATGTGGAGTTCTTTGTATAAAACTACTGAAATAAGCTAATTTGAAATCACTGACATGATTTTATAAAAAAGCTGGAATATGGTAACACTTATTTTAAGAATACATTGAACATAAAATGCTACTACAGTCACTACCCACGTAATTAGCTACTTTTGCATAATTTGTTTTCCATAGCTCTGAATATTTTAAATCTAGAAATGTGACAATAAACTGAAAAGAGAAACTATAGTAGTCTCAATAACAACTATGTTCAATTGACCATTTTATTTCCATATTCTTTAAGAAGTAGTCAGTATAACGCTTATTTTTCTCCTTTAATCAGTTGGGCACCTACAGTTTATATAAACTCAGTATTCTAATTTTGTGAAATTTTCTGTCTCAGATGAATCACTGCAGCAAGGATTTAAAAATTACATGTGTATTTATGTACACCTGACCATGTATACTTTTATATGTCCTTATGTACATTTCCCCTCAATATTCACTCACAGTTAAATTCCACTTATTCTCAACTACGTGACCTTAATGGTGGAAAATGTGCACGGTGGAGGAATGGGTGTTCGATCATTGTATAAGTGAAACTCAAACATGAAATCTTTATAACTGTATCTCACAATGATTCAAAAAATAAAAGAAAGGAAATCTGATTACTCTCACTTAATCATGATTATCTCCTCATCTACAAAATAAAATCTGAATTAGCACTTTCAGCTATTATGAAGATTTCATGAAAAATATAAAGCAAAGATTTTTTTCTTAGACCCACACCTAGTGGTGCTCAAGGATTCCTATAATGTCTTGTTTGGAGATTACTTCTGGTAGTGTTTGGCAAACCACAAATGTTTCTGGGTATCAAACCAAGAGTAGGTCAGCCTCAAGGAAGAAAAAATTACTTAATATAAATTAATTTATATGGTATAGGATGACCTATACTATTTCTCTCTTTTCTTGACCAAAAAGCTGTAGGGCTTTTCCAAACTAAGATTCCCTGAGCTATATGTCTGAACTGACACATTGTACATTTAGTATTTTGCAATGCAGATTTAACAGTTAAATTTGAAATGCCAAGAGTTGAAACTTATGAACCTTACTAACAACTATTTCTGAACTACTTTCAGAGAATTTTTCTGAGGACAGAATGGAATGATACATCTGAAAATAAAAAAAATAAAGAATAAATCTACTATACAAAATTTAATATCTTAGGAAAACAATGATGTGTTCTTTGATATTGAAAGTGATATGGATAAACATGGCTGCCTATGTACTTCCTCTTTCAGCAAAACTACGTAGATTTGAGATGACTCTTGATACATAATCTCTGCTTCCCGGTTTCGACTCACACAGACTGATATAAGAGACCAAGCTCACAAGAATGTCTTATTTTATATTAATTAATTTTATTTTAATAGAAATATCCCCAGCAGTGACCAATAGGACCTGCCAGAATAGTGTTGCTCATGCTGTGCCTATAGCAGAAGTGCTATGCTGCTAGAAGGCGGTGGTGCTTACCAGGAGGGGCAGTGTGGTGCTTGGGATTGACTCCAGGGCCTTATTCATACAATACATTCCTCTATTCCTTTGAGCTATTTCCCTATGCTGTGACTGCATCATTTAAAAAAAGATCAGTTTTCTGGAACCAGAGGGATAGTACAAAAGTTAAGGCGCTTGCCTTGCATGTGGCCAGCCAGGGATCATGCTCAGTGTGTGTTCCTCAAACATCAGAAAATAAAACAAAACACATACACACACACACACAAAAAGCCAAACGACAACTTTTCTCTCCCAATATATTCCTATCAATTTCTTGATACATAGTTTCCGCTTCCTTGCTTCAACTCATGCTGGCTATCACAGTGCTCCTGTTTTCCTCAGCAGGGTGCCATTCACAGCATATCAAGTTCCACTGGTTTGTGTATATCTTTTGATGGAAAACAATATGGAGTTCTTTTTTTTTCTGCTATGAAATTTCTATCAATGAAATTTTTCATATGCCTGTACTACTTGGCACTAAAAATGATAATATACCGCTGCCCTTTTGAACAAAAATAGATGAATAAGCTACATAAATAAATGCTAAGCTTGAATCCCACAGAGCATAGAAAATCACTTAGTGGCATTTTAAATATCATTTTGAATTTATTTAGAAATGTTCAGGCATTCACAGATTCAAAGTTAAACGAAACAAGCCCCTGTGAAATTTTAAAATTTTTATGTGGTAAACTGATAACTGTGATTTAACAAAGAGATTTATAAAGAAAATATTTTTGCCTCTAAACAGAATCATTTCACAGTGTGAGTGGAAGTTTCTTGACATTGTGAGACCTCTGTAAAAAGTGTTCATTTATTGATTTAATTAACTATGAATATATAGCAGTTTATGAGAATCTAAGAGAGGGATTAAAGGAAATGAAGAAGTTAAATATAGTGCTTGCATTCTGAAGCTTATATCCTGGTGAAAGAAACAAGAGAAGCACATGTCACTCTCACTGTACTGTCATCACGTTGCTCATCGACTTGTTCGAGCGGGCACCAGTAACGTCTCTCACTGAGAGACTTATTGTTGCTGTTTTTAGCATATCCAATACGCCATGGGTAGCTTGCCAGGCTCTGCCGTGCAGACGCAATACTCTCAGTAGATTGCCGGGCTCTCCGAGAGGGGCGGAGGAATCCAAAAAGGGTTGGCCACATGAAAGGCAAACGCCCTACCACTGTGCTATCATTACAGCCCAAAAGAAACAAGAGAAGCACATGAACTATATAAATGATTCATTTACTATCATTTTTGCTATAGCACACAGATCATACTCAAAACAATAATCTTTTCAATAATATAATTTTCTTGATTTTTCTTTCTTTTTTTAGGGAAGGGGGTCACACCCAGTGCTGCTCAGGGATTACTCCTGGCTCTGCACTCAGAAATTGCTTCTGCCAGTGATACAGGACCATATGGAATTCCAGGGATTGAACCCGGGTTGACCCCCTGCAAGGCAAATGCCCTAACCGCTGTAATATCGCTCCGGCCTCAACTTCAATGATTTTTCTTATCCACATTCAGCATGTGTAAAATATTTACATACAATAATTCAAAATAAAAAGTTACCAGAGTAATTTAACTAAGCACTTATTAATGTAAAACCTACTTTTCATATGATTGAATTAACCATCAGTTCTTCAAACATTTAAGATACCTTATTGCAATAAAATTTTAAAGATGTTCTCATAATTATTTACACTAACACCTTTAAAATATCAAGATACCTTTTTATTTTTTTTGTCTTTTACTTATTTTATTTTATTATTATTTTTGTTTTTATTTATTTTGGGGGGATACAGTTACAGATTTATACATTTTTGTGCTCATGTTTTCCTCATACGCAGTTCGAGAAACCATCTCTTCACCAGTGCCCATTCTCCACTAAAAATAAACCCACCATCCCTCCCACCCTCCCCAATCCCATATTCTCCCACCTCACCCTGCCACTGTGGCA
Organism: Sorex araneus; assembly: GCF_027595985.1. Taxonomy (NCBI): domain Eukaryota; kingdom Metazoa; phylum Chordata; class Mammalia; order Eulipotyphla; family Soricidae; genus Sorex; species Sorex araneus. The sequence continues at coordinate 176,952,990 of NC_073313.1, read as the reverse complement.
TGGTATTCCCTTTTGTTCTCTCTTTCTAATCAGGTGTTGTGGTTTGCAATGAAGACTTTGAGTGGCTATCCTGATAGAGAATGTAGTCTCTAGTCTACATTCAGCACACATCACCCTTCCCCGGTGTGGCCTCCAACCACATTTTACTTGGTTTTCCCTTCTCTATCTGTGTTGCCCTCTCCCCAGAATGTGAGGCCAGCTTCCAGGCCATGGAGTCAACCTCCTGGTACTTATTTCTACTACTCTTGGGTGTTAGTCTCCTAGTCTATTATTCTATATTCCACAGATGAGTGCAATCTTTCTATGTCTGTCTCTCTCTTTCTGACTCATTTCACTTAGCATTATACTTTCCATGCTGATCCACTTATATGCAAACTTCATGACCTCATTTTTTCTAACAGCTGCATAGTATTCCATTGTATAGATGTACCAAAGTTTTTTCAACCAGTCATCTATTCTAGAGCACTTGGGTTTTTTCCAGATTCTGGCTATTGTAAACAGTGCTGCGATGAACATATAAGTGCAGATGTCATTTCGACTATACATTTTTGCTTCTCTGGGATATATTCCCAGCAGTGGTATTACTGGGTCAAATGGGAGCTCAATATCTAATTTTTTGAGAATCGTCCATATTGTTTTCCAAAAGGGCTGAACCAGTCGGCGTTCCCACCAGCAGTGTAAAAGGGTCCCTTTCTCCCCACATCCTCTCCAACTGTGGTTGCTTTTGTTCTTTTGGATGTGTGCTAGTCTCTGTGGTGTGAGGTGGTATCTCATGGTTGTTTTGATCTGCATCTCTCTGATAATTAGTGATGTAGAGCACTTTTTCATGTGCCTTTTTGTCATTTGTATCTCTTCCTTGGGAAAGTTTCTGTTCATTTCTTCACCCCATTTTCTGAAGGGGTTGGATGTTTTCTTCTTGTAGAGTTCAACCAGTGTTTTATATACCATTGATATCAACCCTTTATCTGATGGCTATTGCGTAAATATCCTTTCCCATTCTGTAGATTGTCTTTGTATTCTGGTCACTGTATCTTTTGCAGTGCAGAAGCTTTTTAGTTTAATATAGTCCCATTTGTTGATCTCTGTTTCCACTTGGTTGGTCAGTTGCATGTTATCTTTGAAGATATCTTTATCTTCAATATCGTGGAGGGTTTTGCCGACCTTGACTTCAATGTATCTTATGTTTTGTGGTCTGATGTTGAGGTCTTTAATCCATTTTGATCTGACTTTTGTGCATGGTGTCAGGTCGAGGTCTGAGCTCATTCTTTAGCATGTGATTGTCTAGTTGTGCCAGCACCATTTGTTAAAGAAGCTTTCCTTGCTCCACTTCACATCTCTTGCTCCCTTATCAAAGATTAGATGATCATACATTTGGGGTTGTGTGTAGGGATATTCCACCCTGTTCCATTGGTCTGCGGCTCTGCCTTTGTTCCCAGTACCATGCTGTTTTAATTGTTACTGCTTTGTAGTAAAGTTTGAGGTTGGGGAGGGTGATACCTCCCATCGTTATTTTCCCAAGAATTGTTTTAGCTATCCGTGGGTGTTTGTTGTTCCATATGAATTTTAGGATTGCTTGATCCGTTTCTTTGAAGAATGTCATGGGTATCCTTATAGGGATCACGTTGATTCTGTATAATGTTTTGGGGAGTATTGCCATTTTAACAATATTGATTCTCCCTATCCAGGAGCAGGGTATATGTTTCCATTTTCTCATGTCCTCTTTTATTTCATAGAGTAGCGTTTTATAGTTTTCTTTGTAGAGATCTTTTACTTCCTTGGTTAAGCTGATTCTGAGGTACTTGATTTTCTGGGGTACGATTGTGAATGGGATTGCTTTTTTCATGTCCCTTTCCTCTGTCTCATTGTTTGTATAGGAAGGCCATGGATTTTTGGGTATTGATTTTATAGCCTGCAACGTTACTGTATATGTCTATTGTTTCTAAGAGTTTCTTAGTAGAGGCTTTAGGCTTCTCTCTATATATTATTATATCGTCTGCAAATAGTGAGAGTTTGATTTCTTCCTTTCCTATCTGGATGCTCTTAATCTCTTTTCTTGTCTAATAGCTATCGCAAGTGTTTCCAGTACTATATTGAAGAGAAGTGGTGAGAGTGGGCATCTTTCTCTTGTGCCTGATCTTAGAGGAAAGGCTCTTAGTTTTTCCCCATTAAGGATAATGCTTGCCATAGGCTTGTGGTAGATGGTTTCAACTATCTTGAGGAAATTTCCTCCAATACCCATTTTGGTGAGGGTTTTCATCATGATCGGATGTTGGATCTTCTCAAATGCTTTCTCTGCATCTATTGATATGATCATATGGTTTTTATCTTTACTTTTGTTGATATAATGGATTATGTTGATTGATTTCCAAATGTTAAACCATTCTTGCATCCCTGGGATAAATCCCACTTGGTCATGATGTATGATATTTTTGATGAGTTGTTGGATCCTATTTGCTAATATTTTGTTGAGGATCATCACATTGGTGTTCATTAGGGATATTTGTCTATAATTTTCTTTCTTAGTGGTGTCTTTGTTTGCTTTTGGTATTAGGGAGATGTGTGCTTCAAAGAAACTGTTTGGGAGAGTTCTATTTTTTCAATTTCCTGGAAAAGCTTGAGGAGAACTGGCAACAGGTCTTCTTTAAATGTTTGGAAGAATTTGCCAGTGAATCCAACTGGGCCTGGGCTTTTGTTTTTGGGAAGTTTTTTGATTACAGTTTTAATTTCCTTAATATTAATGGGTCTATTCAGGTATTTCAAGTCTTCTTTGTTCAGTCTTGGGAGATTGTAGGAATCAAGGAATTCATCCATTTCTTTTAGGTTCTCTTGTTTTGTGGCGTATAGACCTTCAAAGTAGTCTCTAATGATCTTTTGAGTCTCACTGGTTTCTGTTATGATGTCCCCCTTTTCATTTCTGATTCTATTGGGTTCTCTCTCTCTTTTTTTGTGAGACTTGCTAGTGGTTTATCAATCTTATTTATTTTCTCAAAGAATCAGCTCTTTGTTTCATTGATCTTTCGGATTTTTTTTGTTGTTTCGATGTCATTAATTTCTGCTCTAATTTTTATTATTTCTTTCCTTCGGTCTGGTTTGATTTCCTTTTTCTGGTCCTTTTCTAAGGTCTTGAGTCATGAAGTCAAGCTATCTATGTGGGCCCTTTCTTCTTTCCTGAGGAATGCTTGGAGAGCTATAAATTTTCCTCTTAACATGGCTTTAGCTGCGTCCCATATGTTTTGGTAGCTCCTGTCTTCATTCTCATTTGTTTCTAAGTATCCTTTGATTTCTTCCTTGATTTCCTTCCTGACCCACTCATTGTTCAACATTGAGTTGTTTAATTTTCAGGTGTTTTATTTGGTTCTTCGTGTCTGTGTGTTGTTAGCTTCTATCTTTGGTGCATAGTGGTTTGAAAAGATGGTTGATACAATTTCTATTTTTCCTATTCTATTGAGGTATGTTCTGGGGCCCAGTACATGGTCTGTTTTAGAAAATGTTCCATGTGCACTGGAAAATAATGTGTATTCTTTCTTTTTGGGGTGTAAAGCCCTGTATAGGTCTATTAGGCCTCTCTCTACAATTTCTTCTTTCAGAGTCAGTGTTTCCTTACTGAGTTTTGTTCTTGTCGATCTATCCAGAGGTGATAAGATGGTATTGAAGTCTCCAACTACTATTGTGCTGTTAGTGATGTCTTCTTTAAAGTCTGTTAGGAGTTGTTTTAAATATGTAGCAAGTCATTCATTAGGTACGTATACGTTTAAGAATGTGATTTCCTCCTGTTGTACATATCCCTTGATAAATAGAAAATGACCTTAGCTGTCCCTTTTAATCTTTTTCAACCTGAAATCTATGTTGTCGGATACTAGGATGGCCACTCCAGCTTTTTTAAGGGAGTTGTTTACTTGCAGGATTGTTTTCCATGCTTTGACTTTGAGTCTGTGTTTACTCTGTTTGTTCAGGTGTGTTTCTTGCAGGCAGCAGAATGTTGGGTTTAATTTCCGGATCCATTTTGCCACTCTGTGTCTCTTGATAGGTGCATTTAAGCTGTTGACTTCAATATCGTCGAGGGTTTTGCCGACCTTATCTTCAATGTACCTTAGGGATTCTGGTCTGATGTTGAGGTCTTTAATCCATTTTGATCTGATTTTTGTACATGGTGATAGATGGAGGTCTAAGCCCATTTTTTTGCATGTAGCCGTCCAGTTTTGCCAGCACAATTTGTTAAACATGCTTTCCTTGCTCCACTTCACATTTCTTGCTCCCTTATCAAAGATTAGATGATCATATATTTGGGGGTGTATGTTGGAGTATTCAATCCTGTTCCATTGGTCTGCCGCTCTGCCTTTGTTCCAGTACCATGCTGTTTTAATGACTACCGCTTTGTAGTAGAGTTGGAAGTTGGGGAGGTTGAATCCTCCCATTTTCTTTTTCCCAAGGATTGCTTTAGCTATTCGTGGGGGCTTATTTTTCCATATGAATTTCAGGAGCGCTTGCTCCACTTCTTTGACAAATGTCAAGGGTATCCCTATAGGGATCGCATTGAATTTGTACAATGCTTTGGGGAGAATTGCCATTTTGACAATATTAATTCTTCCAATCCATGAGCAGGGGATGTCTTTCCATTTCCTTGTGTCCTCTTTTATTTCCTGAAGTAGTGTTTTATAGTTTTCATTATATAAGTCCTTTACCTCCTTTGTTAAGCTGATTCCGAGGTATTTGATTTTTTGAGGCGCAATTGTGAACGGGATTGCTTTTCTCAGGTCACTTTCTTCTCTCTCATTATTTGCATATAGGAAAGCCATGGACTTTTGGGTATTGATTCTATAGCCTGCAACTTTACTGTACGAGTCTATTGTTTCTAGGAGTTTCTTGGTAGAGGTTTTAGGGTTCTCTAAGTATAGTATCATATCATCTGGAATAGTGAGAGCTTGATTTCTTCCTTTCCTACCTGAATGCCCTTAATGTCTTTTTCTTGCCTAATCGCTATTGCAAGTACTTCCAGTACTATATTGAACAGAAGTGGAGAGAGTGGGCATCCTTGTCTCGTCCCTGTTCTCAGAGGGAAGGCTCTTAGTTTTTCCCCATTGAGGACAATGCTTGCCATAGGCTTGTGATAAATGGCTTTGACTATATTGAGGAAGGTCCCTTCTATACCCATTTTGGCTAGTGTTTTCATCATAAACGGATGCTGGATCTTGTCAAATGCTTTCTCTGCATCTATTGATATAATTATATGATTTTTATCTTTTCTTTTGTTGATATGGTGGATTATGTTGATTGATTTCCGGATGTTAAACCATACTTGCATCCCCGGGATGAATCCCACTTGGTCGTGGTGTATGATCTTTTTGATGAGTTGTTGAATTCTATTTGCTAATATTTTGTTGAGAATTTTTGCATCTGTGTTCATCAGGGATATTGGCCTGTAGTTTTCTTTTTTTGTGGTGTCTTTGTTTGCTTTTGGTATTAGGGAGATATGAGCCTCATAGAAACTGTTAGGGAGGGTTTCTGTTTCTTCAATTTCCTGGAAGAGCTTGAGAAGGATTGGCAAAAGGTCCTCTTTAAATGTTTGGTAGAACTCACTAGTGAATCCGTCCGGACCTGGGCTTTTGTTTTTGGGAAGACTTTTGATTACCATTTCAATTTCCTTGATGTTAATTGGACTATTCAGGTACTCCAGGTCTTCTTGGTTCAGCCTTGGGAGATTATAGGAGTTGAGGAATTTATCCATTTCTTCTAGGTTCTCTTGTTTCGTGGCATAGAGATTTTCAAAGTAGTCTCTGATGATCTTTTGAATTTCATTGGTTTCTGTTGTGATGTCCCCCTTTTCATTTCTGATTCGGCTTATAAGGGTTCTCTCTCTCTCTTTCTTTGTGAGTCTTGCTAGTGGTTTATCAATCTTGTTTATTTTCTCGAAGAACCAGCTCTTGGTTTCATTGATCTTCCGGATTGTCTTTTGGGTTTCCATGTCATTAATTTCTGCTCTAAGTTTTATTATCTCTTTCCTTCTGCCTGGTTTTGGCTCCTTTTGTTGGTCCTTTTCTAAGGTCTTGAGCTGTGAAGTCAAGTTATTTATGTGGGCCCTTTCTTCCTTCCTGAGATATGCTTGCAGAGCTATAAATTTTCCCCTTAAAACGCCTTTAGCTGCGTCCCACAGGTTCTGGTAGCTCGTGTCTTCATTCTCATTTGTTTCTAGGTACCTTTTGATTTCTTCCTTGATTTACTTCCTGACCCACTCATTGTTCAATATCAAGCTATGTAATTTCCAGGTGTTTGATTTGGTTTTCTGCATCTGTCCACAATTAAGTTTTATCTTCAGTGCATCATGGTCTGAAAAGATAGCTGGTACAATGTCTATCTTGTTGATTCTGTTGAGGTATGTTGTGTGGCCCAGCGCATGGTCTATTCTGGAAAATGTTCCATGTGCACTGGAAAAGAATGTGTATTCCTTTTTTGGGGGATATAAAGCCCTGTATAGATCTATTAGCCCTCTCTCTTCTATTTCTTCCTTCAAAGCCAGTATTTCATTGGTGAGTTTTAATCTTCTAGATCTGTCCAGAGGAGACAGTGCGGTGTTGAAGTCTCCAACTACTATTGTGTTGCTCGAGATGTCCTTCTCGAGGTCTCTTAGCAGCCGTTGTAGGTATTTAGCTGGTCCCTCATTGGGTGCGTAGACATTAAGGAGTGTGATTTCTTCATGATGTACACATCCCTTGATTAATAAAAAGTGGCCTTCACTATCCCTTCTAATCTTTTTCAACCTGAAGTCTATGTTGTCCGATACTAGTAAAGCCACCCCGGCTTTCTTGAGGGAGTTGTTTGCTTGCAGGATTGTTTTCCATGCTTTGACTTTGAGTCTGTGTTTACTCTCTTTGTTCAGGTGTGTTTCTTGCAGGCAGCAGAATGTTGGGTTTAATTTCCGGATCCATTTTGCCACTCTGTGTCTCTTGATAGGTGCATTTAAGCTGTTGACATTGAGAGAGATTATTGTGATGGGGTTTTGTGTCATCTTTCTGTTGGTTTTGCTGTTCTTATGGGGTTCCTCCTTGTCTTACAGTAGCCACTTTAGACCATCTTTTAAGTTTGGTTTTGAGTCTATGAAGTTCCTGAGCTGTTGTTTATCTGAGAAGTAGTGTATCGTTCCTTCGAGTTTGAGTGAGAGTTTAGCTGGATAAAGTATTCTTGGTGAGGCGCTCATTTCATTGAGTTTTTTCACTATGTCCCACCATTGTCTTCGGGCTCGGAGGGTTTCCTTCGACAGGTCTGCTGTAAATCTGAGGGGTGCTCCTTTGTATTTGATTTCCTTCTTTGACCTTGCTGCTTGCAGAATTGTGTCTCTATCCATAGCATCCGTCATTCTGACTATGATATGCCTTGGAGTCTTTTTATTTGGGTGTCTTTTTGCTGGTACTCTTCGGACTCCTTGGATATCCATGCCTGCCTTCTTCCAGCTCTGGGAATTTCTTAGCAATGATGTCTTTCACTGTGTTTTTTTTCGTTGTGGTTATTACTTCCCTGTGCTCCTGGTACTCCAATGATTCTTATGTTGTTCCTCTTGAAGTCATCCCCAAGGACTCTGATTCGCTCTATATCCATTTTGAGGTCTTTGGCCATGATTTGTTGTTGTCTGTAAGCTTTCTGCAGCTCATCTTCCAGATCACTGATTCTGTCTTCACTGTAGTCATTCTATTGTTGAGAGCATCTACTGAGATTTTTAATTTATCTACCGATTCCTTTATTTTGTGACTTCCATTCGTAGCTTTGAAATTTCTGCTCTCATTTCTTCCTGCATTTTTTGGTAGACCGTTCCAGTGCTTCATTCATATCCTACCTTAATTTACTGGAGGTCTGTTCCATGGTTCCTTGGAGTACGTCGACTCTCCTCAAGATTTTCTCTCTGAATTCTTTATCTGAGAGTTCGTAGATGTGAGTAGCCCCTGTTGATGTTTCTGGAATCTTTTCTTCTCCCTCTCTTGGTGGAGGAGATTTTCGCTGCTTCTTCATATTGTTATGGAAGTATAGAGTTGGAACTTTGTAGTTGTTTATTCCTATTTCCTCTTGCTGTGGGAAGGCGGGGCTCTGGTTGTGCTATTGCTGATGGCAGCCTTGTTCCTATTCTAGAGTTTTTCCTTATACTCAGGCATTCTTCCTGATTGATGCGGGGGCTCTAATGAAGGCTTAAGGCTAAGTTCTCCTTATGAAGGTTTTGCTAAGCTTCTCTTATTCAATGATAGTTTTTCTAAAGTAAAAGTAAGCTAATGGGCTATTTTGCATAAGTGATTGAGATGGCTAAAGCGATTTTCAAAGGAAAAGACAATACCTATTGTACTAATGTAAAAAATAATAACTGCGGCCGGGTTAGCAGGCTCTGCTCCGGCAGGAGGCCACGCTCCTTGTGAGACCACGGCCCCTGAGATACAGGCCACAACCCCAGTATCACTCGGGGAGGCGTGGTCAGGGAGTAGCCTGATTACCTGTGGAGAGGGCGGGAGGTCGGGGGTCTCGGGACGTGGGGCAGGGCAGCTGCCAGAAGTCCAAAGCCCGGGTCAAGATACCTTTTTAGATATGCTGTTATTTTACCTCAAAGCATTCAAAATTAAAACTGTGTCATAGAAACTGCAGTTAGAGAAAAAATTAAATGGCATTTAATGACAATAACTTGTTAAGTTTGTTTTAATGTAAATTATAGTTTATTTTAAACCAATTTACTTTTACTTTTTAAATATAAATAAAACAATTAGTAAAGAATTAACTAAACTTAAAGAGTATTTAAATTTTTATAGTTAGATTTATATCTAAGTTGGTGCTCAATTTTTTTTATCAGTTTCAATGAAATATAATATACAGCCCATTTATCTTCATCATCTAATTTGGTCCTGTACTTACAAAGGCATATCCTTATTTTTGTTTCATTTCTTTTAAAACATCTCTTTCCCATATTAACCACATGAACATATATATAGCTTTAGAATTCCTAATAGTTATTATTACACAGTTTTAAAATTTGACTTGAAATAGTAACAGTGACAGAACATGAATATTATCAGGCTACTTAAATGCACTTCTGGGTATTACTATACCATAATTTGAGAAAAAAATTATCGCAGGTCAGAAAAAGTTATGAATATGTCATCACTATAGGATCAAGATCTGAGAAAGTTGCTATTAAATAATTATGTGCAAAAACAATTCAACTATAAGGTCAAGTTTTATAAACTATGAAATCAGTAAGTCCCTTGAAAATCTGACATTTCTCTAGTGCCCTAGAAATAAGACAGATTTAGACAACTCCCTAAGCGAGTGCTATTATATTTTTGGCATTGAGTCATGCAGGGTATGGCTCTCACTGTGTTGAGGTATATTCCTTTTGTACATACCTATACTGGATGCTGGATGTGGTCCTTTTATGTTGAATTATGTTCCTTTTATAATTATAAATGGATTTTAAAACTTGGTAGACCTGAATTCCTAAAATACATTGATGAAAACAAAGACAAAACACTCTATGACATTGGCTTCAGTGGTGTCTTTGTTAATTTAAATATATTGTCAAGGAAAACAAAAGCAAAATTAAGTGGGGTTATATTAGCTATTATTGTATTTAGCCTATAAGACATTCTATTCAATGGGAAAAAATTTGAACATAAAAACATTGACAAAAGAAATTTACCCAGGCTTATATATATTCAAGATATATAAATATGTTTGTCTATTTTCCTATACATCAATCTATCCATATACCTATCTTTTCAGAGAGCGAACAGAGAAAACCTGATTGTACAGATAACTTTTCTACAGAGTACCTGACATAATGTTTATAAAATAAAATGCTCTTTTTCAGACAAATATAATTTAACATGCCTATACACATTTTGAATATAAAGTCATGGCATTCTCTTGCCCAGAATTTCCAAAAGAGTAAATAATGTTGAGAAGACATTATCCTAATTGCAGTAAAAACAAACAAACAAACAAAAAAAAACTCTATTCTCTTCAACACTAAATGCCACAAGATCTGGTGTTTCAAATCTGTGGCATCAGGAAATCCAGGTACATATATGAATTAACCAAGGACTGCAAATTTTTACAGTAAAACTCTAAGAAAGGGAAGAATAGTGACATATACTATATTAATTTAATAAATATCATAACTTATCATGACATAATTGTATATATTATCATTTAATTATATTTATGAGGGTTTAATATGAGAAACTCAGGCAGCAATTGTCCAGATCCATCATGAATCACGAATCATGAAATCCCGTTGATCGTCAATTTCTCTAGCGGGCTCAGTAACGTCTCCATTCGTCCTATCCCTGAGATTTTAGAAGCCTCTCTCCACTTGGCCTTCCCAACAATGCCACATTGGAGGCTCTTTCAGGGTCAGGGGAATGAGATCCAGCTTGTTACTGGCTTTGGCATATGGATACACCATGGCAAGCTTGCGAGACTGTCCCATGTGGGCAGTAACTCTCAGTAGCTTGCTAGTTTCTGCCAGAGGAAGAAGTAGGTTATAAGATATCGCTTCTGGGAGCTTGCTTTTAAGTCCTGGATGTTGGCCGTTGATGGGATTACACACATCTGGTTCCTCTGCCAGTACCTTCATGCATGAGGCTTGTCCAAACATGTGGAGAGAGGCCCTAAGCATGGCTGTGGCTAGGTTCCATAGGTCTTCGGCTGCCGGGAGCTCTGCTCCGGGTGGGGAGGGAAGCTGGAGCCCATCCCCTTCGAGGGGCCACGGGGAAGATAGCCAGGCATGCAGGCAAGAGACTCTCTGTCCAGATCCATATCTATGTTTTTTCTTCCTCAGAATATGTATGAATTCCATGTCCCAGTCTCTATGTAACCAACTTTGAATGAGTAGAATTTCCATGAGAGAATCCAATGATAGTTGGAATGGTAGTTACAATGGTAGACCATTAGTACTTGGTCTAAAGCACTTTTAAACCAAGCTTGTGCATTATCCTGTACTTTTATAACATTCCTTTTCTTTACCCTTTGTCCATTTACATGATTTATCTTTATTTATAATTAGATGTTTAGATTAATGCAGATTCAGTCAAAAAAGCCAAAACTCGAGAAGTTAACAAAGTTATTTAAAAGACTATTCCTGGAATTATAAACAGTGATAAAGAAAAGAAACAAACTTCTTTCTATCTAATTTAAATTGACTTTAACATGTGTTAAAGCAGAAAGTCTCTTGCCTGGCTGTCTTCCCCAGGGCCCCTCGGAGGGGCTGGGCTCCAGCTTCCCTCCCCGCCCCAAGCAGAGCTCCCTCAGCCAAAGACCTCCGGAGCCTAGCCACAGCCATGCTCAAAGCTACTCTCTACACGTTCGGACAAGCCTCACGCATGAAGGTACTGGCAGAGGAACCCAGATGTGTGGGACTCGGGGATGAAACTTCCAAGACTGCTTGGATTGGGACTAGGCCTCTTCTGCCCAGATTTCCCAATTTCCAGTAGCTAATGGTCACATCCAGGGACTGCCCCCAGCGCTGTGTAATCCCACCAATGGCCCATACCCAGAGATCTAAAACCAGGCTCCAGGAAGTGTGATATTTTATAGCCTACCTCTTCCACTGGGAGAAACTGGCAAGCGACTGAGAGTTTCCTGCCCACATGGGAGAGCCTCTTAAACTCCCCATGCTGTATTCATATGCCAAAACCAGTAGCAATGCTAGGTCTCATTCCCCTGACCCTGAAAGAGCCTCCAATGCTGCATCGTTGGGAAAGAGGAATAAAGAGAGGCTTCTATAATCTCAGTGCTAGGACAAATGGAGACTTTACTGAGATCGCTCAAGAAATTCAATGATCCATATTTTCGCTATTGTGAACAGTGCTGCAATGAATATATAGATACAGATGTCATTTCTACTTGCTCTTTTGCATCCTTGGGATATATTCCCAGAAGTGGTACTGCGGGGTCATATGGAAGCTCAAATTCTAGTTTTTGAAGGACTGTCCATATTGTTTTCCAGAAAGACTGGACCAGTTGGCATTCCCGTCAACAGTGAAGGAGTGTCCCTTTTTCCCTACATCCACACCAGCAGTTGCTTTTGTTCTTTTGAATGTGTGCCTGTCTCTGTGGTGTGAGATGATATTTCATTGTTGTTTTGATTTGCATCTCCCTGATGACTAGCGATGTGGAACATTTTTTCCTGTGCCCTTTGGCCATTTGTATTTCTTTTTTGAGGAATCATCTGTTCATTTCTTCTCCCCATTTTTTTATGGGGTCGGAAGTTTTTTCTTATACAATTCTACAAGTGTCTTGTATATCCTGGATATTAATCCCTTATCAGATGGGTATTGGGTAAATATTCTTTCCCTTTCTGTGGGCTCTTTCTGTATTTTGGTCACTGTTTCTTTTGAAGAGCAGAAGCTTCTTAATTTGATGTAGTCCCCTTTGTTTATGTTTGCTTCCACTTGCATGGTAAGTGCTGTTTCATCCTTAAAAATGCTTTTAGCTTCAATGTCATGGAGAGTTCTGCCTACATTTTCTTCTATGAACTTTATAGATTCATGTCTGATATTGAGGTCTTTAATCCACTTTGATCTGACTTTTGTGCCTGGCATTAGCAGCACTGTTCACAATAGCCAAAATCTGGAAACAACCCGAGTGCCCTAAAACAGATGACTGTTTAAAGAAACTTTGGTACATGTACACAACGGAATAGTATGCAGCTGTTAGGAGAGATGAAGTCATGAAATTTGCTTATAAATGGATAAACATAGACAGTATCATGCTAAGTGAAATGAGTCAGAAAGAGAGGGACAGACATAGAGGGATTGCACTTATTTGTGGAGTGTAGGGTAGCATCGCATGAGGCTGACATCCAAGGACAGTAGATACAAGGTCCAGGGGGATTGACCCATAACTGGAAGACTGTTTCATGATTGGAGGGGAGAAGGAAGATGGAATGGAGAAGGGATCACTAAGAAAATTATGGCTGGAGGAACCATTTGGGATGGGAGATGAATGCCGAAAGTAGATAATGAAACAACATGATGGCCTCTCATTATCTGTGTTGCAATCTATAATGCCCAAAAGTAGAGAGAGAGTATGGGGAATGTTGTCTGGCATAGAGGCAGGGGGAGGGTGGGAAAGTGGGGGTATACCCGAGATATTGGTGGTGGGGAATGTGCACTGGTGAAGGGATGTGTGTCTGCTCATTGTAAGATTGTAACCCAAACATGAAAGCTTGTAACTATCTCAAGGTGATTCAATAAAATAAAAAAAATTTTAAATAAAGAAATTTGATCATCAACAGGATGATGATGATGATGAAGATAACATATATGGTGCTTTGAAGTTTCAATGTTTGTAATTTTTCTATATCTAATTATTCCCTCTACAACCTATGACTTAATAAGTATTTTTGAACATAATTCATATTCTCAAATCATAATATGTGAAAGTATCAGTTATAACCAATGGCATTTGTATCTTAATAAGCTGCACTTTTTTGCAGTATAACATTCTTCTGTATCTTATAGTAACTCAACTATGATCTTGACCTAGAAGAAAGCATGCTATCTCCTATTATAAGTGAAACCTTTTAATATCTGTTACATGATATAGTAATTTATAATAATAATATATCAATGATATAATAATTATAAATAGTATATAATATTTATTTAGCTTTCTCAGTCAAACATATTCAGAATGAGCACTATTGTTCCATTTTAAAGATTCTACAATTAAAATCCCCCAAATATTAATAAAAGACAAAATATTCAAATTCAAAATTTCAAATTATTTAATCTAAGTACATGTTCATAAAGTCATTTCAATTTAATTATATAATACCATATGTTTTAAATGTTATACTGTACCATCTTAAGTTGAAATTTACTTACTGCTTTGACCTTTTATTTTTGTTATGAATATTTAAACACTATTTTACATTTGTTTCTTAGTTCTGTTCTAATGGATTTTAGCAAAATGCATTTAGCAAAGTGCATTTAGCATTCTTCCCACCCAATTTCCTGTCATTATATTTCATTCCTTACTTTTTGTTGATGACCCATTAAAAAGTGGTTTTATATAGATTTAAATGAGAAATTTCCAACTTTCCAAACCTTTTTTTGAAGAGTTACAATTTAGTAGGAATAGTATAGCCAACTGAAATTCTCAATGAAAAGGATTGTTTTAATAGAGTAAATATTGTGGCTACTTAAGCCTTTGATATATTGGTATGTTCAAGTTTGTTTCAAGTGATGGGGGAGAAGGCAGTAGCAATTGAGAAAGGACTACTATAACAATGGTAGTTGGAAATGATCAGTCTGGGTAAGAACTGTGTGCTCAAAGTAAATAAAGGAATAAACGTGATAACCTTTCTGTATTTGTAATACAAACCATAATGCTCCCAAGGGGTGTGTGTGTGTGAGAGAGAGAGAGAGACAGAGACAGAGACAGAGACAGAGAGAGAGGAGAGAGAGAAAGATAGAGAGAGAGAGAGAGAGAGAGTTGGGGAACAGTTTTCCCCAACAAGCCCAGACACATTGTGCTCTGGTCCGGGAGACACAGGGCGAAGGATAACGGGTGCACAGAAAAACCACACTGGGAGAAGTTGATGGCCATTCATGTTATTGCCAAGTACACACATATTTTATAGGGGAGTCTCAGCTAAGAATATGGGCCCCAGTCACATAGAGTTCAGCATTACTGACCTTTCCAACTCTGCTTTGCCCAGGCCCAAGCCCAGTTAGGACTAGATGATGCAGCTATTTGGCAATTCTTGAGGGGTTTGGGTGAGACTCAAGGCTGGATACCTGGTGCTTGTAAAATGCACCCAGACACTCCCTACTGGGTCACTATGAAGGGACAGGTCTTATCTGCAATGCAAGGAGAGATCTTATCAGCTCTGGTGCTGTTTTTTATGCTCAGAGAGAAAGTGAGAGTGAGAGAGAAAGAGAGAGAGAGAGAGTGAGAGTGAGAGAGAGAGAATAATACAAATAATACACTGATGTTTCCTTTTGCTTAAAGTAAAAAATTAAAAAAAATTACTATATGTATACTGAGATAAAAATAATATTCTGTGTAATATTTATGGAAAAACTTATACTGTGAAAGACAATGGCATATTTTTTAAATATATACATATAAGTTTTGATAAAGTCTTGATCATATGGTATATATTTTGATTTTTAAAGAAAATAGAAATAGGATAGTAACTTTGAGTAATTAAACATAAAACTATTCTCCCCTGCAACCAAGTAATTTTATATCTCCACAATAATATTAGAAAAATCATTATGTAATGTGATAATTTGAGTAAAATAGTTGACAAAGACATCATTTGGACTCTATAATGAGACATTTTCTTCAATAGTTAATGTTACTTGATACATTTCTGACTCCATAGTACTTGTCTAATGGTAAAGTGCTTCAACGAAATAATCTTCCTTATGGACTGGAGTGATAGCACAGTGGGTTAGCACATTTGCCTTATATTTAGCCGACCCAGGTTCTATTCCTCCGTCCCTCTCAGAGAGCCCAGCAAGTTACCAAGAGTATTTGCCTGCACCACAAGCTACTCATGGCATATCAAATATACTAAAAACAGTAACAACAAGTCTCACTTGGAGACGTAACTCAATGGAGACATTACTGGTGCCCGCTCGAGCAAATCAATGAATAACGGGACAACAGTGCTATAGTGCTTCTTCCTTGAAAATATATATTTATTTTTTACTTACTAAATTAATGCTCAAATAAGTATATATTGATTAAACTGAACAAATATTTAAGGATTTATTAGCTCAAATACAATTAAGAGTACGTGCGACAATGGAAATATGCAATTCTTGGACATGTTCTGAGAATGTAAAATTACAAGTTCCTTTTTCCAGTTCAACTCAAAGGTCAATGACATTAGACATTAGACAGCTAGGTTTTCCAGATGCTAAGATGTCTTCTATTGACATGTGGATGCCTTCACCAAAGATAAAGAGGGATCCTTTCAGAAATAATTGCCTGGTTTTTATATCCAAGCTATTATATTCAGAAAATCTATTGTGTTCTTTGAAGAAGAAACCATACACTGAATGTATCTCTCTCGAGTCATTCGTTCTTAGAATGGACTGTCTTGGGTGACCCTCACTGCTGAGTCAAAAAGCAGATGATCACCAGCCAGGCCAAAAACTGATGGACACTCGGCTTCTCCTCTGTGAGGTTGCAGTTCAGGGAGGAAGCATTTACTACTAAGAAACTGTGACTCTACCTGAGCCTGTCATGAGCTGACCACACTGCATTTGGCAGAATGTACTGTGCAAGACAAATCTTAACTGATGCAGATTCACTATGTAGCAAGCTGTAAGCTTCCTTGTTGTGAATAAAAAAGATGTGTGGAGCCAAGTCTCTGACAAAAGTTCAAAGTTCAATTTTTCACAGCTATAGCTGCTCCTAGAATTTTTCTCAACATATTCTAAATGAATTAGCTCTGAAAAATGACACTTCCCAGTGACAATCGCAAGACACTAGGTAAATGTTTAGACTGTGAAATAAATTAAACATAACATTGATATCCAGAGTTTTCTACTGTATCTGACACTAAAATATCCTTTCCAATTGTATTTTTTTTTAAATTTTATAACATTTATCTCTTGCTAAAGACTACCATGGAGACAACGTTATGATGGAAATTTATTCTGGAGTTGTTGGATTTTTTTTATTAGAATTTTTGAGTATGTACATAGTTTCTGGAAAGCATGATTATTTCCTTTAGAAAAATTGCCTAAATATGAAAGTAAAATAGCAAAATTTCTGTAAGCAGAGCCCAGGTTATAAGAGATATTCAGAGCTGAGGAATAGGCAATCCTACTCAATGCAAAAGTTATGTATTATATGAAAAAGATTAAATATTTTTTAGTTTATGTGCTCTCTCCTTCCCATAATGACATACATTTAAAAATTTACATCTTCCTTTAAAATTTGTTTCATAATTTAAAACTATACTAGTTTCTTTAATAAAAGTAAGAGTCAATTTATATTCTTACTAACATTGTGTGAATTTTCTTTCATGTTTCCATGTACCTAAAGCTACTAGCATTAGAATGCATCTAGAACCCTAAGCTAATATTGACATCAGTGATACTCCTAAAACTAGATTTGTACATAATAACAAATAAAACATTAATTATAATTAACTTAATATAAAGCATATTATAAAGAAGTCTCTGAAGGGAATTGTCCATTTAACATTTAGCTATCACAATACAATCACACTATTCCCAAAAAAGAGGAATATTTTCCAAGGGGATTTGCTGACTATGGGGTATAAAAATGGCCATTGTGTGTCCTTAATTTTTTGGTTTTTTTTTTTCTTTTAGAGTAGGGTGCTATTCTAAAAGGTAAACAAGCACCTTTTAGAATGAAGGTGATATTCACTAGACATTAGAAAATTATGTTTTCCAGATTCTAAGATGTCTTTTATTGGCATGTGGATGTTGTTACCAAAGATAAAGAGAGTTTCTTTCAGAAATTATTGCCTGGTTTTTATATCCAAGTTATTATCGTCCCAAAATCTATTGTGTTCTTTGAAGAAGAAACCACACACTGAATGTGTCTTTCTCAAGTCATTCATTCCTAGAATGCGCTGTCTTGGGTGACCCTCACTGCTGAGTCAAAAAGCAGATGATCAACCAACCAGGCAAAACAACAAGGGTATCTCAGGCTTCTCTGCTGTGAGGTTGCAATTCAGGGACCAAGGTTTTATTTCTAAGAAACTGTGACTCTACCTGAGCCTGCCATGAGTTGACAACACAGCATTGCCAAGATGTACTGTGCAAGCTAAATCTTAACTGATGCCGATTCAGTATGTCACAAGCTGTAAGCCTCCTTCTTGTGAATAAAAAAGGTATGTGGATACAAGTCTCTTATGGGTCTTTTAACCCTGCCCATGATGGAGGAATAGCCCCAAAAGGTGAAACAACTTTCCAGCATTGACCAAAATTGAGATCAGTGGTTATTTAGCTCGATATCTAGGGTGGAATGAGCTAACACCTTTTATCAAAAATAAAAGTACTGGTATTCAACATTTTACACTTGTAGGCCAGTGCCAGTCTGAGAACTAGTGGTTGAACCCACTGAACAACGTTTTATTTCCCAATAAGATAATCAGAATTGCACTGTAGCACTGTCATCCCGTTGTCCATCGATTTGCTCGAGTGGGCACCAGTAATGTCTCCACTGGGAGACTTGTTGTTACTGTTTTTGGCATATTGATTACACTAAGGGTAGCTAAGATAATCAGAATATCACATTTTAAACTTAATGTGCCTTATTTTCTAAACTTTGAATATAAACTGCTACAGTCAAGAATATATATGTACACATATAATAGAGATTTATATATTTACCTGCTATGGTTTGTGAATGTACATATAGGTATGTGTTTGCATGCAATAAAACATCCAGTAAAAAACATATTCTTAGTGTATGTAATTCTAGTACTGTTAAAACCTTTGACACTGAAAATAATTTAGTGACATGAAACTTTCCCTATGTCCTGTTCATAAGGTGGTACAAGTAAAACTACCTTTCTCTTATTGCAAAAAGTCTAAAAGCAACATTTCAAAAACTTCTTACTACCTATGTTTCCTGGAGTGCATACTACTTCATTTTCAAGCTGCACTTAGAAACTATAAAGATGTGAACTAAGTTTCCTGTTTAAAAGATGATTCTTTTAAAATTGCACTCAAACATTGAAATCGGGAATCTCACTCTAGGAGAGAAATTAACTATTTTCAAATTTCTTCTTGTAAACACGACCACTAGAGCTGATGTCCAACTGTCAACAATTTAATAATCATCTCTCTGAATTCCTGAACATGTAACAAGTAGCATTCATGGCAAAGCAATCTCTTATCCAAGCCAAGTATATATATATATTATATATATGTATATATGCATATATGCATATATGTATATATACACATATATATATTTACATATATGACTAGACTTTGTATTTCTGCCAGATGCCTCTGTGGTAGTTGTAATAGCAGATTACACCTAAAATATCTACTTTCTTAAAAATACTTATAATGCCTGGGGGCTGGAGCAATAACACAGCGGATAGGGCATTTGCCTTGCATGTGGCCGACCCGGGTTCGAGTCCCAGCATCCCATATGGTCCCCCGCGCACTGCCAGGAGTAATTCCTGAGTGCATGAGCCAGGAATAACCCCTGTGCATTGCCGGGTGTGACCCAAAAAGAAGAAATAATAATAATAATAATAAAATATTTATAATGCCAGTATCCAGTACTGCTTAGCTGATGTTGCAAAAAAGGAACTTTACAAATAAAATTCAGGTTCTGAAATTTGATTTAAAATAGAATACTAGTATTCACATGAGAATAATCTAATTGTAAAAACTCTTTCAATTAAAAAAGTGGTAGGATTGGTGTTGAAATTTTATATGCCTAACACTCAACTATCAATAACTTTGTAAATTACAGTGCTTTAATAGAAGAAATGAAAAAAATAAAGTCTGTTTAGGTACTATCAGAGAAATACAATTGAAAGGACTCAAACCACTGCTTTAGCTGCTGATGAAAGGGGTCATGTAGTAGCTATTAAAAGGTGCACTGGCTCCCACTTACTACAACAGGCTAATGGGAATTTAGTCCCAACAGCTGCAAAAAACTGAATTCTGCCGATAAACATAATGAGCAGAAAATGAAATTTCCCTTTGAGCTTTTAGAAAAGAATGCAGCCCTGCCAATAGCTTGATTTTAGTCCAGTAACTTTTGGACTTCTGGTCTGTGAAACAGCAAACTAATAGATATGTATTGTTTAAGCTGTCAAGTTTGGGGTGGCATGGTAAGGCAGTAATAGAAAATAAATAAAGTCCCCTTCTCAGATACTGATGAATACAGATACTGATGAATTGCTGGGTAGTCATTGCTGGAAACATTGTCCATCTATTCTAATTCAAACCATTCTTTCAGCTACAGTCCTCAGGCCATTTTTTTCCAAAGGAATATCCTGTTTTTGTTATGTTTTAATCCTAAGTGCTAAGACTGCTTTCCCAATCTGATGTCTCTGTCACATTGCTTTTAACTGTTTTTAAAAAATCAAAATATGCTTTCCCAAGGACAGCTTATAAGATTAAATAAATGCTAATATTAATTAAAACATTTACATTTTAGCTTACGTTTTTTGCATTTTTGTTTCTGTTTCAAACTTTTCGAATAAAATTTTTCTTCTTATTTCTATTTGTGCCTGTGTGTGCATTCTAGTCTGAATACTGGATCACCTTCTTCCCCATTTTTATATTCAAGCTCTAAATTCCTATATGATGGCATTTACAAATTGGGCCTTTAGAAGTTTCCATGAGTTTATGAGGGTGGGTTTCTCCTAATGTATTTTGTGCCGTTAAGAAAAAAAAGGTGCCATGCCATTTGGTCTCTCTCCCTCTCTCATGTGAAGATACCATGAAAAGGTTGCCCTCTGTGAGCCAGGAAGAAAAATTTTATGAAAATATCATTCATCCTGGCCCTCAGGGCATAGATTTCTGTCCTCCAGAGCTGTGAGAATAAATGTTTTCTATAATTTAGAACTCCAGACTCATATA
Organism: Sorex araneus; assembly: GCF_027595985.1. NCBI lineage: Eukaryota > Metazoa > Chordata > Mammalia > Eulipotyphla > Soricidae > Sorex > Sorex araneus. Next base: position 176,932,411 of record NC_073313.1, on the reverse strand, counting down.
TTACTATGACAGCCCAAGCTGATTAAGATAATGAGTAACTATTGTGATTGTCTGCAGCCAATCAACATAACTTCTCTGACTCCAGCTTGAGTATTTTCCCTGGCTCTCCCCTTCATGCCCAAATTTCTTCGTCTTCCCTTCTCCCACTTCCTCTCTCAAATAAACCATCTCTCTCTCTCTCTCCTGAATTTCAACAGTGAGGTGAACAGACAGTACTTGAATTCTTCCTTCTGTAATAGTTGTTGTAGAGAGAGGTGGGGGTTGGAGCAAGAAATTCTGTATCCCAGTGAGTTTGACAGAGTAACAGTAAATAAGCAGCTGCTTGGGCAAAGGTCCAGTGTCCTGAAGCATTGGGTGACTGGGGTCTTGGTGAACCTCCAATAGAATTGATACAAAAGGTGGTAGGGTTGTGGGGAGGGGAGTCTCAGAAGGAAGCAAAACACTGGGAATATTATGCAACAGATAATGATGGTGGCTGAACAGGACCTGGAGGACACCTAGTGGACAGTAACATTGCCAGAGGTAGCTTAGGTTTATAGGGTTGTTTGCATCACAGTGCCCCCTTTCTCTGGGTTTATTTCTAACTTCTTTCTTTGTGTGCTGTTGACTTGTATATGTTGTTTTTCTCTTCTCCTTGAGTCCTTTGCATAGTTTATTCAGGGCCATAGGAATATGGACACAGGAAGACAGTAGCAAATGCTATGCTTTTGTAACCTGGGAGTCATTTGACTCTACAATATATTTTTCTCCTGGGCATCTGTTCTCTCAACCTAAGCCTCAACTGCCCTTACTTCTTAGCACCCCTAAAGGCAGGGTCCTGATGAGGGATGGGATGGACCCAGGGTAAGCAGTGAGCTATGTGCTACCCTGGCATCGAGATGGGCCTGGCCAAAGTGCCTAATTCTTAACTATAAGTTAAGAGCTTGGTTGTGGACAAATGCTGTCATCATCCAAAAAGTAATAACTAGATTTGGACACTTCTAGGGTTAGGAATGATTTTTCTGGCCTGAGCACTGTAGTCTGAGTCTGTGGCGAGATGTTACCAGAAGAGCTGTCCTACAAGCCTCAATATATCTCTTACTGTGTCCATACAAAAATAACTAATATTAAGATGTTAATTAAGATGCTAGGGGGAGAAGAATGCCCCCAGGTGGTGTTTCTGCCCCTGAGCTGATGGACAGTCAGGAAGGGCTTTGAAATGCCTCTAGGTGGTGTTTCCTTTGAGCCTGGTGGGCCCTCAGGAAGGGTTTCTTATGTTGGTTTTGCTACCAGGCTGGGTGTAGCATGGGCCCAGAGGGCAAGGTGGAGAGACAGGAGTGGGAAGAGGCAGAAAAGAGAGAGTGAGGGAGTAGTTGGAGGAGAAGCAGTCAGAGTCAGAATCCAGAGAGGAGAGAGAGAGCACAGGCTGTGAGAAGGAGCGCAGAGAGATGCACAGGAGAGACAGGAGGAGACGGGAATGGGGGCCAGTGTGAGACTAGAATGGGGGCTCAGAGAGACTGGAACAGGTGTGTGGAGAGAATGGAATAAACGGCAACTGATCAGGCTTGGCCTTCATTTCCTCTTCCGTCTTGCCCATGGCCTGGGCCACCCTGGCTGGGTGAGCAGACCGAGACCACCACCGCACTCCCCCACCCCCAGACCTGGGCACTGATGGGGAGAGCCACAAGGCTCTCCCCTGGCCGCCACGGAGATTTTTTTTTACAACCTAGGTAAAAGAAATATCTCTGAAATTGTCACCAAATTAAGACTTCTCTTGTATAGTCTTGTGTGAAGTCAAGGAAAAAACAGGGTGTTGGAAGCATATAAAAGAAAGCTATCACATCCACAGTTGTTGAGTTTGGACACTATCATGTGGCTGAGGAATTACTGGGCTTGAAAAGGCCAGGTGAGAGGTCTCAGTGGTCACAGGTCCTGTGAATCCAGATCATAGGGCATGTCCCATGACAACTCTAGTGAAGACTGGGATTTTCTGAATCACATGAAACAATGTTTACATATATTCATTTTCAAATCACATGGAAAGATTGTTCACTGTATCACTGTCATCCTGTTGCTCATTGATTTGCTGGAGTGGGCACCAGTAACGTCTCCATTGTTGACTTGTTGTTACTGTTTTTGGCATATCGAATACGTGACGGGTAGCTTGCCAGGCTCTGCTGTGTGGGCGGGATACTCTCGGTAGCTTGCCGGGCTCTTCAAGAAAGGCAGAGGAATTGAACCTGGGTCAGCCATGTGCAAGGCAAACGCCCTACCCACTGTGCTATGGGGAGGGGGCACAATACCCTTAAAATCAAAAGGAATGTAGACCTGAGGGGAAGGATCATGCTGGTCATTTTCCAGTAAGAAAGAAATGAGGCCCCCCTACCCCTGCAAGCCCAGGCTCAGTACTCTGCCCTTCTGCTTCAAAGACCCTGGGCACGCAACTCTGCGACAGGTTATTACTATACAAAGATTATTATCATTATAATTTATTTTAAACATAAGATATTTATAAATGGCTATCTACTGTTCTTATATAAGTTTCAAAACTTTTTAGATTTCTCTTCCTTCTCAGTACATACCTTGGAAATCCTTGACAATTCTACTGTGGTAAAAATTCAGTGTTTGTCTATCTGAAATGTTTTACTTTCAGACTCATTTTGCTTGGTATATAATTCTGAATTGATTTCCATTTTTCCCTCCTCAGAACTTTGAATGTAGTATTTCACTGGATTTTCTCTTGACCAGTTACTTTTGAAATGCTGGTTCTGAGAGAAAATCAATAGTCTCAGCCACTCAGGGAGTAGAGAAACAAACACTGATGCCAGCACCAATTCTCAGAGACCTTAATTTAATTGGGATGAATCTGTCATGGGATATTTAAAATCATGTCAGTCATTAAAATGCACAGTCCTTTTGAAGACCTTTGGATTAAATGATTTTGGTTTGCAAGTGATCTCATTTCTCTGAAGTATTTTGTTTACTCTTTTTTTTTTTTTTTGCCCTGCTGTTTAGGGCACTATTCCTGGAGCAGTGGTTCTTGGGAAACTCTGAGGTGTCTGGGAGCAAACATGGGATTACCAACTACCCTGTGATGATCTCCTGAGTCCTCTCAAATTTTCCTGTTATGTTACCCTGTGCATACCTCATAGACATTCTATTATTTCTCTTATGCCACTCATCATACTCTCAAACTTATAACATTTAAAACATGTATTTTTTTATCTTTTGTTTTTCATCCTCACTATTGTGAAATATCATGTAGACTTACATTTGACATTTTTATACTGTAAAAATTATAAGTTACAGTAAAGGCATAAAGAGTCCATAAACTTGTCACATTTGTTCTCCCCAGTGGCATTATATTAAGTGTAGGTTATATATATTTATATACTATCATATAGATTATTGACATTCCTAGCTTTTGCTATTTTTATATTTTACATGAAAGTATATTTAAAGATATGTATATGGATACAGTGTTCTATAACTTTATTCCAGATATAGAGTTAATGCAGTCACCACCAGTATATAAAAAGGAAGTCCATTTATTTATATGCTACCCAATCCATGTCTCTGGTGACCTATTATGTATTCTCCATCTCCAAAATTTAAATTTTTTTACATTAATAGAAGCAATCATAAAAATATAAACTTTAGAGATTTTATTGATAAAACATATTTTTCTGAAAAAGTACCTAGATTTTTGTATGTGTCAAGTGTCTGTATTTATACATGTGTGTGCGCCTGTGTGTGTATATGTATCACCATGAGATACACAGTTACAAAATAGTTAATGGTTGGGTTTCAGTCATACAATGTTCCATCTCCTGTTCCTTCACAAATGTTCCTTTCCTACTACCTATGTTCCAAATTTCCCTCCTATACCCCTCCCTACAGCCTACCTCTACAGCAGAATCTTTTCTTCTATCACTTTCTGTCTATCTCTCTCACTCTCTCTTCCTTTTATAGTCATGTGATCTTCTTTATGAAACCTGTGCCAATACCTTTGCACTGTCTAGCTTCTGAAAGACATTTGAGTTGCTTCCAATAAAAGAACTGCATACATGTATGAAAAATTTTTGTGTGAACATAATTTTATTTCTCTGTGATAATTCCCAAAGGTGCCATTGTTCAGTCAAATAGTAATTATATATTTTATTTTGTAAAAAGAGAATGAAAAATTTTCCAGAGTAATGGCATCACTGTATATATACACTAAAAAAAGGTATGAGAAATAAAGTTGGTTTATGTCTGGAAGCATTTGATATTACTATATAGTTACTATAAATGTATCTAGGTTTTTCTTTTTACATTGCTGTTCTAATAATACATATAAAAACCAAGCAATAGGATTTTTAATTTTATTAATGGATGTTTTTTGGTTTGGGGATTACACCTGGCAGTGATCAAGGACAAACTCCAATCTCAATACTCAGTGATGATTTCTAAGAGTTTAATTAGGGCACTTATAATTATATTTAACTATCTACTATTTATTACCTCATTTATTTCTTCAGATTTCATTTTTAATATTATATACAACTATTTTATATTTTATGTATTTATCGGTCTTCATAACCACTTAGATGTCTCTATTACTTCAAAAGAATAAATGCTACCATTTTATACCATATATTTATCAACTTGTTTGAGTTCCACACTTTGATGTAATCTGGGCTTGCTTCTGACTTTGTGCTCAGGGACCACATTTGTTGGTACTCCAGGGACCACATGTGGTACCAGGAATCAATCTGGGGCAGCACATACAAAGCAAGTTCCCTAAACTTGCATTGTCTCTCTGACCCATACCTTTTGGGAATATTATTTGATCCCTATTATTACTTCATATTAGGTTAAATTTAATCTAGCTGATTCCTATGAGTTGATATGGGAATTTCTTCCAGAAGTATTTTAACATCTATTATTAACCAAAGACTAAGTGAATCCTTTTTGTGGGTCTGAATCCAATGCAAGTAACTGAATAGCACCTCTACCATTTTATATGATACCTCCTCATTATTTTCCTAATCTTAAAACTTACAGTATAAAAAATAGACTGGGACTTCATAGTTTCTTAGAATTAATAATTCATTTAATTTTTAGCTAAATATTGTTGTGAATGTATTTAGGTCACTGAAGAAATTCCAAAGAGGACTAAAGTTTTAGAATTGTGGTAAATTATATGTTGGTAAAATTATAATCAATCTTTTTTTATTACTAAAATAAGCTGTTTTTTTTTTCTGATTACTCCTTAATATACTACCTGAAGTTATGGTTTGGTCCATTACTTATATTTGATAGAGTTGCCCCTTGATAGTACTTCATTATTCACATAGTGTTCACTTAATGATTTTTTAAAAAATGAATTAACAAGTTGATTTAAATAAGAAGATAAAAGACTCAATTCATAACCATTTTGTGATATCTAGGTTCATGTTTACACATCCTAAGAAAATTCCCTTTAAAAACTGTGTGAAAGTGTTTTAAACACTTACGTTTTATACATACTCCCCAGCAAAAAATCTCTATAATATTTTACTAACACAAGAATATAGTTACTATATGGCAGAAACAGATCGAAACAATAAAATATACTCTTCAAAAATGGTATTGGTCAGAGACCAACCCAGTCTGAAACAATAAAAATCAAAAGAAAAAATGAAAATGTGTCATGTTACAGGCCACTAACCTTCTGTATATAGAGTTGGTGATTCTTGATTGAAATGACTGACCCAACATAGACAAATCATTTGAAGTAATGTTCATTCGAAAGCTAGAATCATACCTCCACAGTCTAGACAGTGCATTTGTTATATTACAAAAGCATAACCCCTCAAGGTCACAGCACATAGTTATTTTTTTCTTCCAATAGTCTTGTTATATTCAGTATAAATGGACTCTTTTCTTCTATAGATTTTCATACATAAATCAAAAATTTTAGCAAAAGTCCCAAACTGATAGGATTAAAATACTTTTCTACTCAATCTAAGCAGTAGTGGTTCATTGAATTCTTTTTCTTTTCTTAACACCTTTGCAAGAGCAATATTTTAAGTCAAAATAAACATCACACATTTGTCTTTTTAATATTTGTGCATTTTGAGTCACTGCTGGTTTTTCTGGATTTAGTCACCATTAAATAAATATGTATATCATAAGTCAAAAACAGTAATATGTCTCACAATGGAGATTTTGCTGGTTCCCGCTCGAGCAAATTGATGAGCAACAGGATGACAGTCACAGTGACAGTGATCATAAGTAGATATGTCAGCACTTCTAATTTATAGACTTTATAGACATTAATTGGAAGATAATTTAAGGAGATAAAATGAGGAAATTTGATCCTAAAACAAATCTGAAAGAATAGTAAATCCTCTCTAAGGATAAAATTTTAAAGTTTTTTAATTTTAAGGATGAATCTAATGCTTATAACATACAGGGCAAAACTGTCTTTTAATGATTTTACTCAGAATAGCTTAACAAGAAAGAAATCTGAATATAAAACTAAATATAAAATAGCAATTTAAGAGGCCAGCAATTGCATGGAAATGAAAAGCACACTGAGATATGTCAAGCACTGCATTATAAATCTTTATAAAAACATTCCATTTTCCAGACTAACTGAACTATCCTTGCATATTTTGAAGCTCACTGCAGAACCATTTAGTAATGCAGTTTGAGGCATTCAAGTAATTCTTTATATGGTATTTATCAAAAAACAGTTGCATAAAAAACAAGCCTTTGATCTTTTCCAAACAGTTTTTAGAATTTGATGTGTTTGGTAGAGTATTCCAGATTCTAAAATGTCTTCCCTCAAAAGAATTGTTTGTGCAGACAGTATAAAGGAAGACTACAGGGATTCAAATTGTAGCCAGGATCCAAGATCTTATGAGCCTTATGAGAGCATGACAATGATGAAACTACTTGAAAGAATTATCTATAGGAGAGGAAGAATGAACAAAGGAGTTGCCAGGACCTGCATGCTCAAACTTGGCTGGCATTCATTAGTTTGCCTAAAGCCTGGGCACACATATGCCAACTTCTAAGGTATATACTGCCAATTTTCTTTTCTCATTTCCCTTGCCACTAGAATATGTGGCATTATAACTGTGCCATCTCAACTTGATCTTTTCCCTGGATTTCAATGTTTTTATTCATACCAATGTTAATATCAATATTCTTCTAAATTTTTTTGTTGAACATTAAACCTTTATTAAAAAATATAAAAGCAATTATCTTTACTTACAGGAACATAATTAAAATAGTGTTAAACTTGACTGCTTTACTCTACATCATGTCACTAGCTTCCTTGTAACTCAGGAAAAACCTAAGGCTTTTTCTTGATTTTGCTGCTTCCTGATTTCCAGATTCATTTCACCCTCTGCCCCTCACACTGCCAAGTCTCCAACCAAACTGGCCCAAATATCCACAGAAGCACCATTCTCCTTTTATGAGTGACTAACTTATCTTTACCTCCTTTACACTGGGAAAAGTAAATTCCTCACATCTCAGCATCCCTAGTACATATCAGACCATGACATACATTAGAAATGCTAAATAAAGAATGGATTTCACAGAGATGTTTTGGTCAGGTCATAAATAACTTTTTGTGCTTGACACCATTTTTATTCAGACCATAGTTAAGGTTTCATTGAGAAAGTTATATTATGGATTGGTACTGATGCTGCCTCATGGTATCTAATTGTTTGATTTTTTCTGTCTGGTTATTGGCATCCTGCTGAGCAGTTAGGAGGAAAACTCACAGCTATTTTAAGAGACAACTATTAAGTCATTCCTGAAAGTTTTGTTTATCATTTTCTGTATTTTACTTCTTTTTTTATATTCCTTGGGACCACTCAAAAGCATTTAAAGCTGTATTTCAATTTATTTTTCTAATGTATATTTCCAGCTGAGTTCTTTTATACTACTTTGTAGTACCTCTTGCACAATTCTCAGGCTGACTTTGTGTATAGTTCCTATCACATTATTTCAGTTTTTTAGCCATTTATACAATGATACAAAGGAATGCAACAGGAGGGAGAGAAAATCAGATTCCCTTTTAGGAGTGAGATAGTACTGCATAGCAATTAGAGTAAACAGAAGAATAGATGTAGAAACAACATTCAGGTGAATTCTTGATCTAATGTTTCAGGCTTCCTCCAGTGCTACTGTTTAAGAGGAAAATCTATCTGTTACAGATTTATTTTTACTTCAAGAATGTACCAACCCATGTAATTAAAACTGAGAAGGTAGTTGATACAGGAAAAGCAAATAAAATCTGGGACTCAGAGAAGATATAGCATCTGCCTCATGAATTCTTCTGTTTGTGCTTTGGATAGAGAGAATGAACTAAGGAAGTGAGATAGAAAAAAAATAGCAGCTAGCTTAGTGTTATTTCTAACACCCTGCCACCTACCCCAAACCAGTTATTTTCTCTTTCTTCTGTAACCATGGGCTGCATTTTAAGTCATAATGCAATAGAAGAAATAAGTGACATTGAGTAAAATTGAAAAAAGTTCTTTACTAGAAGACTTTGTACATTCTACTTTTGAGTTTTCTATTTCTAAAAAGAGGATCATCAAGTCAGCCCACAGTTCCTTAACAGAGTCATGGTGGAAAGGCTGGTTTTCACAGGTTTGACTAGAAAGGGGGCAATGAACTCTAGTGGGTTTAGGCAGTTTGTTATTCCCATCACAGTAAGCAGCATGGTCTCTATGCTTCTCTCAGCTCTCCCTGCCCTCTTTACATGTATACGGAGAGCCTAAGGGTTTTGTCACTTATGAGGAATACTGAGCTCAGGAAATCCCCAAAGCTTTAAGAGGATTGCAGACAAACCCACTTATCATCCTTCACAGAGGAAGACATTATCTTTATTACTGGGGAAATACAAACAAATGCCTTTAGGGAAAGGCAAGGAGGAAAATTTCTCCACAATTTTATATAAAGATTCCTAAATTGACATTCTGAAACAACTTTTATTCATAAGACTGTAAAAACCTAATGATCCAGGGAAGTTATCTTCTAATAGGAATATAATATATTGCATTTTCCAAATTATTACAATCATTAAAACTATCACTCCTTCTCCTTATACCAACTTTTTATAAATGGCATTCTTACAGCTTTAAACTAATTTTTCTAAATCTTGAGTTTTGCAACAACAAGGAAGGAACTCTAGGGTGTCATGCAGTTCACAAAAAGTCAGGAGAAACACAAATATCAGATAATCCCAGTTATAGATGGAATGTAAAAAACATATTATAAGAATAGACAATATCCAATTAAAACAAACAGCACAGAACTAAGATTCTCAAAGTTTGTGTGTGGACATGGAAGTGTCCTATGGACAATGAAAGAATGACAGCATTTTGTGGGCTGTTCAGGATAGTAACATTGTACCCCTAAAACATAAACCACTTACACTATTAGAAAAAAAATCCTATCTCATTTCTCATTAGATGTAGAGAGAAGAAGAGAGAGAAATATCAGAAAAGAATTTTATCCCCAAAGCAAAATAATGAAATTTAATGAAATTCTCCAAATTTACTTAAATTTCTAAAGCTATCACCCCTTCATTTTTTCTTGTTAAAAACATTGCCTAATTACTAACTCTTAGGATGGCCTGAAATACACTGGAGGGAGGGTCTTACAAAAGGCTTGGACTCAAATAAATATTGGTTAAAATGACAACCACAGACTTAGCAAGTTATGTAAGCTTAGCAAATTTCTTAAATTAGTTATCATGTCTCAGAGTTTTCATTCTTAGTAAGGGGGAAATGACAAAGCGAAATATTGTAACAATTTATTTTGTATGTGACATTGCAAAAAGAAAGTCAAAGTAGCCAAAAATAGCTTCTTCTTCACTTCTTTTTTAAAAAAGTCATATTTCTAAACTATTTCCATTTTCCCAGAATTTTGTGTCCATGTTCACTATCAAACATTTTCAGACAGAACTAGCTAGTAAGAAGCTGGATGCCATCCAATCTTTATGAAGTCAGATTAGGAGTATCTTTTTTCCCCTTTAGAATAGTCATAAGATTGCACTCATGTTTATGATATAAAATATTTTCTATCATGAATTTAAAAGTAGAATTTGGGCAAACAAGATCATTATCCTAAGTAAATAACTCTACTTCTACTGTAGACTACAAATGTACTTTCAGGGCATTTTCTATCAGACTCTTCAGAAATTAGGCCTCAGAAAATAGCACTAGACATGCCATAAAGAACTGAAAAAGGTGGAAATAATTTTTCCAACTTCAAAGACCTGGTTAGCTGAGATCTAGCCTCCCTTAACGTGATCCCAAAGGGATTTCCGGGGTATGCATAGCATCATAGGTGAACCTCACCTCAAGAGAGTTGGTTTCTGTGTTCTGTTCGGTTTACAGCTTGGCTGTATGCAAAAAGCTGAGAAAGTTCATTCTCCTTCAATTTCCTTATGTATCTCCTGAGGACAATTCTGTTCATTTGCTTCTTTGCGGGGGTAAACATTTGTCAGTGGCCAGGGGCAGCACAGTGTTTGATGCTTTGAGTGTCACTCCTATAAGTGCTCAGGGAATAATCTGGTGCTTGAAACTGAACCCAGATCTCCGTCATACTGAAATATCATCAGCAGAGCCATCTCCCTCATACGCTGAGATCAATTCTCAGGGGTGGGATGACTCTGCAGACGAATGGGGTAAATTCACAGTTTCAGGAGTGGGTGCACAAGTGTAGAAAAGCGGATCTAGGTTGCCCAGCAAGGCATTTCCAGTATGAAGAGATTAGTTCCACAGAATTTGATAGAAATAGAGTTAATGGCACAAATACGGTAAATCATGTTTCTTGTGGAAAGTAGGAAAGTTACTGGAAAGTAGAAAAGAAAAGGCGTTCCCCAAGTGGGGAAGAACTTAATGTAGGACTAGGTTGGTGTAACTCATGTTATAGTGGTATCAATCGATGGTAAGAGTGGGAGGATGCATGGTACAAAGAATAATAAATGTTGATGCTAAGAGATATCAGTTGCTTCTCTGTTAGTGTCCTTTACTTGTATTTGATTCCAAATACTGTTTTTTCCTATTCAAATTCTTCCATCTGTTTCAGTTTCCACAAATCTGTTAATTTTGGCTGTTTTGACTGGCAGTTTGACTTTGTATTTAGTTCTAACCCTTCAATTCATGGTAATTTCCTAGGCTATGACTAATTTCATAGAATTTGGAGATCTCATTTTAGACTCATGATATCAATTTATTTCCAGGCCTCTAACCTACTGCCCCCTAAAAAACTGATAAATTTCCTGTGCTCTACATTTCCAGGAAAATTACTTGCCTTGTTTCCACAAATTTCTAGTTATGAAAAGAAACAGGCAGGGTTTCATGCAGATATTAATTCAAATAATTAAGTAGAAATTCATGTTCCAGATTATAGTGCAACTCAGGAATAGCAGAAAGAGAAAACAAAATTAAAGGTTTGTCTTTTTTATCTTTTCTATTTTTCTTTTTGATTTACCAGCCACTAGTCTAGTCTATTTAGTGGAACAAAGAAATGCATTAAGTTCTGCTGTCAAAAGGTTAAAAATGTTTTATAGTCTCATTACTACAGTATTAATTGTGTTCTTATGAATGATACCAGTGCCATTATGAACATCAAAGACAGTCATTTTCTTCTATTTAATCAGGGCACAAATGGTTTGACCACAGTCTATATGGTTAATGTATAAATGTTTTGATACTTAATATGGGAAGCATAAATTATCTGAAATTAACATTTTCTGAGTAACTTCACTTGTTCTCCTAAATATGATCAATATAAGCAGTTACTGTAAAAAAGTTTTGGTTAAGTGAACCCTTGGAAAGTGTTCTTTTCGATAACTTCAAAATTAACTCAATTTGTCTCAATAGTCCTGGTGAAAATCTTTTGAAAATGCATTAGTCCATTTCTTGTCTTGCAAATGGAGCTTTTGAAAATAATTGGATTTTTGTTTTATAACTAAAAATATTATAGGACTACAAGGTTATGTGAACATAAATTTTTACTTAACTACAGTGCAGATATAAAAGGCATAAGAGGTTGTTTTGAATGTTGTTTGAATTTACTTTTGGAATTTTATGAAAAAATGTTATTTCCCTATTCTATGTGTTTCTTTTTCTGGCTAGTTAATTGCAGACAATATAGAGTTAATTGATATCCCTGCTATTTTTCAGGATGATTAATCACAGTTTTGCCATAAAATAATTCATTTTTCATGTATTAGGACATCTCTAATTTAGTTTTATTTTTCGGGGTTAAAGGGAAAGTTTGAGCCCATACATTTATTTGAAATACAATTAGAATAATGGAAACATCTATATCTTCTTAGCATTAAAGACTGTAGAATGGACAATTAAAAGCTATCCTAGATTAATACTATTAAAATGTCTTGAGCAATATAGGCCTGGGCATCTGATTTATTATTTGTCATTACTATATAACTTACTCAGAAGCTATGTAATGGAGAGGGATGCTAAATTAACACAGCTATGAATTTTAAGTAGTGGAGGTGGAGAAGGGGAAGCAACAGCTTAGACTGCTCCTCAAAATTAGGACTTCAACTGTCTAAAATGTGATTTGTTGGAATAGTAGCTTCTGGACCAGCTCAGCATAAGTCATTGGCACCTGCATAAATGTGTATTGTGCAACGTGTTGGTTCCAAAGTCATGAAACAATTGTTTGGTAGAAAGTGTAGAGGGCTCAGCTATCTGTACAAATTAAATTGTTAACCACTTAAATGATTTATTTTCTAGACAAATAAATCCAGTGAAGATATAGCATAGAGTTTCAGGAAATGATAAAAAATGATAAGCATTGACATTTAATTATGTAAATTTTCCCTTTTAAAGTCTGTCTGCAGACAACCTTAGAAACTCAGGAGTAGGCAAAACTGAAAAGTCCAACTAACAATGAAGATGACCCAAACTTGAAAAACATATTGCAAACCACAACAGCTAATTAGAGGGAGAGAACAGAAGGGAATGCCCTGCCACAGTGACAGGGTGGGGTGGGGGGAGATGGGATTGGGGAGGATGGGAGGGATGCTGGGTTTACTGGTGGTGGAGTATGGGCACTGGTGAAGGGATGGGTTCCCGAACTATGTATGGGGGAAGCATAAGCACAAATGTGTATAAATCCATAATTGTACCCTCATGGTGATTCATTAATTAAAAATAAATAAATTTATAAAAAAAGAAAAACATATTCATTAGATTTTTTTCCTATGACGATCTCTGGAGTCTATGAAAAGCGTTCCTATAGCCCCTCATGTGTATGTCTGATGTAAGAGCATACAGGGATTTTTAAGCTGTTGACGTGTTTCACAAAAACCATTTCTCTTTGATCTGATTCCCTGGTTCTCAAATTCAAGCTATCCGAAACGCTCACAGACAACAGCGTCCTATTCCCAGAGTTGCTGATTTAGAAAGTATGAAACAGGTCAAAAAGATAATTTTATTTCTAGCATATTCCAAACACTTGGTCTTGAGACCACATTTTATAAAGTACTATATTCTGTCATATACATTGTGTGATCTGATATGAGTTGGCGTGAAAAAAATTGTAAAACTACTTATCTTGTAAGTAATTACTTATCTTGTAAGTAATTACAAGATAATCAGTGTAAGTAGTAAATTCAGTAAATTTTCTGAAAGTATTTTTCTAAGGAACTCTTTCTTTTTTGACTAGTAGTATCCAAACATCATTCAGAAAAGACAGAATATTTGAACTGATTTTTAAAGGTTATGTAGAAATTTTTTCACTCAGAAAGAAAATGGTTTTCTTTTTCTTATTTTTATTAAGGCACTATGGTTTACAAAGAGTTATTTTTTCAAGCAAGGAAAATGATGTCAGAAGGAAATGTTTAGAAATGTATAAATATTTGACAATGAGTAAGGAAAGTGAATGTAAGGGAGACATTCCATAATTGACCTATATTACCTTATTGCACTGATACTGTGAAGACAGGAGCACCGTAAGGGAAGGTATAGTGATATATAACCCATCTTAAATTGATTAACAGTGTCCAGTGTAATTCTCTGACTTTACTCTATAGAAATTCAGATGTATTTGTCTTTGGTGCTGTTTAAATCTTAGAGTTTTGATGATTTTCCCCAGGTGAGCCTTAAATGCTGCCAGAGCTGAGTACCACTGTGAAATCTATTCTGATTCTGGAACTCTTTTAGAGACACTCAGATGGGGGACAAACAAAAGAAACGAACTGAATGTGTTCTTCCATTTTATCATCTAAATGTAAATATGTGTGTCTTTTTCCCATTCAAATTTTTGAATGTTTTTTCCCACCCCCAAACATCAACTGTTACCAACTAAGCTAACCTTACTGTGACCATAGTTTTCATGATTCTATGTTTTTGTCATAAATGAGTTGTTGCCTGATATTCCAGATTTATAAGTAGAGCTAGCACACTTTGATTTGCTTTTTCTTGGAACCAACGCACTGTCATGTCTCATATGTAACACCTCTCTTATTCCACAATTCTTTCTTTCACCAAATGTTTTAGTCTGTCAACCTCACATACAACCATTCTTGCTTCTTGCAACAGCAGAGATGCTCAAATAAATATTGACTTCAGTTAATGGTAAAATGTTTCTCCAAAAATATAAGGAACACAGTTGGAAAATAAAGAAGTGATAATGATTTCACACTATTTTGGCATATGTTTCTCTCAGAATATCTCGTTTTTCTTTGTCCTGTGGTCCTCTGCCTTGCAATTTTTTTAACAATTATTCCCACTTCCCCATCCTACAGTATCTTATTTTAAAGATTGGATAGACCATTAGTTTTCATCACAAAATGGCCCCTATTCATCTCACTGTTTGCAACATTCCTAATTACTGTATTCTTTGTGCTTTCATTATACTTAATACAACCTATTACTTCTCCCTTATCTAATGTCTTTTTCCCGTTATATTGTATGTACCAAGTGGTAACTATGTTTTACTCACAAATATTGTCACCATATTCTAGTCCCTAGATATCAAAAGATTCAGTAAATATTTGTGAAATGATGAAAAATGAATGAGTATACACATGAATGATTGAACTAGAAAGAGGCCTGGATCCTAAGCAAATCTAGTTTCTAGCCTCTATATCTAAATACATTTTCTCCCCGGCTTTTAAACAACTTACCATTCCAGCAACACAAACATCCAGTTTAAGATATTAATCATTAAAATACATAAATCTCCACGAAATGACTTAATCCAATTGCAGTTACACTGATGTTCTTACCAAGTTGTTGCTGTGTCTACAACCTTTTCTTACAAAAATTACAACTTGTATAATTTACAAACATGAAAATTAATCATTTAAACACTGTCACTGTACGTGCCAGACAACTTATTTTACATGCAAATTGCTATCCCAATTTATACTTAGAAACAACTGTTTTTATTTTTAATTCTACATCATAATCCCATGCAAGTATTGTTCTTATTTTTATCCATACTCTTTTCCATATGATGATAATAATAATAGTCCAATTATCAGTGATTGGTTTATAAGAATGATAGAAATATCATCTCTATATGAAGAAGCTAACATCTTGACCTCTCACAGACTTTCCCATTAAGGCTGAAATTTAGAATCATCTCAGGGTGTTTCATGTGTCACAATTCTGGGGTGTGTGTGAGGGTTTGGGGCCTCAACGAGTGGTGCTCTACAGCTGTTCTCCTAGTTCAGTGCTGGGGTCATTCTAATGACAATGATTGTGGGATGATGCTACTATCTCTACAGCTTTTAAAATGAGCATTAATAACAGACACCACCCTCTGTGGTTTGAATCACACTAATTTGGGCCGGAGCCAAAGGGCTGTGACTCTTTTTAGTGCTGCCAAGTGATTTTAATGTGTACTAGAAATTAAGACTCAGACGTTTAGAAGAAAAAAAGAAAGAATGAAAAACTATGCTCAAATTGAGAGTGGATTGCTTGCTCTCCAGACTTAGAGAGTTGCCCTGACATTCAAATCAATTGAGTCATTATACATAAAAGGCAGATAAATTGTTGCTACATGTGCTTTCTGTGTTTGCAACTTGAATGGACAATGGATATAAAAGACGCTGGCTGCAGGAACCTGTTAATTTTGATGATTAGGTTTGGAATGGAATTGTTTGTAAGTAGAGCGAATGATAACCATTCTAAGTCGGGATACCTAACTCACTGTTCTCGTAAGCACTATTCTCAGCAGCTATTACTGTCCGTGTCATTCTCCGTCTTCCTCTACTCTTCCTCTGTTAAACAGCAAGTTCTCCTCTCTGAATTAGTCAAGAAATGATGGAACTGCTGTAAGACAACTATTTCTTGCCCTATTTTGCAGTTTGGACAATACCTATAATATTGAATTAATAAACTAATTAGTACTAGGCATATTAGCCATATTACATATCATTCCCTTTCATTGTTATGTGGATTTCTTTAGCACTGACTAATACTACATCAAACATTTTTGTATTAAATCACTTTCCTCAAAATTACATTTTCTTCAAAGACAATTGCAATGTAATATAGTCTGTTTTGAAACTGAATAATGGCCAGTATAACTGTAGTATTCAATTGAAATGGATGTGAATGGGATAAGGAAATGCTGCCGCTCATGCAAAGACATACTATTGTGCAAACATTGGGAAGCTTAACATCTATGGCATTCTTCAATTCCCTTAAAAAATGTCTGCAGGCTTATACAAAGAAGAGTAATTGTACCCTGTTCTTTAATATATCAACATCAATCACCCCATTTTTATACCTTGATCAGTTCCCATCTTTGGTCAGATTATTCTTACTGACCCCCACACAAAGCCCAGAAGGCTGGTGCTATTCTGCCAAAAAAATTAATGAGTTTCAAATACTAGCTGCCAAAAATTGAAAACAATAAGATCTAAGAACAGTTAGAGTCACATGAAAGTATCAAGTGATTGATAGATAACCTCAGTTTCATTATATGCTCGTTATAACACATTTAGATTAGAAAAATCACACCCACTAATACCACTGCTACCTATAGCTGGCACTGTACCCCTCCCCAAAGTGACAAAACATGCCTAGAATCTAGATGGTGCTTTAACTATTTGAAATCACTATCTCACTCTGCTCCCCCTTCTCTGGAATTTAACACTCACTTAAATTATTCCCTGCCACAAACTCAAGATTCTGGACTTTCAGAGCATGGATAAACACTTTTATATGACTAGGTTTATTCTACCACAATTCTGTTGCCACAGACTAACAGACAAAGAAGGAAGGAAAATCTGTGAAGGAAATCAACACAGAAAGTCTCTCTTTAAACATAAAGTGAGATCTTATTTAATCCTCAAAATATTTGTAGATTTGGCTTATTTCCATTGTAGAGTTGTAAAGCTGATTGAACAGTTTCAAAGACCAAAGACAGTATAGAATTTGACACAACTTAGTCACTAAACTCAATGGGGAAAACATTAGCCTGGTTAAGTCTAATACTTTTCCCCAATGAGTTAAGAGAAAGTTGGAAAATTTACCAGTAGAGTTTCTTTATATATATATATATATATATATATATATATATATATAATTTTAATTTTATTTTTGTGTGTGAGGACTAAAGAATTGTGCATTTCTATTTCCTGGTGAAGGATATCCATCCTAATAAAAATTCCTGATCTCTTTCTAGTTCCTTAGTTCCTGCTTTCCTAAGCCGTGAGAAGTGATTGATGGACTTGATAAAAAGTACTGAGTTTTCCTACCTTTCTTCCTTTCTTTAGGAGTTAGCTGCCTGTAGGGAGCATGTATTCCATTCTGCTCCACACCATCAATTTTTACTAGGGCAGGAACCCATAAAGAAAATGCTTTGGGGGTTCAGGACTACTTGTGAGTGGGTGAGCAGATCTATTTCACCCTGGGGTTCAACCTTAAGAAAGCCATAATTGACATATGTCTCTATTGTTTCCTCAAGTCCAGTTTTACTAACAAAAGTTAAGCCTGGGTTTTCTTTCCTAACTTTTCTTAATTTGTTATAAACTTAAGCAAATGAAATGTTGGGAATGTCCTTTAAATTCATCCCTTTAAATATTGAACCTCTAAGTTTAGTCCAGGACTAGTAGTTTTAAATACGATCTGACATTTTTTTAGAAATACAGCTTCTCAGGCTCCACATGAGTTTGAACTTTATCACTTTTCTGGAGATGCCAGTAAAAAACGTTGCTCTCTCTTGAGGCTTTTTGAGGTAGGAGGGTGAGTGATAAAGTGTTTTTCACTATGCAATTCTAGGCAGCAGTCAGAAACTGAGCTCAACTCCCAGTGCCCATAGGATGCTTGTATGGCAGTGAATGAGCAGGCACTGGTGATACAGACTAAAATGTTAATAGCTAGAGACACATCATTTATCAATTTTTCTTTTTCTTCCAGCCTCTGATCAGAAGTGCTGTGTGATTTTATTTGGCTTTGCTTTATTTTCTTTTTCTTATTTTGTTGCTGTTGCATTTCAATCCAGCATTTCAGTGTCTAAAGGTTAGAGGGTTTTATTTCTCTTTCTGTTTTACAGGCAGTGGATGAGTAAGATGATTATCTTTCCTTTTTCATCTCTGAATAAACTGCCAAAAGATTTCAGAACAGCATATGTCCAGGAGCAGGGAAAATGACTGATGCCTCTGAATCCTTAGAACTGAAATCAGTTAGGGAGAGCTTTGTTTAATGTAGTATTTCTCATAGTGTGAACCCCAATCATTAGCACATTTGGAAACATCAGGGAATCTCCCCAAACTTACCTTTGGTTCATTTGATTAATTCTATAATAATCTGACATCTGAGAGATTAGAGATAGGATAATGTCACCAATCCATGGTTTATAGTATAACTGGATGAGGAAATGCAGTTTATTAAAGAGGAAATGCCTACATCACCATTGACCACAGAATAAAGGGAAGAGAAAGAAGAAATCAGGGTCAGTGCTTAAGAGTCTGATGGGGAGTAACAAGAGGACAGGGATCCAGAGCCTCAGATATTTCAGTGATTTAGAGCAGTGGTATCAATCAAAATCACAGATTGAACAACACTGAAAATATGAGTGCCAAGGTACAATAAACAAATTTCAAATTTGTTTGAATCAGATGAAGGTGGTGAACTGGGGAATCCACCATCAACTCTGGTTGCAGCCTTGGTTCACCAAAGTCGCCTTGTGTTGAGGGGCTGGTTTAAGACCAACCTACTTTTATTGCAGTGCGTGGAGAGGGTCACTGCACTGAATAAACTGTGCAAAAAAATAAAAGAAAGATGGGAGGGTGGTGAAATAGTACAACAGGTAAGGTGTTTGCCTTGCATGAAGCTGACCTAAGTTAAACTTCCAGTAGCCCATATGGTCTCCCAGCACAGCTAGGAATGATCCCTGAGTGCAGAGTCAAGAATAAGCTCTAAGGACCACTGGGTGTGGCCAAGACAAGCAAACAAACACATAGAACCAAAATTGGGATTGTCAAGGTGACAGTCTGGGGAGAAGGTGGGGAGGAAGAAAACCTGGGAACACTAGTGGAGGGCATTGGCAGTGATGATGAGATGGGTGTGAGAATATCACTGTCACTGTCATCCCATTGCTCATTGATTTGTTTGAGCGGGCACCAGTAACGTGTCTTATTGAGAGACTTATTGTTACTGTTTTTGGCATATCCAATACGCACGGGTAGCTTGCCAGGCTCTGCCGTGTGGGCTCGATACTCTCGGTAGCTTGCCGGGCTCTCCGAGAGGGGCGGAGGAATTGTACTCGGGTCGGCCACATGAAAGGCGAAAGCCCAACCACTGTGCTATCACTCCATCCCAGCGAGAATATAGTATATCTAAATTCAATTATCAATAACTTTGTATCATGTTTTTTAGCAATTTTTAAGAGACAAAATTAGTTTCATGTGCACAGAAGTCCATAAATCACAAAATTAATGAATGACCAAAACTGTCTACTTAGTATTTAAAGTCATAAAATTTATATAAAAAAATAAGACAAGCAAATCCCAGAATTATTTTGTGTGGGTAACAAACAAGTCTTGCAAGCTAGCTGCTACATAGAACTTCTTTACACTGCTCCCTTCCCTGTCTCTGATGCTAGGCCTGTCTTTGATACGAGGGGTGTTTCACCATCTCTGTGCCCTTTTATATAAATTTATTTTATATAAATTATTTTATGTATTATTTTATATAAAATTAGTTTTGGCTTTCACAGGAACACAGAAGACTAAAGGGAGAACATTCCTGCTTTTCAATGAAAGGGAAATTTGGAGTATCACTCATTCAGTGACTATTTCCTTTACCCAAATAATCAAAATGCTATTTTGACTCTTCCTGAGAAGGCCTGATATGGGCATCATTTAGCAACTTATTAGAAATGCAAATTCCTGCTTCCTCTGCCTTCTCCCCACTCCACTACTGAATGACAAACCCTGGGGAAAACGTATTGCAATCTGAGTTTTAACAAACCTCCCAGGTAGTTTTTAATGCACACTAACTTCCCGGAGTCACTACTGGGGCCGTGCCACTCCTGGCCATATCCTCTGAAACAATAGTGAAGGCATCACATGGGAGCTTGTTAGAAATTCAGATCTCAGGCCCCATGCCAGATCTACTGACCTATTCACAATCTGCATTTTAACCGAGTCCCCAGGTGCTTGGTAAGCACATGAAAGTTTTAAAAGTACTCCTGTAAAATCAAGGATGTAAATGCCGAATCATGGAACCTGAGAAGTGAACAGGATTTTAATGAGGTTTTCTACCTAGCTGCAAACACAAAGTTCCAATCTGGAGGAGAGCCTGGAGTGGGGAAATAATTTTAAACCCTGAGAGAAGTAGCGGTGTGGAAATTGCTGAAGAGCCCAAGGCACCTATTTCAATCGGGTCTGCCCTCATTAACCTCATGCTAGTTCAATGGTTAACCCCACTGAGTCAAATACTTGCAAGGGGCTATCCCACAGCACGGGGCTTACTGTATCTCATTCCACCACATTCACATTCACTCGCCACCTTTTTAGATGTGCATTCAATTTCCAACCAAGCTTCGTTTGGAATTCTCACAGCATAGCAGGCCTCCCTAGATGCCCACAGAAGGTCATTTCTCAACCCAAACAGGTAGCAGCCCAGGATCAATAAGGACCAAATGAACCTCCAGCATTTAAACATGTGGCTGGAGTGTGAATAAGTAGTTGGGGGAAATTGTAGAAAGGTCAAGTAGCAAGTACTAGCTTTGTAACTAGCAAAAATGCTGGTACATATTTGGCATTTTACAGAACCTGCAGGCTGAGTTTGATTAGTTATTAAAATTGTGGCCAGCCAGCAGGGAGAATCATGATAATTGGTATAGGTCACAGATAATCAAAAGTGTCTCTCCCAGTGGGATGAAACCTATTAAAATTTGTTATTTAAATCTCTTTGCCATTTCCACATTCTGTTCGCATGCTGAATGATTTGTCCCAATCTTGGTCTCCTAGGAAGAAAGCAAACATCTTCCATTGTTCTTTGTTTGGTGCTAATTAACATTTTCAAGAGGATTGACTTAGATGCAGCTCTGTAGATCCCAAAGCAATCACTGCATTCAACTTCTAGATCATAGATTTATCACATTAAAGAATGAAGTCAAGTACTCAGAATGCTTCTATTATTCCAAGTGGTATTTCCAAAATTCACAATCACACACAAATAATCCTTATTCTTATGCTACTGGTGCTGAGGGGAGAAAATGCTCCTGTAAATTTAAGGGATTCCCTTATTTCTAGTCTTACTCTCATGCTTTGAAATAGTGTAATTTCCATTCCTGACAGCCAGTCAGCCAGCATGGACTGGTATGGTAGATTAGGTAAAATAGAATCTAGCCAATGATTCAGAAACTTGATAGAATGCTGGATCACTTGGGAAAAAATTAAAAATATTCAGCACTATCACTTTCTTGAAAATACAAATTCCTCTAACATGAGGTAAAACTCAGTTATTTTTTTTTCTAACAGCTTCCAAAGTTTTGGTCTGTTACAGGTCATTTTCCTCCTCTTTATTCACCATCTCAGCTTACTTTTCATTTATCCCTTACCTTAGACTACTAGGCTCCAGCTGGTGTTTTTAGGTGGTCAATATAAACCTTCCTCACTACTCCATCCACCCCAATTAAAAAAATATATATTTTATTTATTTACTTATTTATTTCTTTTTTGGGGGTCACACCTGGTGATACACAGGAATTACTCCTGGCTCAGGAATTACTCAGGAATTACTCCTGGTAATGCTCAGGGGACCATAAGGGATACTGGGAATTGAACCCGGGTCGGCTGCATGCAAGGCAAACGCCCTAGCGGCTGTATTGCTGCAGCTCCCCATCCACCCAATTTTATTTACATATTTAAACCAAAAAGAAAGAAGCATATTTGATACAAAAGACAGAAAAGCATACAGAGAAAAATTTAGAACAAATGACTCTTTATTCCAAGGAAAATTATTATTTTTTTAATTTATTTTTTAATTAGTGAGTCACAGTGAGGGTACAATTACAGATTCACACATTTTCGTGCTTGTTTTTCCCTCCTGCAATGTTAGAGGGCCCATCCCTCCACCTGTGTCCATTCTCCACCACCAATGAAGGAAAATTATTTTAAGCAAATTTCAGAACCGTTTTAAGCAAATTTCTCTTATGCATGTAAGGAAGAGTTTTACACATGATTCTCTGCCACAAACATCTTGAATGATTTATGTGCCATAATTTATATTTGATCCCTATGATCTTTGGTGTTTATGTATTCTCAGTATTTGAACTATTTTTAAAAAGTGATGGTAGGTGCAAACCATAGGATAAGAGATTGCTTTGCTTGCAGCTGATCCTGGTCCCATCCCATGTATTGCATAGGGCTCCCAAAGGATTGTGTAAGAGTGATCCCTGAGCTTAGAGGCAGAAGTAAGTGATGAACATTGCTGGGTATGGAACAAAATAAAAACAAAGCCAAATAGATTTTGTAAGGATTCCTTATCACTGTCACTGGAAAAATCACTGTCATCCCATTGCTCATTGCTTGCTCCAGCAGGTACCAGAAACTTCTGCATTCATCCCCGTCGTGTGCTAGTGTAGCCCAATGGCATTTGCTCGCTCCAGGAACATGAAGGACACGTTATTGTTATTGTTTTTGGCATATAGAATATGTCTTGGGTAGCTTGCCAGGCTCTGTTGTAATTTATATGTATTGTATATGCCGTAAATTATATGTACTATATATTCCTTGTTTATATGTATTGTTAATTTATTAATTTACAATACTCCTGGCTCTGTATTTAGAGACCATTTTTTCAGTCCTTTATGAGCTCTGGGGACCTTAGAGGGTGCTGGGGATTAAAATCAGATTGGACAGGTACAAGTCAAGCACACTACCCACTGCACTACCATGCTGGCCCCAAAAGTAATAATTCTTAATAACTACTAATAGGTCCATGGTCATGAAAAACAGATAAAAACAAAGTAATCCTGGAAGGTAAAAGAGTCGTGGTTTGAATCTTAGATCTTCTGTTCATATTGGTAATTTTCTATTGACCTAACTGAAAAATTTTGTTTGCCCACACTACCAGTTTCTCTGAGGATCCTTTAAGTGAAGTCTTTTGGAAACATATTCTGTTACTCTTGTGTTTCTTAAACTATCCTGGTAAAGGGCCAAATTTTTTCTTGTTTCATTGCGTTGTTCTTCAATTTTTCATGGTTATATACCTTTATAAAATAGTATAAAAATGAACTCCAGAAAAATGAAATAAAAATGACACAGAAAACACAAGACCCAGTTTTGTATTATTGTATTCAAGAGTCATACATTTCTTTGACAAAGACCATAAATATTTTAAGAGCTTACTTTCAATCTTGAGACTCAATTTTATGGCAGGTAAGTGACTAACAGTTTACAATTCAGCACTTATGGACATAATTTGAATGGAACTTGTTTAGCAAAAAATGTCTGAGGAGTTACATTAGCTAAATGAGTTAACCCAGTATTGGGGTAGGAAGAATGTACCCTAGCAGAAGTGTAGCAGAAATGCAAAATCAGTTTAAGTATTTTGGTAATTGAGTGAAACAACAAAATGTGTCAGTCATAGTCAAGAATAATGCTAAAAACTAATGAGTTTGGTAAGTACATGATCTGATTCAGAGAGGAGACAACACTAACTACACATGGAGATCATATATAATCATGAAATGTACCAAATTTTTCCAAAACAATATTTTCAACCTAATTATAATTTTTCATCTTCTCATTGCAATCATTTAGCCACGTCAATATATTTTCTGTTTTCTACATTTTATAATAAAATATGCTAATAACACACACCTATATGCTTATGCTAAGATGGCAAGATTTTTATATCAACAAAATTAAGTGCACGTCAGTAGTGGAAAACGTACATTGAAATGACTTTGAACAGTTAGTACCTAAAAATACCTTTCAATTGTCCTTAGATGAAGGATCACCTACTTAATACACTTGCAAAGGATGAATGATAAAAATGAAAGCAGGCGCTGCTCTCCACCCTGACGAGACCCTGAGCGGCCCCACATGAACAGCTCCTCCGCTCCTGAACGACCATGATCCCAGAGGTCTACTAAGTAATTTTGGAACCAGCAGCTTTTTGAAGAAATGCCTATAGACTGTGAACTAAGCTACAGCCCCATGCTACTCTGGGAGGGAGAAGGTTTTTGTCCCTTGGCCTTTCCTTTCGGCGGTGGTGTGGCAACCACCATCTTTCAGAGCCCACTAGACAGAGGTACAAGCTTGCAGTGATGCAACTTCTGGCATAAATTTCTCTGGACTTCACTGTCACTGTCACTGTCATTCCGTTGTTCATCGATTTGTTCGAGCAGGCACCAGTAACGTCTCTCATTGAAAGACTTATTGTTACTGGTTTTGGCATATTTAATATGAACGGGTAACTTGCCAGGCTCTGCCGTGCGGGCTCCATACTCTCGGTAGCTTGCCGAGCTCTCCAAGAGGGGCAGGGGAATCAAACACGGTTGGCCGCGTGAAGGTGAACACCCTACCACTGTGTAATTACTAAAATACCAGAAATCCAAAACCAGGCTCTGCCATGCAGGCGAGATACTCTTGGTAGCTCACCAGGCTCTCTGAGAGAGATGGAGGAATCGAACCTGGGTGAGCCACATGCAAGGCAAATGCCCGATCTGCTGTGCTATCACTCCAGTCCTTCAAATATAATATAATATATATATATATATAATTTTCCGTAGGAACAGAGGAAGAAAGAGGGTGGGGATGTGGAATAATGAGTAAATGCTTAAGGCAATTAAATACCCTAGCTCAGTAAAATTGGAATATAGTGAAAAAAAAAATAAAGAAGACAGTTCTTTGATGCCCGAAATATCTATCAAACATCTATCACTGATTACCTTTATGAGCATTTTCAAGTTATTTGGGTAATGTGTTAGAACAAAGGAAAATAGATGAGGGAAAGAAAACAAAATGGGAAATGGAGACTATAAAAGAAAGTTGTCTAATTCTCTGGTGAGTCTCCTAATGGTGTAAATCAAGAGGCAGAAAGGAAAGGAAAATTAGGATGAAGGAAAAAAAGGGAGCTGCAATAAAAATAAAGAACTAAAGAACTAAGACAAGCTGTTGGATAACATTCATTTGTCTTTGGTCCTCCCGCAGACAGCTTAAGTTTAGTAAGCTACTCCCACCACAGTGCTCCTGAGGTACACCCAATTCAATCAGGCATAATAATCCTATATTGTTTTTCCTTTTCCCTTATTCATTTGGATGGTTTGGCAATGCCTTTTCTGTGCAGACATATGAGAACAGTTTATGCTATGCTTTTAAAACTTAGAAGTTAATTGACACCAAAAGATATTTACGCCTGGGTATCCATCATATTTACTTGACTTAAGCCTCACTGTCCTTACTTCCTAAAAGAGACCCCAAAAAAGAGGGTCCTGATGAGGGACAAGGATGGTCTCAGGGCAAGCTGTAAGTTACCCTGGAATTGAAAAGGGAAAAGCTAAGAATAATGTTAAGAGCACGGTCATAGAACAAACTGTCATGACCTGTGAAAAACTGAAGCATGCTGAGGGGCGTGTGCACTCGAGGGCTCTCCAGGTGGCTCTTTCTCACCGCCCACATTCGGTTCTCGGGAACCACTGTGTATGGGCTGGATTGGGACGGCTGTTGGCCAAGGACAGGCGAAGGAAGAACTAGGACCAAGCTGGTTGCTGATTAGTTACTGTTTATTCAATCTTCCATCTTTTTCATCTCCCACACTCCTAGCTCTGTCCTTTCTCTGGATCTACTGCTCTCTGGATTCTCCTTCACTCTGTCTCTCCCCCTACTTGTCTCTCCCACCTTGCCCTCTAGGCTACACACAGCCAGGTAGAAAATCAACATAAGAAAGCCCTTCCTTTTTTTTTTTTAACTTTTTATTAAATCACCATGTGGAAAGTTACAAAGTTCTCAGGTTTATATGTCAGTTATACAATATTCAAACACCCATCCCTTCACCAGTGCCCATATTCCACTACCAGAAACCCCAGTATACCCCCTGCCCCCACCCCCTACCCCCTACTGTATAACTAATGAATTTCACTTCATTTTTTCTTTACCTTGATTACATTCCATAATCCAACACAAAACTCACTATAGTTGTTGGAGTTTCCAACCAAGAGAGACAGACCTACTACATTTGATAATTAGTTTTTCATTGCTGGAAATGAAGAGATATGTAGCCCCACTGCTACAAGTACATAACTCTCTCTCTCTCTCTCTTTTTTTTTTTCCTTTTTCCTTTTCCCTTTTTTTTTTTTCCTTTTTCCCCCTCATCCTCCTTCCCCCGCCTCATAGTATGGTGTACGCCACGCCGCATCGGCCAGCGTGGGGCTTTTACTTAGTTCACAGTCCAGAGAGGTGGCTGCTACATTAAAAACCTTCAATATTTCAACAAAAACTTACTGTTATTATTTGGAGTTTCCCCCCCAAGTCAGACCTGTTCAAATGGAACCGTTTCACATTGCTGACAATTATAAATGTTAAGTTGTGCGGACACGGCAGCGTCTGCGCGGTTTTGGATTTCTGTATAAAGTCCAGGGAAAATTCTGCCAGAAATTACATAGCCCAACTCACAGTTCAAGTGCATTGCTGTAAGAAGTCTCTGAATTCAAAGTCTTTAGGCGCAGAGGGTTCGATTCGCGCTCAGCGGCTCCGGATTTATCTGGGCCGAGGGTGTGCCGGTTACGCCCCCTTCCCATGAGTTCCTGGGAGCCCCAAAAGTAAAAACCGAATACCTGTGGGTTTGGAGTCACAGAAGATGTCGCCTGCCACGTGGATGCCGCCAGGCCGCCGAAGAAAGCCCTTCCTGAGGGACAGGCATTCCAAAGCTTTTCCGGACTGCCAGCAGGTAAAATACCTCTTAAGGTTTTTCTCCTTTCCTTTGTCCAAGAATTTATTCACATCTGAATACTAGTTAGTTTTGTATGGCCATAGCAAGAGATACATTGAGGCTTGCAAGGCAGCTCTCCTGGCAACAGCTTGCCACAGACTCAGACTACAGCACTCAGGCCAGATTAATCATTCCTAACCCTAGCAGGGTCCAAATCTAGTTATCACTATTTGGATCATGACAGCATTTGTCCATGACCAAGCTCTTAACTTATAGCCAAGCATTAGGCACTTTGGCCAGGCCCATCTCCATGGATGTCAGGGTAGCACACAACTCACCGCTTGCCCTGGGTCTGTCTCGTCCCTCATCAGGACCCTGCTTTTGGGGGTGCTAGGAAGTAAGTGTAGCTGAGGCTTAGGTTCTTAGAGAACAGATGCCCAGGAGGAAAATATAGAGTCAAATGATTCCCAGGTTACAAAAGCATGGCATTTGCTAAGTCTTCCTGTGTTCATAAAAAAAGGACATTGCTCTGAATAAACTATGCAAAGGACTCAAGGAGAAGAGAAAAACAATATTTACAAGTCAGCAGAACACTAAGAAAGAAGCTACAAAGAAACACAGAGGAATGGAAGCACTGTGACAGGAGTAACCCAATAAACCTAAACTACCTGAGGCTATGTTATCCTACAATGACCCAAAAATAAGTAACTGAATAAGGATTCTGCTGGGTTTAGGAAAGACTAACCTGGCCTGAGAACTGTGGTCTGTGATTTATATCAAGATGTCACTAGCATGAGCTACCCTTTAAGCTTAATATGTCTCTTACTGTGTTTATACAAAATGACCAAAAATATAAGAAGTAAATTTACTATGATTGTTTAAATGGATTACTAACTGAGCAAAGGAGAAAGCAATACGCCTTAGATGGGATCCCACCCTTGAGTGGATCTCCTAGTTCAGAGTGCTGAATCCCCAGATGAGATTTTGTCCTGGAGTTAATCACCTAGAAGAACTTCCTTAGAAGAAGGGGCTTTACATCAGTAAACTATTGTTATGATAATGTTTAGTCCCACTATGTGTATCCCCACCCTTCAGGATTTCTATGTGGCTATGCTGTAAGGAGGGAGAAATCAATCGGGAAGAACAACTACGCTGTAGGAGAATGAAGTTATAAGGATGAGGATGAGAATGAAATAAATGGTCACTGACTACCAACCAGCCTTGGACCGTGCTCCTCCGTCCCCTGTTCCCTTGTTCACCTGTCGCTGTCTGATGACCTGGGAAGGTGATCTCGGCCACCAAATGCACGTTATTGCATCCATGCTTTTTGAACTCACAGCAAGCCACACTCTCAGAGGCTTCCTGTTCTCTGCTACTCATGAAAAAATACATGATGCTTTTTAGTCAAGGGCTGCAATTTAGTTACCTTGAAAGAACAATGAAGATGGAGCAACATGGAAAGTACTATGTTAAGTGAAATGAGTCAGAAAGAGAGGGACAGATGTAGAAAGATTGCACTCATTTATGGGATGTAACGTAACAGAATAGGAGACTAACACCCAAGAACAGCAGAGATAAGTACCAGGAGGATTACTCTACAGCTTAGAAGCCGGCCTCGCATGCTGGGGGAAAAAGGCAGTTCAGATAGAGAAGGGACTACCAAGTAAAGGGTGCTAGGAGGGCCAACTCGGGATGGGAGAGGTGGGCTGAAAGTAGACTATAGAAGGAACATGATGGCCACTCAATACCTCTATTGCAAACCACAACTCCCAAAAGGAGAGAGAGAGCAAAAGGGAATGCCCTGCCACAGAAGTGGGGTGCGGTGGCAGGGGGAATGGGGTGGGGGTGGTGGAAGGGATGCAGAGGCCTTTGGTGGTGAAGAATGGGCACTGGTGGAGGGATGGTACTCAATCATTGTATAACTGAAACACAAGCACTAAAGTTTGTAAGTCTGTAACAGTTCCCCCAGTGATTCCCTAATAAAAAAATTTTTAAAAAAAGAAAGACCAATGGGTAACATAAATAAATGAAGAAGGCTTAGCATGGAGCAAGAGTGAGTGATAGGAACTGTATAAGCACAGCTACACAGCACAGTTAGAGCCAAGAAGTCCTAAGCTATAAAATGAACCAATCTAGTATTGTCAGATCTTCTTATATTTCATATTTAAATTTTCATTTAAAATGTTATTATTTTAAAAACATTAGTTTCTGTGGATGCTTCTCTGGATCCATAAAGCTAAATAATAATAAAAAAAATGAAAGCAATGGAAATCAGTCATCGTATTAATTTTATTCCTATATAGTCAAGATCACCAATTTGTTTTCTATATATGACAACTTGTTTGTGAAGATTGAAATATTTCTCAAATGCAGTCATCATTGCTAGTGCTTCATTACTCCCTATATGCACTCATGTACATAGACTATGGTTCAGGGTTGATTAAAAATGTATGTGGCTGACTTAAAACAATATATTAACATAGTCCTTTTATTTTCCTCTATCTAATAAAACAAAACAAATTTTATTTTCCTCTTTCTAATAAAAACAAAACAAATTATCTGAGGGCTAGAAAGCTAGTATAACAGGCAGGACGTTTACTTTGTATGTGGCTGACCTGGGTTTACCCAGGCAACCTACATGATATCCCAGAGCTTGATCAGGACTGATCCCTGAATGTGAAATAGGAATAAGTCTTAACACTGCAGGAAGTGGCCCCCCAAGTCATACACACACACACACACACACACATACACACACACGCACACACACACATATATACATATTTATACACACATACATTTTATATTATATTACATATTTTTATATAATATAGCATATAACATATATTTTTGCAGACATTTGTCAATGAATTAGAAAACCATGATAAGAAGATGCATTTTTAAATTTTTATTAAAAAAATCCCAGTTTCAAAGTCTCCAGATTAATCCATTGAAATCTCAGATGTTGTTTTTAACCTATACTAAGAGGAATAACTATGTTGTTACATGAGCAAATTTAATTTCTCACATTAACCTTTATATCAGAATATTCTTGATCAGAGGAGAGTGATTTCTGTAGAAAGTGTCAGAGACTGAATTTTTTGTGTTTTATGGTCATATGATCACATAAACTCACCTCTGCACTCAGATCACAGAATCCATTATAGACTAAAAGTAAGCTAATGAGAATAATTGCTGCATTCCAATATAATTTACAAAATAGTCAGCAGACAGGTTTTGACCAGTACATCCTATTTTACCTGCCCTACATGAATAGTTTTCTTAGTAAACGTTGTTTAATAATACACTAACACCTTCTATTTCTAATATAAGCATTTCTCTTTATTTACCATATTTTTCTTATTACCTATCCAAATTGTTCCATTCTCAATCATTTTGTGTCCGTCTTAGTACAGGCCATTTCCACTTCTAACACTTGCAAATTATTACTCCTTACAGTGCCAAATTCAACTACAATTTGGAATTCACTGACTTTTGTCTTTCATAGGCATGTTGAACATAGCTTCCAAATTTGTTTCTTTTCATAACCTCCGATGCTTCAACGTTGTCTACTTAGACACACTGATTTTTCTTTGCAAGTGAATTCTAATCTTGTCACTCTTTGTTCAAGTATCTTCTATGACTCCCTGTTGTCATAGAAAAAAAGTTCAGGCTACTCAGCAGGCTTGTCTGCCAACAGAACTTTCTGGCTATGTGAATATCCAATTATTGATCTCTGTGTATCCAATTCTCTGCTCTGTGCTTTGATTGTGCCAATGCCTTTATAGATCCTGAACTCTGCTTGATTAAATTTCAGTTTGCTTCAAAACCAGATCAAAGCCTACCATCTCCTGAAAAGGTCCTAGGTTCCCTTTTGCCAGAGCTTTCTTCTTCTGTAGTTCTCATCCAGAAACTTATAACTTGCTTAGAATATATATGATCCTCAGTAACCAAGTGAGATAAGACCAAACCATCACCACCAATAAATGCTTACATACAGGATACACCTCCATCAAAATTAATATTAATCTAGTCTCTTCTATATGAAACTGTAAAATCTTTTACTGCATAAGTAATGAGCAACTGAACCACAGCAATTGTTTTTTAAACATATGAGCATATTGCATTGATTATATAAAACATATTTTGTAAATGAGAAAGTAGACCAAGAAGAGTTGCAGTTGCAGAGTTGACATACAAACCCATTGGTGAGGCTTTGGACTGCTCTCAGCATCTACTGTGAAAAAACTCTCAACAATTTGTTTATAGGACCAATATTTTACAGAATTTGAAATATGTTTATCCTCTTTTGATTTATAGAGGTTATGAAATTTATAAACATGACTAATGACATATCCACGGACAAAGTTATGTATCTGATACTGTGTGTACTTATATGGAAGCTAAATTCCTAAGAAGAGATTTGTTATTAAAAGTTCTACAGTGTTCGACTTTATTATTACCAAAATAGTTACCCTTGCTAAATAGGGACAAATCCTGTTTTTTGGCATTTACTCTTATCTTTAAACTTACAAATTAAATTAAGTTTTATTTTCATTCAGTTCAGTTTTTTATAAATGTTGAATACTTTCTTAATATCAAAAACAGATTAACATTTTTGTACTCCTCTCCTATTACATATATATGTTTATGTATATATCATATGTATATATATTTTAGGACATGGTTTTACCATGTCTTGGAGAGGGAAGGGGAATCAAACTATGCCTGAATCCTCCTTTAACCATGTGTTTAATTCACCATATTTCTAAATACAAATATGTTGAGAATTTTATCAACCAACTGCATTTGACGTATCACATTGGCACAGAGATATCAGAGCAAGTTCAAATAAATCCCTTTGGAATTTATGCATACTTGTTCTGGTGTGTGTCGCATGAACTAAGTAAGTTAGATTGGTCGCTTCATTACCCTTTATTCTTGGAATGCTTTTTACACAGACTCTACTTTAATAATTCAGTACATACAGAAGGGGACTAAGAATTAATGATGGGTAAGAAGAGGATGCTGATGTGTATATCTCTTTACTGTGACTGATGTAACAAGGACAATTAACTGGGTGAATTAAGATAACAGAAATGAATTGTCTCACCATTCTAGAGGAAAACTGTCTGAAATCAAGATATTGGCAGGACTCTGCTCTCTTTTTTTCCTGGCCTCTTCCACTGTCTGGCAGCCCCTCTCACTCTTTGGCTAGTAGAAACTAATTCATTTCTGCCTTTTCCATAGGACCTTGCTATGCGTCTATTTTCAGAGTGTTATCTTCTTCGGACAAATATCAACCACATTGGAGAAGAGCACTCCCTTAGTTCGATAGATTCTGCAAAAACTCTATTCCTGTCAATATCTCATTCACATGACCCAGGATTCAAGACTTTAATATATCTTCTGAGAATGGAAAATGCAACAGATGACAAGGAGCTAAGTTCCTCTCCTCTCTTTCTTCAACTACCTTACAAGTCAGAGTGAGGCATAGGGAGACATGAATTATCTTACACAAATTTTTAACAAGAAAGTCAAGTCCTTCAGTATCCTTTGTTCTGACCAACTGGCAGTCTTCAGAACCAATCCTGCTCTTTACCGAGATTTCTCTCCCAGTTTTCATATTCTCAGAAATCATCTGAATAAATTATGAGTGATTTGGGAATGGGTTCAGGTCATCTTTATTCCTTCTGAAAATCCATGTTCCCTCTAGTGCTGACTCTCTGTGGTAAAATGACTACAGATGCAGGGAAATATCCCAACAGGTATATGAGTACAGACTACACAAAGGAAAACTGGATTCCTACCTAAGTCCTCTACTTACTTCTAAGTTCAGTGTCACTTCCTAAACTTCAAATATGTTTTATGATACAAATTAAATTTAACTTGCCTTTCAAGATTATAGTAATTAGAAAAATATTATGATATAACTGTAACAATATTACAGTGGACAATTGCCTTGTGCATAGTCGACCAGGGTTTGATCCCAACAATGTGGTCCTCGGAGCCTGAGCAGCAGAGGTCCCTGTGCATAGTCAGAGTAAGCCCTTAGCATCTTCTGGTGTAAATGCAGGTTGAAAATAATTAACCTAAAAGTCTATGAAGCACAACCATCCTAAGTTTAGAATTTCCCCTTTTCACTCTATGGTATATATCATTCTGTGTCCATGTCTTAACTTTTCCACTAAGGGAGCAATAAACAGTTTGTTTCTTATTTCAAAATGTGAGACACCAACTGATAAGTCATAGACTTTGGACTATGGACTTTGGAAGTGGATCAGAGCAATGAGTGTGGGAACAGCAGCAGGGGACTTCCTGGGATTCTGATAAACATCCAGGAAAACAAGGAGAAAGGCCTTTAGTTCTGATTGTGATTTTCATTTTTACTATGAGCTAAGTTCAGAGTCCTGTGCTTTAACATATTTCCTTTTTTCCTTCTACTCTCACAAAACATTTGAAAGGTTAATAAAACAATTTGCATCATAAGGTGAGGAAAACAGGACTTAATATATAACTAGCTCAAGGTCACTGAGCTAGTCCTTGACAGATCTGAGCAGAATCATGTCACTTGATTCCCTGTCTTATGCTTTTTGCAGTATCCCATGCTGTCCTTTGTGGTTTTGGTAATTGCAAGCCACCATGTGACTTTTTCTATCGGACACCAGCTTTCTGAAATAAAAACAGATTGACCCTTTTTCCTGAGCGGGAGAATAAGGAAGTCTCCTATTGATTCTACCTCTCCACTCACTGTTTCTCCTTGAAATCTGACAGACTTCCCTTTCCATCAGGCTTTCTTTACAAATAGGGCTTCAGAAAGACTAGAGGGATGTATATCTGTTGGGCAGAATTCTCTCTATTGGATTAAAGTTATACTTTTAATAGACCACTGCATCCTTTCCTGACATATGCAAACTGATAACCATCTTCTGGGACCAGAGTGATGAAGGAAACACATACATAAATGCTTCCGTTGGATACAAGTTCAGATCATAGCCCTAGACCCTCAATCTGACTCAGTAGAGGACATGATCTGATTGAATTTTTTTCCTGCTTATGGAAACTTGTCTAATTAAATTCAAATTAGTTCAATTAGGATAAGCAGATAAAACTAGCATTTAACATATTATAGACACCTCTCTTTGATCACCACAGTGAACAGAAGATAAGAATATATTTCCATTTTTTAAGGGATGTGATTATTCTTGAAGTAATTAACCATTTACTTTCTACCATTTTCTTTTTTTTGATCTATTGCATTTGTTAATCAATGTAGCTAAAAACAATTACAGAAAGTTCATTTGAAACTCATCCAGAACAAATTAAAGATGAACCCAAAATTAAAATTGAAATCTCCTCTGGATTTAGAGTGTTGAGAATATAAAGATTGTTTCTTTTACCTCATTCTATTTTAAAAATAGATTTCTATGTTCTTCTCTCTCTTTTTTAAATAAGCTATTTCTTCTGAGCATACAGGAATGATAGGTCTCTAGGATATGCTTATACTCACCATATTCCTGGCTTGTTAGTAGTAAAACTATCCATCACCTTGCCTGTAGATGGATTGACTCTAATGAGTCACATTGGAAGTGAACCTTCTGTTACACATCGTATCTACTCCTGTATCCTTTATAATAGTAGTGTTACTTTGTTCAGTAAGACCTCAGCAAAGACTTACTGTTTGAAAAAGTGAGTCATCAGATACTTATCAAGACTAGGTTCATTGCTGAATATAACACTGAAAAGTCTAGGAGTCTATCTCCCAGAGTACACTAAGAAACAACTATTTTTATACTAAAATAAAAATACAGATGATAAATAACATAGATAAAATACACTGAAATATCAAAACGTTTTGTTATCACTTAAGTCTATGTAACACATACCGACAATCAAGAAGTTGCTACATCTTAAAGAATGCAAGTCCCTATTTCTTTCCAAGTAAAATGAAGGGTAAAGAAAACTGGGTCAAATCAGCATTATTATTTTTGGAAACTTTGACAAAATAATGATCTTTAAAATTTTCTGAGTTTACAAATCATTTCTTTCATAAAGCTAGGCATTCAATTTAATTTTATTCAAGGTTACTCAATTATTAACTTTTAAAATATATATTCAGATGAACTTTTGACTTTTGTCTTGATGTTTTACCCTGAGCTCATGTTGATTCACTCTTTCTGTTATTTGATGTTCATGGAGTGTAATGAGAAGCTAAGACCGTGGTAAGTGATGCAGATGCAGTACAAATATGATAGATTTTTACTTAGGAAACTCAGAATTTTATAAGATATTTAGATAGATTTATCAGATTATGTAGTTGGGAAGATGGATATTTATAACAGAAAAATTGGTGGAGAAAGTTGTGTTTTATTGTCTACAAAAGAGAATTTAAATACAAAATTCCAGAAGTAGAAAATGCTAGAGTGCTGAGATTATAAAGATACTTGAAAAGTATCTTGAGTAACTAATAGAATAATAATTTAAAAAAGACATGGTACCAGAGCACTCCTGAGGAGGACAGGTAAATCCACCACTCTCCCAAACAGAGTCCTGGCAGTCGAAAACCTCCACACTCCAGTTGCTCCATGCTCATGGCTGGACTACACAGGCTTGGATGAGTCTCATCCAGAAATGAATCACTGAAAATCTCAGATATGACAGTTTTGTGATCTAAATATCCAGGCTCATGGAATCAGGGATGGGCTACCTTCTCTATCTCTCTGTTCTTCCGGGGGCCTATAGTCATGCACACAAACTGCTTCTGGCTTTTTTATATGCTTATTAACTGGCCATTTATGAGACTGATCCAGAGACTCATAAATAAATCCCTAGAGATCAAGAAATATCTAAAGAGATATAACACTGCAGAGATTCCTCCAGACTCTGTGCCAGGCTGAGTCTCATATCTGGGGCACCCTGGAGGAGGGCGGGTGAGCCCACCACCTGTGCAAACAGAGCCCCAGTAGCTGAAAACTGCACCACAATCACCGCCATGCCCAGGGCGGAACTCCACAGGCTTGGGACGAGCCTCATGCAGAAATGGATCTGTTGAAACACTCAGGTATGCAGGTATTGTGACTAAAATTTCTGGGCTTTCATGGAATCAGGAATGACTATCTCCCCCATCTCCCTGTTCTACTGGGAGCTTCACAGTCACACCCATGGACAGCCTTTGGCACCATATAAGGTCAGTAACCAGCCATGATCTAGAGACTAAAAAATAAATCATGAAATAGATCAACAAGTTGCAGAGTTGCTCCCAGATCCCAAAGTCACCATCCAGTTAAAAATTTAACTCCAGCTGTATCACCCCATTCAATATTTTAGAGTTCCTGGAGCACACGGCACATTAACAGCTGTGCAGAATCTCAAATTCGACACCACTGATGTACTAGGAGTAGCATAACACATTGGTTGAGATGTAAGGTAGAAGGTAACCAATCTTGACTAAGAAAATATTAACACACCATTCTTACCCTGTAACAACATGTTAGTAATATCTTATACAAGGGCTTAATGGCACCAGGATGAAATATTCTTCATATACTTTCTTCTAAGGAAATCTATTTTGATCATTTGTAGTGAATTAGTCAAAGCAATTAAAATAAAATAAATTATTTAGGGCCTACTATTGGGGCAGTCTTGGTAGTGGTTGGACAAATTGGATATCATAGTGGTGGAAAGGTGCAATGATGGTGGAATTGGTGTTGTAATAGTGAATTTAATAAATCATAATGAACATCTTTATAAATAAATTTTTTTAAAATAATTAAAAACTTAAGGTGTTTAAATTAAAAAAATACTCTGAGATCAAGAGAGTTTTCCCCAAACTTCTCTAGATATTACTGTATATGTAGAAGTAAACCTTAAGGAAGTTTTCATTTAAATTCTGATGGTTCCTAATCACTCAGGTTGAGATAAATATGGTATAATTTTGGAAAAAGATTTGGATAATTCTTTTTCTAAAATTCAGATTTTATGTAGACAATTTATCTATCTAGGAGGTTACTCAACCTCAAAAGAAAGAACCAGAAGTTTCTGCCCCCCCCCCTTAATGTGATATATAATTTTAACAAAAACCTTTCGTTACCCTAATGAAAAGTTTATTTGAATATTCAGGGGCAGATAATAATTAAAAGACCATAATGTAGCTAATAGTAAATAAAAATTTAACTCTTAGATAAGCAAAAGGGAAAAAACAAATGACAGTAAAAGCTATAAGAAATACTTTTCTTACCTGGACTTTTGAAACTTTTGTATTTTTTTTTTCTTTTTATAAAATAAGAGAATTAAAAAAGTTTTGGTCAAACAGAAGACATCCACCCCTGTCCTTTTAAAAACACTGAAAACTCTAGTTTCTAAACCTAGAAATGTTATTAAACTGAGTATTATTTTTGCAATATTTCTTATTTTTTCCTAAGGCTGAGATGCTTTTCTTCTTCTTCTTTTTGTTTTTTTTTTTTTTAGTTTTGGAAAGCAGAAAAGTAAATGCAATATTGTGATTTTATGACTTGAATTGTGTCTCTCC
Organism: Sorex araneus; assembly: GCF_027595985.1. Taxonomy (NCBI): domain Eukaryota; kingdom Metazoa; phylum Chordata; class Mammalia; order Eulipotyphla; family Soricidae; genus Sorex; species Sorex araneus. Next base: position 176,894,530 of record NC_073313.1, on the reverse strand, counting down.
AAAATTCTTATGCTGAATCCCTAATCTCCAATGTCTCAGAATGTAACTGCATTCAGACATATAGGGAAACAATTAAGTTAAATGAGTGCTAGAGAGGACTTTAAATTTGTGTGACAGGTTTCTTTGTAAGTGGAGGCAAAGAAATCAGGGATTGACACAGAACAAGGTCATGTAAGAACAGTGGATAATAAGCATCCTTCAGTGAAAAGGAGAGCTCAGAAGAAACCAAATTTGATGGCACTGTAACCTGGTATTTCCATTCTCAAAAACTGTGATCATAGAAAGATGAGTTCAAACCACCCACACTGTGAAACTTTTTTGTGAGAGGTTAAGGAGGCTAAACCCCTAAAGAGTTCAGATGGCTCTAAGTTATCCCCTCATGCCAGTAATGCTTGGCTCAGTGCTGGGAACTTGGTACTTCTCAGGCTCCAAGGTGCTGAAGACTACCAAGGCTAAATTCAGTGGCTCTAGGTGCCTCTAGGATTACCTATGATGGTTCTGTGATTTGATCATATAATCCCTGCACTGTCTCCCTGACCCCAATATATACATTGGATATTTATATGTGTATGTATATATATTGTGTATATATACATATATATTTATATATTCCCTAATATTCCTTTATTCCTTCTCCCTTGCCACCATCCCTCCTCTCTCAAGCAATCACTAAACCTGCTTTATCTAGTACCTTAGTTACTCTCTAATGTGTAATCCTATTTTCCTACTGCTACTACTGGCTAACTCCCTCTTCTTTAACAAGGCTGTAAGAACAATCCACACTCTAATAGTTGCTAGGTTGTGGCTATGGGCAAACAACTTACACTTATAGATAACTGTTCAATCAATTTTATTGTCACTTCTGTTCCTTTTAAAGATGAAGAAGAACTTATAGAAAATTGTTAGTATATGCCAAGAATAAAATATTAGCTGTTGTGACCCCTCACACTGAAAAACAAGCAAACCAAGACAAAAAATCAGGCATATTCCCCTAAAGGCTTGCCTTGCTTCATTCCATAAAATATCCCATAGCCAGGATGCACATAATGTATGAACAATAGCCATCTGCTTAAAACATTTTATTTGATCACCATCACTATCAAAAGAACTTAATAGGAGCTATAAGATACCTAAAGTGGCAGATAATATGCCTGGTATATGGAGGCTCTGCATTTGATCCTATCACCACATCATCATCATCATCATCATCATCATCATCATCATCATCATCATCATCCAGTTGATCGTAGATTTTCTCGAATGGTCTCAGTAACGTCTCCATTCACCCTAACCCTGAGATTTTAGCAGCCTCTTCTTCCTCCTCCTTTCCAACAGTGCCACATTGGAGGTTCTTTCAGGGTCTGGGAAATGAGACCCATCATTGTTACTGATCTTGACATTTGAATATGCCACGGGGAGTTTGCCAGGCTCTCCTATGTGGGCAAGAAACTCTCAGTGGCTTGCCAGGTTCTCCAAGAGGAAAAACTAGGCTAGAAAATGTTGGGAGCTCGGTTTTATAGTCTCTAGATGTTTGCCGTTGATGGGATTTTATGGCGCTTGGGGGCAGTTTCTGGGTGTGACAACTAACTACTGGAAAGTGGGGGATCTGGGCGGAAGAGGCCCAGTCTGGATCCGAGCAGGCTTGGAGATCTCAGCCCCAGGTCCTGCACACCTGGCTTCCTCTGCCAGTTCCTTCATGCATAAGACTTGTCTGAACGTGCGGAGAGGGGCCTTGAGCATGGCCGTGGCTGGGTTCCGAAAGAGGCCCAGTCTGGATCCGAGCAGGCTTGGAGATCTCAGCCCCAGGTCCTGCACACCTGACTTCCTCTGCCAGTTCCTTCATGCATAAGACTTGTCTGAACGTGCGGAGAGGGGCCTTGAGCATGGCCGTGGCTGGGTTCCGAAGGTCTTCGGCTGCTGGGGCTCTGCTCAGGGTGGGGAGGGAAACTCAACCCATCCCCTCTGATGGTTCCCAGTTAAGACAGCCAAGCACAGGGGCAGTGCGGGGGGGGGGGGGTCGGCGGGAAGGTGGGGGAGAGACTCTGCGTTGCTCTCCTCTGGGAGCTCGGTTTTATAGTCTCTGGATGTTGCCCGTTGATGCGTTGATGGGATTACACAGCACTGGCACCGGGGGCTGTTCTGCTTGTGACCGCCTAGCTACTGGAAAATGGGGGTCCATCACCACATAGTCTCCTAAACCATGGAGTGTACATCTACTTGTCCCCAGACATACCTGTGTTCAAGTGCTCAATAGGCTTTCATAGTAGAGTTTAGTGGACCCAGGTCATCCAACATCATTGAGGATGACTCATAAAATAAGTTATAATAATCCTTAATAACATAGAATTCTATTGACATAGTTCCAACTTGGATTTCTATCACGATCTCACCATAGTCTTCTATTCCATAAAACGGAGCATACTAATCCTTTTAACTCATCAGATTTTCTGTTTGGAAATGTTAATGGAAGCCAGAGGACTTTTTCCACATATTATTTGGATTTCTTCCTGCTTGTCAATAGCTCAGACTCTTCAGAAAAATTGGAAATACAACTTATTGCTAGTATGATAAGAATATAACCTTGGAAGGATTTTTAATTGTTCTCAGAATAAATGCATAATAAAATATAATGCAAGTTGACTGTCCAAACAGAAGGAAAAAAACTGAAAGTAAAAAGTCAATTGCACTTAAAAAGCCTAAAGACTCCTGAAAGAAGTAATTTTGTCTTTTTAATGGGCATCGACTGATACCTAGTTCAGAAAAAAAAAATCTCATTTCTGTTTTATTAATTAATTGTGCGGTTTTACAGTGGGTTATAGATAATGGGAACATTTTCCATTAAATAACAGAATAAAACCACAGAGAACAAGACCACAGACAAAACATCCAATGTGGTGACTGGCCACTTAGACGACCTCAACAAGGGCAGACCTTTGATGTGACCACAAATTTCTAACATTTTATCTTAATTTGGCAGCTCCCTAAAGCTCACGTATATGACATTCAAACTTGATCAGTCTCTCAAAGATTCTCTGTCTATCTATCTCTCTCTCTTTCTCTATCTCTATCTCTCTCTTAGTCAGGAATAAGGTTTTATTTATTTCTTCTTCTTACCCCTCCAGTTTCCCTATCATCACCCCACTACTCCTTCCAGCCCCCTAAGATGGTCTGTTTTTAACCAAACTCAAAAATAAAAACTTTTATCAAAAGCACCTATGAAACCTCCTTTTTTTCAATAAAAGTAAAGAGCCAGTCAAAGAATCTGTTAGTTGACTCGCACATAATCTTCTCGGCAGATCTAAATGGAGAGTCAAATCAAATTTATAAAAATTCTTGGTCACAATATTTCCATATCACAAAAATGCTACCTAGGGAATCTTAGCAGTCTACTGCAAAGGCTTTCAAACTTATTTATTCACTGTCCCCTTTTCAGAAAAAAAAAAGAATTGCTGATTACCCCTGTGTAAGCAAACAGAAAGTAATACCCCTACCCCCCACACACAAATTGCAAGATTATTTATTATATCTTAAGGCTATAAATAAGATCATTAATAGATTCTAGGGCAAGGTATAATTTGAGAATTTGTTTCACATTTTGAAGTCTTGATAACAACAGTATGGTTTGCACCTATTCTTTTACTTATCAAAGCTTAATGTGTTCCAGAATTGTAGCACTGTAGCACTGCCATCCCATTGTTCATCAATTTGCTCGAGCGGACACCAGTAACGTCTCCATTGTGAGACCCGTTGTTACTGTTTTTGGCATAGCAAATATGCCATGGGTAGCTTGCCAGGCTCTGCCCTGCGGGCAGAATCCTCTTGGTAGCTTGCTGGGCTCTCTGAGAAGGACAGAGAAATCAAACCCGAATCGGCTGCGTACAAGGCAAACGCCCTACCCACTGTGCTATTGCTCCAGTCCTCTCCACTGTGTCTTCCATGGATTGTGTCTTCCAGTCATTCCAGAATTATCTGGAATTATTAAAAACACAGCTTCCTGGATTTAGAATTTCTATAAAAGAATTCCAAGATGAGACCAGAACATTAGAATATCTTACGAGGTACCATGTGATTTTATTGATACATGTCTAAGGACCACATGGGGGGTGTTTAGTTTTAGTTTCAGATGGAAGAAATTTTGTCAAGATCCAAAACTCTCTAGAGCCTCACGTTTAGTGCCTCTACATAGATCAAAACTATTTCCAGGTCAGTATGTCAAGCCCCGAAAGATGCTCAAAAGTATCTGGGGTACATTTTACCAACAATCATTTTGTTTTAGTTTCAGCTTATAGCCTTCAAAATGGCTTGTTCTCTCTGCTGGTTTCCAACTAGCATCTGAAATTATTCAGTGAGCAGTGCTGCCACCTTCTGATTGTTAGTTGAAAAATATCTATTAAAAAGTTCTGCTTTTTGGTGAATGTATTATGTACCCAACCAGTATTTATTTTAATGTTCTTTTCTTCATGAGTTTTCCCCCTTGGGCCTCGTATTTCAAAAGCCACTTATTGTTTTCTGTTAGCACATTTCTATACAAAGCACTTTTGCTGTAATCACAGCCCCTCAGCATTATAAAAACTGTGTCCCAGTGAAACCTCCCTCCCTTTATGCATCTGGAGACATGTGCCAAAGGAAAAATACCAAAAATTACAATGTTTCTTGTGAGTGGGGTTGTTTTAAAAGATCATTTCAAAAAAAGTCTTCTAAAGTGCAATGTACAAAATCTGCTAGCTATCCTCATTTGAAAAATGTCTTTGTTTTAGCTATTCATAGCCCACTAACAGCTTTTGCATAAGTTCCTCCCCCCACACTCCCTACTTCCACCCTCTATAGCTGATATTTTATACAGTCAACTATACCAAATTAAATTTTCATTGTGTATTTTTCTTCAGCATTTGCTTTGCGCGTGGCCAACCCGGGTTCAATTCCTCCGCCCCTCTGGAAGAGCCTGGCAAGCTACCGAGAGGATCCCACCCACACAGCAGAGCCTGACAAGCAACTCGTGGCATATTTGATATGCCAAAAACAGTAACAGCAAGCCTCACATTGGAGATGTTACTGGTGCCCGCTGGAGCAAATCGATGAACAACAGGATGACAGGGTATGGTGCATAATAACAAACTCACAGATCTTGTGGGGGAGCAGAAACTTTAAATTCCAAACCCATGATTTTACTTTATAGAGAAGCATCAAATGCTGCTTCAAGTCATGGTACTAGTTTGGGAAAGAGATGAATATCTTTTCATAGTCTTCTTTAGAAAGGTACAGCCTATAGGAGTTCAAAGTTTGGCTCTCCATCATTTCTGTGTCCAAGGGGAAAAAGACACTGAAATTGACTAAGTCTGGGTCATGTGTCAAATATTTTAATAATTTCCTAATCAGGTGGTGGGAGGGTGGGCCTGGGAGAGGTCAAAAGACCTGAATCTCAGAATAAAAGAGCTCTCCTGGGTTAACATAACTAGGAAAAAAAAAAACACAGAATTTTGGTTTTAACTAACCCCCTGGAGTTTCAACAAGCTTCATCATCTGGGTAGAAATAAAGGTGAAACTTTCTTCAAGAAGAAAGTTATCATTTTTTATACCTTTTTCCAACACACGGGCCCCCTAAACCTTTATACTGGTGGTCTCGTGCTTCCCTGCCTGTGTATCTTAGAGGAATGGCAAACAATGTTTCTTGAGTCTGTCTAGTGCTAAGTCTGTACCAAACTGTGTACTCAGACTTGAAGACTTCGGGAAATTGTCTGACTGAAATACAGTCATGAACAACTTTATAACTGTGTATCTCAGGGTGATTCAGTAAAAAAAAAAAAAAAGAAGTTGGAGAACAGAGAAAGAAGAAGACTAAAGAACAAAGGTTTCTTCCTATTTATTGAACTGCCGCTTTTTGAATTTGTTTTGGTTCACATCCGGCAGTGCTCAGGGCTGACTCCTGGCAGGGCTCTGGGAACCTTATATGATGCCAGGATCAAACCTGGGCCAGCTGTGGGTAGGGCAAGCACCCTACTATCTCTCCGGTTTCAAACTGTCACTTTTCTATTAGCACAAACTAGCTCTTCGATCATAGGCAAATTTGATTCTGTGTCTACTTCACCATCTGATATTGGATTCTAGTCCTTCCTCAAAGGATTAGTGTGATAATTAAATGAGGAATTACAAATGAAGTGCTGACTACAATGATATACTCATTATAGGCACTCAATAGTGACTCTCACTGTGTTTAATATTCATCATAAACATGCATTACCTCAAAAAAGAAGCCTTTAAAGTGACAGACCCCACCTGTCTTCTGATCTTAGAATCACCTCTGTTATCAGTGGATAGAAGTATTTAACTATAAATATTCTGAATAATTTGGGGCTGGAGCGATAGCACAGTGGGTAAAGCGTTTGCCTTGCACGCAGCCGACCCAGTTTGATTCCTCCGCCCCTCTCAGAGAGCCCAGCAAGCTACAGAGAGTATCTCGCCAGCATGGCAAAGCCTGGAAAGCTCCCCAGGGCATACTCAATATGTCAAAAACAATAACAACAAGTCTCAAAATGGAGACGTTACTGGTGTCCGCTCAAGTAAATCGATACGCAACGGAATGTCAGTGGTACAGTGGTGGTACTACAGGCTGGGACACAAATTCTGAATAATTTAGACTAAACAAGGCTGTTTAAATTTCTGGCATCATAAGGGAACACTATACTGGTTTTCCACATAATTAATATTTGATTAAAATTGTCATTAATTAAAAAAATAAGACAAACAAACTTAAAATACCTGTGTCTGTTTTCCAAGCCAACAGTGGCCAGTGAGTGACTGAGACAGAGTGATGGCATTGAGCAGGGCCTGCCACTTCCCTTATCCCAAGGCTCCTTTTATTTTTATCCTTTAAAAGCAACCTGCTGCATCATACATGACACCCAATCCTGCCTTATTAACTAGAAACTAAATGAGCATTCGAGAAATTTAATTGAAAGTGATACTTAGAATGTTAATAAGCCCCTGGTCAGGAGGGAGATTGATGTTCCCAGCTACAAACCAGCCTGGGAGAAGTTTCAGAAGGCCGTGTCATCAGGCTAAGCTTCTGTTTGTTATTGCTGTCATCCAAGCAGGCCCACTTCTGCTCACTCTCTCAGACTTCTATCGGTTCCGCAAATTCACACCAAATCAGTCTCCTCAGAGGAGACCCAGACAACAAACCCCATAGTAAATCAAGCACAGATCTACTAGGGCATTTGGTACTGTTAGGGATGAAAAACAAACCACTTCTCTGAATGAAATTTTGGGTAAATATATAAATGATGCTCAGAAACTGGGAATTCACACATCCCATTTTTTATCCAGCAGAAACCCTCAAAAACTGCTTAGGTCTTCTGCTGTAAGAAGTAGCATCTTTCTGAAAGAACATTTGCACTATGAAGACAGTATTTATATACATTAAGAGGAGAGTTTCTATTCTCACAGTAAAAAAATATTAGAAAATCTCAATCACTTTCATCTTGGAGTGCTTACTTTTATGCAATAGTTCCAGGAATGTGACAATAGTCTGTATCATTTCTGCTTAGTTCAAAATATTTGCAACTTGTTTAAATCTAAAGTATACATTTAGTATAAAGAATTGGAATAGACATTTCAATATTCCTAATATTGGATTCTTAATATTGCTAATCATTTCTAATGTTGCTATTCCTAACTATTTCTAATGATTCCTAATATTGCTTCTGACTCATGCAGGTTTAAATACATATATTTTCCATGTTTTTGTAATTGAAAAAATAATTAAAATAAAAATTAAGACAAAGCATTTTTCAGTAAATATAGCAATGGATATTTTAGAAAGATGTACAGAGACTGATGAGATATAATTGTAGCTCAGAAGCCAGATACCAATATTAATTATATAAAAAGTTTAGGAGGTTTTTATTTAAAATAGAGACCATTCCCAATGAATGCTTGTCCAGAGGGCCTCGATATTAATTTAAGAAACTACTGGCTCATTTAAGTCACTTAGCTCGCTAGTTTAACTTTTTCTAAATTAATTAACTTTAGACTATCACTAAAATCTCTCGTGTTTAATTAAAAACTGCACATCTTAAGTTTTTTTTATGTTCTTGTTTCTCATTAGGAGTGGCAGAAAACTATGAGAATGCACATGTACTCTGATGAGTATGATATCCTTAGACCAAATCTCTTCTCCAATACTTACTAATCAGACAAACAAACTTTCAAAGTAGCTTATACAATTAAACAAGCAAAGCATTGGCCATCATTATTAGCATCTTCTCACCAAACACTTTGATGATATGAAGAGGAGCTCATACTTTCTTCTACCGGAATATAAAGCTACCAAAGTAGCTGTTGCTATGCCACTTGTTATGGCCTGTGAATCCTCTAAACTATGCAAAAGACCAATGTAAGATTAGAAGCAGAAATACCACATAGAGATACTTATTAATCTGAGCAAAGGAGAGCTTAATGTAAAATAGGAGCAAAGGGAATGGATACAACTAGAAAATGCATTCAAGAGCATGGTCTCTTATTTTTAACAATGTTTTCTTAAAAGCTGGTGAAAGAATTAAGCCCGCATGTTTGTCTTTAACTCAATACCTAGTATCACATATAGGCTCCTATGTACCACTGGGAGCACAGAGCAAGTAGTAAGCATCAAGCATACCTGGATGTGACACAAAAACTAAAGCAAAAGTAAGAAACCAAACAGAATCAAAATGGGAAGAATTTTACATGAGTATGAAAGTGGGCAATGAATTGGGTGGGGTAGTTAGATTGACTTAACTTTCCAACTTAGATGCACTGACAGATAGGTGAGTCATCCATCAATCCATGGACACATATTCCTTATGTTCCATGCCTGGATTAACAGATAATGTTCAGATTCATTGTCATTGTTGAATCTATTCTTGTACATGGATGTATAGAGTAAAAATTGGTCATTAGGTTTCAGTTTGTGACTTCTAATGTTAAATAACTAACATTAACACTGTATTCAGCTTTAGTGTTACCAACTCATTTATTTGGTCATGATGTATTATAGGATACCATTGGTTGTTGTTTCTCCCTGGTCTCAGGAAGCTTAGGTTTATTGGGTTACACCATTCACAGTGCTTCGAAGACATTGCCATTTCTCTGTGTTTACCATTAACTTCTTTGTGCTCTGCTTCCCCAGCAGGTTAATCACCTTTTCCCCCTAAGCACTTCCTGTGACTTGTAAAGTCAAATTCCTCAGAAATCTCTGATTTTGTATTTGTAAGTGAAGTATTGCTTTTCTCTTTCCCTTATGTCCATTTGCATAGTTTACTTCAGAGCTAAGTAATGATTGTCTTTTTATATAGACATAGCAAGACAGTTAAGACACAGTTAAGATAGTTAATGCTATATGCTTTTGTAAGTTGGGAGTTAATTGACTCCCAGTAATATTCACTCCTGCCTATTTGTTTTCTCGTCCTTAGCCTCATTTGCCCTTAGCTTCTAGCACCCCAAAGCAGGGTCCCAATGAGGGACTGGTTAGACAGCCTGGCATCAAAACAGGCCAGGCCAAGCGCTATAGTACCTAACTATAGTTAGAGTTAAGAGCAAGGTCATGGACAAATTCTGTCATGATCCAAAGAGTAATAACTGAATTTCAGGACCCCGCTAGTGTTGGGAAAGACTAATCTGGCCTGAACATTCTAGTCTGGGATCTAGAGCAAGACACCCTCCAGAGAGCCACCTTGCAAGCTAAATGTATCTCTTACTGTGTCCATACAAAATGACTAATATTGAGAAATAGAATTAAGATCAATGTTTAAATGGTTTTTGGACTAAGGAGAGGAGAAAAGCACCCTAGATGGTATTTCCCCCTTAAGTGGATCTCAAAACTGCAGGAGATCTTTGTCTTATTTTAAAGAGCTTCCCTCAAAAGGAAGAACTTTCATATGTTGATTGTGCTACCTCACCCAGGCATAGTTGCTACCTAGAACGCTTGGAGGTTGGGCATGAGACCAAGGCTGCAAGATGTTGTGCAGAGAGACTAGCGTGGGGACAGGAGGAGAAGGGAATGAGAGGCCAGAGTGAGACTGGGATAGAGAGCTTAGTGAGACTGGAATAGGCACCTGGGGAGAATGGAACAAACAGCAACTGATAACCAACCAGCCTGGTTACCCTGTTCCCTCCTTCATGTGTCTGTTGGTGGCCACTGCAGGCCGGGGTAGGGAAGCAGCTCAAGGCCACCAAACACACGTGGCAGGCAGAGAGAGACCACACCACCACCTCTGCTCACTTATTTATTTTGTGATTACACAACCATTAATGCTTGTTGTAAATGAATTTTTAAGTTTTTTTCCTGATATTCTGTAAGTTTATTATTGAAGAAAATGACCACGTGAACAAAAAGAAAGATGATTAAAGAAAGAGAATACATCAAAGAGTAAGAGGTAATAAGATTAGACCCTGTTTTTCTACTGTGATCAATAAAGACATGTGATTTTTCATAAACCTTCAACCACTGTTTATGCAAAAATAGAAAATAGATCCTTTACTTTAATCCTCCAAATCAACTTGCTTTAAATTAATAAACGTTACTCTTTAATCCTCCAAATCAACTTGCTTTAAATTAATAAATGTTACTCTTCTCATTTTACATTTTGGAGTGGGCTGGAGCAATAGCACAGCATATAGGACATTTGCCTTGCAGGCGGCCAACCCAGGTTCAATTCCTCCCTCTCTCTCAGAAGCCTGGCAAGCTACCAAATGTATCTAGCTAGCACGGCAGAGTCTGGCAAGTTACCCTTGGCATATTTGATATGCCAAAAACAGTAACAAGTCTCATAATGGAGACATTACTGGTGCCTGCTCAAGCAAATTGATGAACAACGGGACAACAGTGCTATAGTGGAGCTGTTAGTGTTGAATTGAATCAAAGTTTCGCTGAAGTTTCTGACAAAGCCTTGTCTAGCCATGGTACTGAAAGAGAACATTTTCTTTTATTGCTATGCATATTTCCAATGAATCACTATTCACTTTCTGGAACACATTACATAATTTCTACCACCAAGTTTCCAACAACTATAATTCCTAATAAGGATATCATTGGTAACACTAAATCTATTTACATAAACTTGCTTTTTTAAATAAAGTTTTAAAACTAAAATCATTTAAATTCCAATGTCATTTTGAGTTTAGAATCACATAAAGTTATCTGGAAATTCTTGTTTTAAATTTTATATCTTTTATTATGGAGGCTGGGACTTTTGATGATCAGAAGTCTTACCAAGTTAATGACAAATTGCACTAAAAATTAATAAATAAATACCCCCCCCAAAAAAACATAATACCTCTCCAAAAAGACTGGGAGACCATCTCTACTAGGAAAAGTTTCTGATTGTACAATTATCTCCCACAAAGTATACACAAACACTTTCATTAATTTTGATTTAGGAATTCACCATCTGACTTTAATTAATAAGTTTTAATTATCTCCTTGGACTGGAGCGATAGCACAGTGGGTAGGGAATTTGCCTTGCACTTGGCCGACCTGAGTTTGATTCCTCTGTCCCTCTTGGAGAGCCCGGCAAGCTACCTAGAGTAACTTGCCCACACAGTGGAACCTGGCAAGCTACCCGTGGCGTATTCAATATGCCAAAAAACAGTAACAATGAGTCTCAACAATGGAGACGTTACTGGTGCCTGCTCGAGCAAATCGATGAGCAATAGGATGACAGTGACAGTGAATAATCTCCATGTAGCATTTATTCTGCTGGACTAAGATAGTCAACTATTTGAAGTGAGATTCGGAGGCGTTAAGTCATTTGACAAAGCACACCCAAATGGGAAGCGAAAAATTTAGAATTAAAGTTTTAAGTTGTTCTGGGTGCAAATCATTGGATATTCTCACCATCCACTGTTGTGATGTAATCTGGAAGTTTTTGGATTTTTCAAGGTGATGCTTTCTTTTCTATAGATAGGCATGTCTGAGTATGAAGGAGTTAGTCATTTGTTCTCTGTGAAGAGCATGTGTATGCATTATAACATGGAGATGCTTCTACAAATAAAGCAATGCAGGAAAATTTAGGCAAGAGTTCACTGTTGAATTAGAGTACTAATCAAGGACACTGGAGGTAAGATTCGCATTTGAGTGTTAAAGAAAAATAGGACAAGTAGAGCCAGAAGAGAGCTAACAGGCATGCACAGCCAATTACAGTTCTCTGCATGCTGAAAATTGTGCTTCCAGATACTGGCAAAACAATAGAAAAAAGTCTATTCAAATTTCCCAACAGAAAAGGATAAAAACTTGTATATAAAAAATTAAAAATTAAAATTGATGGCATTCCAAATGCTTAATTCAGAAATAGAAAGATCTCTTTTGAAAGCTGTCAGCTTTGACAGCAACAGCTTTTGTTTATAAGATGTATTGGTAAGGCCCTTGTTACTTTTCAAAGCATCTTTCAGTAAATCTGCAAGATAAGTAGGACAAGTATTAGCAAAGAATTATAGAATGAATGCACACCCTAGAAAAGTCACTGCAGACAATCTAGTCTAAACGTATCTATTATATGTGTGAGAAAATTGGAGCAAAGGAAAACAATTTCAAGAAGATAAAGCAACTTCTGCACCTAGGTATTTTGAACTATTCTCAAGATAGGACAGGTTATACTGCGCAACATTAAAGACCAATATCATAGTGGCTTTAGACGTGTCTATCATTTACATAAATTCTGCTCCAATGTGGGCAGATCTCTAAGGCAGTTCTGAGTTAAGACATGACTTTCTTCTAGGATAAGACTTTACAGATCTTTTCTATTTCCATCTGGTGGATTGAGCATCTGATATAAGATTTTAGAATCACTGTGATAGATGAAGAGGGTTGTTGGGGTTTGCAGAACTCGTTATGGAAACTAGATCAAAAATGATATGAGTAAATTTATCTCAGTCTATTTGCCAAGACTAGTAAAACAGTCCAAATAAAGGGGCAAAGAAATGGTTTATTTCATGTATCCAGAGAGGAAGGACAATTACCTCTCGACAAGTACCATGAACCTTTAACATAGAAGTGGTCCAAAACCCAGGCTTCCAAATAGCCTCTTTCTACTAGCAAATGGCCTTGGGCATTATTTGTAACAGATGCTGGAAATCAGAGAGACTAATTGGAAATTTTTAAACTCTAATGGTATTTGACTCTAAAGGTTTTTGCTTGTTTGCTTGTTTCATTAATTTTAGAAAAATAACTTTTTAAATTTAACTTCATTCCTTTAAATATAATCTGTCACTTATAATGAATTATTTTGGTTTTAGTGGATGCTATCATTATATCGTCATATAATTTTTTGCAACAAGCTTTTGAGAGTGATGCCATTAACCCCAATTTGAAAAAATAAAATCATTTTGACTGCGAATTACAAAAAATAATGAATGATCTCTAGCTTAAAAGCGGCCTTAAAAGGGAAGAAATATTAAAGTGACCAAATAGAGAATCAAATAAAACACAAAAACTCAAAATGAAAAAAAAAGAAAAGTCATTAGGAAGCAAATGTTTAGACAAATTGGTGTTTAACCTTATTCAAAATATGCAATTGCTTCTAATGTGTAGTTCTATTTTCTATGAGCAGTTTCCTGATTCTCTGAAATGGTCTGGCTCCTGCTCACCCTCTGCACCTGCGTCCATTTCCTCCTGTTGATGAACACACTGCTTTTGATTTTGGAACCCTTTTACCATTTCACTTGTAAGTGGCGCAAAATCATTCCATAATCATCGTTTCTGCATTTCAGCAACCTTCAACCCAACCACCCCCTCACTATAACTGATTGTGTGACTTAACACCCTAGTTTCAAGTTCCAAAATACTGTGAACGGAGTTCAGTCTTGTGAAGTGGCCCAAACAAATCCTGTATCATAGACCCACTTACAATTTACTTGACTTCGAGTCAAGCTTGTATATACGCAAAACCCTATATACACCCATTCCAGGGCTAAAAATATAAGAAAATCAGTGGACATGAACACTCAGCAACTTGTGACAGAGAGCAGGTTGGCCAGCAGATAACGAAGACCTTCCCTGACTCTAGGCAAGGTCACTGTTATGATACGGATGTGTGTATATTCTCTTCCCCAAACTCAAATGTTAGAAACTGAGTCTCGAAAATGATGGCAAGTATGATGGGAGGAGTGGCATGGTCTTAGGGAGGTGGCTTGGTCATGTGAAATGGAGTCTTGTGAAAGGGATTTTAGATAAGAGATCCCGCCAAGTACCATAGCCCTTTTCTATACACAGAGTATAGAGAGATGATGAAATAGCTTAGCAGTCAAGGGTATATATTTTGAGGTGCTAGAAATCCTCAGCCTTCAGACACATAATTCTAATTAAAGAGTCATCTCACAAAACTATGATGTTTTGAAGAAGCTGACAAAGTATGGATATGCAGGAAATTCCTGATTGAATATTGATCCTTGAAGACACGCAGATGTTACTGATTGAATCATCAAACCCTGAAACCTTGGGAGTGATTGAATATGAATAAATCAATGTTCAGGCTGAGAGTTTGTTTTTTATTTATTGGTTGTTTGATTGGTTTTGGGAACACAACGGGTGGTACTGAGGGCTTACTCCTTGCTCTGCACTCAGTGGTCATTCCTGGAGGGGTTTGTAGAACTGTATGGGGTGCTGGTGATTGAACCTCTGTCAGCTGAACACAGAGCAAGTACTGTGCCCATTGTACTCTCTGGTCCCTCAGGCTGGAAGTTCGTATTTTGTCTCTCAGGTCGCCTTAAACAGCTCAGATCTGCCTAAGTGGAATTTCTTACTAGTGTCAGGATAAGAATTATGTTAATACTTTTTATTTCAAAATTTGTAAGTTTGTGTCACTACTATTGACAATGATTAAATATTGTCACTAAATATACAGGTGACAAACATAAAACAGTTAGCTTCTCTCCATCTAAGTTTCCTCAACAGAAAAATAAAAAGTTATATTAAATTACCTCCTGATATCTTTGCAGTTATAAAATTATATGACTAACTCACCTTACAAATTTAGTTGCAAATGTCTATATGTACTGATTACAACCTGAGGCAAAATCATTTCCTCAAAGTTCATTTTAAATAGTATTCAAGAATTCTTGAGATTTTTACAGCTAAGTTGCAGTACTGTCCATTAAAATGTTCTTTGATGACAGAAAACCTCTATATTTGTAAATTACTAAAGTCTCTACTTACATGTGACTAATAAATACTAAAATGCAGATAGTGCATGGAGAAATAAATTTTACCTTCACGTGATTAGATGTAAATAGTCTACATGCAACTAGTGGCTACCAGATTGAACGTTTCAATATTTGGTTGTGATGAGAAAAGGTAAATAATACTCTTTTATGCTTAAATTAGAACTTGAAAAAAAGTGTTCATTAAATTCAAATATGAATCTGTGATGATAATTTTTAAAAAATTAAGCAGTGAGTTGAGGTATATGGTGAAAAATAGATGGGCTGGAGAAAAAGAATTTTACTCAATGTGTTCATTTTTATGTGAAACTATGGAGTCCATAGTTTAGATATTAGGAAATAAGCAAGCAAACAGATGGATAGCTTCTCAGCCTCTAACTCTGTTAAACAGTAACAAATGCACTTACAAGAATGTAATTTTCTTTAAAAGTCTCAGTGACTGGAGAGAGGATACACCAGATAGGGTGCTTGCCTTGCATGGTATGAACCCTTGATCAATCCCTGGCACCCATCTGGTCCCCTGAGCCCATTTAATGTGAAATGCCCCCAGAAATATAATGACAGCTTTAAGATAGGGAAGAGGAGAACAAAGTGGCTTCTTAGACTAATTGATTAAGGCACACATTTCATAGCTTTAAATACCAAAAGTTCCCCCTATGTAAAACTTGATTTACATGTGGATTTACCTGAGTGAATAGTCATTTACATGTAAAGAAATTCATATTTTATTTCCCAATTTAGGATTTTAACTTTATAAATACCTTAATAAAACATGATCTGAAAGCACAGTGACAACATTTTATCTTCATTTTCTATTTGCTTAAAATAATACTCTCATTTATATTTTGATAAAATATATATTCCTAAAATTAAGTTCAATAACTTTCCTACAATACCAGCAAGACATTTCTGACAAATAGGTGTTCTGCGCCTAAGTGATAGGCTTATATGACACAAAGGTCAATCATAAGTGATCTGAGAATTCTCAAATTTACTCCAAAGGATCAAGCACTTTCTAACTGCTTTGCATGGTATGGGGCATACTGTCTACTTCCCATGCAATAAATTTTTTAAATGAAGTAGTGTCCTAATTTAAAAAAAGATATTGTTTTGTTTAGTCCTATTTGGTGGCCATACCCTACAATGCCTAGAAGGTAGGCAGACCCTGGCAAGCTCCCCATGGCGTATTTGATATGCCAAAAACAGTAACAACAAGTCTCACAATTGAGACGTTACTGTTGCCCACTCGAGCAAATCGATGAACAATGCGATGACAGTGCTACAGTGCTACCCTGCAATGCTCTGGGCTTATTTTGGTTCAGTGTTTTGGAATTGCATCAGATGGTGTTTAGGTTATGTGGTGCTAGGGATCCAAACTGGGATATAGTCTAGTTTTACCTACTTGATTAACTCTGTTACCAATCATTTA
Source organism: Sorex araneus (assembly GCF_027595985.1). Taxonomy (NCBI): domain Eukaryota; kingdom Metazoa; phylum Chordata; class Mammalia; order Eulipotyphla; family Soricidae; genus Sorex; species Sorex araneus. Next base: position 176,877,912 of record NC_073313.1, on the reverse strand, counting down.
ATTAAAAAATAAAGTCAAAACCATTGAAGTTTTTTTTCCAAGACCTACATAACCAAAACACTGGTTCTTATGTGAAGTGTATTTGGTTTATGTTTCTAAGAAAGCTAATGATAACTTCAATCTCATCTGTTAAAGATTTTATAGATCAACTCAATTATAAGAGCATAATTTAAGATTCAGTATTTTCATGATTTAGAAAGACAGTGATATTAGAAATTTTACTAATCTGATTTGTGTCTCTATGTGTATTTATGAATCTGTATGTGTTCTGTACTAAAATTAAATGATTTTCTAAATTGATTAGTAATCCGGATTAGTTGCATTCTATTTAACACTAACATAATTATAATAGACAGCTGTCATTTTAAAATTTAACATGCATTTTATTATTAGGAGATTCAAGATAAAACTAGTGATACCTAGGTTATAATATTTTTCAGATTAGTTATAGTACAAGGTCTTAATTTTTCGCTGGCAGAAGAACACTTTTGTCTTTCATGAGACAATCAAAGCTATTTTAAAGGGATTTGGAAAAGAATGTCTTCAAACATATAAATATTGACTTTTTAATTTTGCGCATTCAACCAAGGAGGAAGATCCTTTCTTCTTTGAGCCTTTTCAATGACTAGAGCATTACTTTTCCTCCCTCTGACAAGTTAGCCATTAAGAGATTATACATCATTCAAAAGAAAGGTGGAGAAGATTTTTGTATCAATACAAATTGAATCACTTAGATTCTTCCAATAGAAAACCTTCTCTTTTCAATTGTTACTATTACTTTGATGCTTAATTACTGTCTTAATTTCAAGATAGATCAGTGTCACTTGTGATACTTTTCAAAGAATCTATCTTCTGTCTACATGTAACAAATATTTATAATCCTGTAAAATTTTCTTTCTATCAAATCAATTCGTGATTTTCAGAAGGTCACATAGAGGGTGCAATATGCTTAAAAATATTACCTTGAAAGGGATTGTTACAAATGGCTTCCTAAAGAGTATTAAGTGATAAGGCTTATTTTTTTTGGTCTTTTTTGTTATAAATTGCTGTTTTTTTTTTTTTTTTTTGCTGTTTGCAGATGACTCACACCAGACTGTACTCAGGATTAACTTCTGACTGTGTGCTTAGGTGTTACTTTGTTGATGCTCAGGTGGACCATAAATAGTGTTAGGATTTGAAAAGGTGTCTGCTGCCTGCAAGACAAGTGACTTTATGCCTGTGTTATCTCTGTGGCCCTGTCATTTATGGATTTTTAATTTATTTATTTGCATTTTGATTAATATCTCTAATTGTTACTGAAAAAGTATACATTATGGAAAAGCTTGGCATTTCAGATTCCCTAGGATTCATTTCTGGGTTTTTTGTTTACCCTTATAATATATTTTTTACATTTATATACAAAAATAATACATATTTTTGAGATTCAAAAATATTTGATTGCATCAACTAACAAGGGTCTATTATAATTAAGGTTTTGAACAAACCCAGAGGAACTTGGAAATCCTCTAGAAAAGAATTGGTTCCAAAATAGCTTAAAATTCACAGAAACCGGAATATAGTCCCAGAACTTTATAGGAGTCAAGCAATGCCTCTGAGAAAAATAGATCTCCACTTGCTTCTTAAGAGTGGTTTTAATTTTTTCTAATACCCAACAAACAATATAAATAATTTGCTTTCTGATCTTCTCGACTTTTCCCCATGCCTAATCTTAATATCTTGGGAATCAAAAGTCTATCTTTAATATAATCATTTCTTACTATAATATAGGTTGCAGCAGTTAAAAAATGTATTATATATTTCCTAATTTTGTGTTACTTATTCAAATATTGAATTGTATAACTTGAAGAAGTTCTCATACTTTAAGAAGTATATTGATTTTACTACATAAAATCACTGGCCACTACTCTAACACTAAAAATGTCTTAAATTATATTTTAAATAATGTAACCTACCTATAGTTTTATAGAACTTTAGAGAACTTCTGGGAATGTGTATGTCACCACACACACACACACACACACACACACACACACACAAATACTTATCACACCTACCCACACATACACTTTTTACTTTTAGCACCTTGCTTTTCCATTTTATTCTTTCTGGAAATTGTGGGAAGTTAAAAAAAATACATATTGAGTTATAAGAAAATTATTTTAATGCTTCTATTTTGTTTTTATTTTGTTTGTCTTGGGGTTGCTCCAGGCTCTGTTAAAAATACGGACAGTTTCAAAATAAAAGCAGAATCAGTTTGATTCTTCTACTATGAAGTAGTAACTCCCCAGCACTCTATTATTGCCACTGCTTTAAGAAGGAGGAATTAGAGAAAGAAAAAACAACTTAATAGCTTTTCTATTCAATAGCTAATAAGAGAAATCTGATGTAACTCTAGGCAAGTTTGAAGCTTGAACTTGTATTCTCCAGCTCTAAGCTTTCCTGAAATTCCATTGCTGTTCAGCATCACCTTGTACCTTCTTTAAAAAACCTGTAAGTCTTCCCTTGACTTCTAATGTAAATTCTTCTGGGTGTGTTGAAGGATGATTCCTTAACTCCTCACTAAAATATAAGGTCTCTAGGAAGAAGCAGTTTTCCTGCCGTGGTTAGTGTCTACTTTTAGTCCTTAGAAAGCACAGTGTAGAAAAGAGAGGACATATACATATACAGATGATTAAGTGGATGATAGAACTCATTATCATCCAAATTTTCCACCATTTTATAATTATTTTTTATTTGGAAGGACACACATTACAGTGCTCTGGGATGACTCCTGACAGTCACCCGGAAAGGGCTAGGGAGCTCTATGGGATACCAGAGGTGGAACCCAGGTCAGCTGCATCCAAGGCAAGAGTCCTGCCCCCTGTTCTATCGCTTTGTCTCTTGTTTTTACATTTTAGTACTGCCTTTCTTAAAAAACATTCAAGATCCCACATGCTGCACTTAAATCAAAGATAACATAGTCTGATCATTCATTTTTCTGTATGCCCATGAGGTCTTGTGGCTTCTTGGGTTAAAAAGAAAATAGAATCCTTATCCCTGTAGCTTGGCCATCATCTTAATTGGAGGCAATGTACTGTCTTCTGAAAAGTCCTTGCTGGCATCTCTGCTAAAGACATTTCACAGCATTCTTACCTTTATGGGCACGTGACATCTTTCTCTAATTGCTTGATGAACTCCTTAACTACATGTGCTATTTCTTATCTGTACTTTTATTCTGTAGAGAAACTAGCATAGTGGCTGATACTTATAGGTGCTCTTGAAATGTAATATCAAAAACGGGACAAAATTATATTGACAAAAACAAGTGGCATTAACATTCTTTTTCCATGAAGAAATCAAATCTAACATCTTTTTACTATGTAGGACACATTCTCTGTGGTAACTATTTAATTCTGCTGCTGTAGCATGAAAGCCACTATCCCCAATAAGCAATTTAATGAATGTGGCTATGTGCAAATACAAGTTTATTTACAAAGGCAGCCTGTGGACTAGATTAAGTCAATAGGTTATAGTGGCTTGCCAACTCCTATTCTATACCATGTCCAAACTGTAGGACTCTCTTTGCATTCACACTAAATGCCAATGGATAGGTTTGGCAGAAAATAGGAAGCATTTATCACTAAAATCTCCCACATTACTGGAAAAGTTCATGAAACCTTTACTTCCTGAAAATAGTTGAGTTGCTTCTTTTGCATTTGTGAAGACCATACCATGGTTTATGTTATATATATTTCTTTTCTTGCTTGAAATCCTTTTATAATCTCATTTACACAATTTCCCTTAAAGCTCTCATTATTCTAAACTTTTAAGATATGATAAATACAATTATACCACTAAAGATAATGGACTTTCAGGGAAAATGGCTAGAGGAAATGAGGGGGGAAATTCTTACTAATACCCACCTCTATCATGTAGATTGATCTGTGATTCTCCATTTATCAGTTTGGAATTTGCTTTATAAATCAACTACATGTTTTTTTCATATATATCCCTATATATGCCAACAGTGAAATCAGGTTTTTTTTTGGTAACAATTTAAGGCAAGAAAAAAAGTCTATATAAAAACTTTGGCTAAATAGAAACTAAGAAAAATGCAAAATAGCAGTGCAATTAAGTGGCAAAGTATAAAATTGCAATAATGATCACTTAGTTATTTCTAACATTAAGATTGCATTAGTGCTGAGTATAGAATTAATATTTCTTTATAAATGCAGGATAAGGCAGGTCATTGTATAAAATATAATTTAAGAACAGGGCAAAAAGATGATGGAAAAGTCTCCTAGAGATTAGAAATAATAAAACCTCCAAAACTAGGTTGGACAGAGACAGGAAAGAAATCATGTTACCAGAATCTTCAGGAATTAGAATGTCTCTACTAGCAAGGATGGGACTCCGGGGGCAGAAGCTGCCACTACTAAGCTACCTAAAGGCTAAGAGAGTGGGCAAAAGCACCATCCTTTCCACCTTCAAATTTTCTGCCAATGTGTCTCTTTCACAAGAAACACATGGAAAGCAACTGACAAAGAACTTGGCAAACAGCCTGAGGGAGCTGCACCTTCTCATCAGGGTAAGACACTGTAGCACTGTTGTTCCCATCAATTTGCTCCAGTAGGCACCAGTAACGTCTCCATTGTGAGACTTGTTGTTACTGTTTTTGACATATAGAATACGCCAGGGGTAGCTTGCTAGGCTCTGTGTGGGCAGGATACTCTCAGTAGCCTGCCAGGCTCTCCAAGAAGAGTGGAGGAATCAAACCCTGGTTGGCGGCGTTCAAGGCAAATGCACTAACCGCTGTGCTATCACTCCAGTCCAGGGGGTAAGACAGAGTTAAGATAGAGTTAAATTTAAATCTAAGAGAAACTATGCCTAGGCTAAGACAAAATTGAAGGTTGATGAAGCTGATGAGAAGGAACAACATGGATCCAGACCTCAAGCAACAAGAGATCCTAGTAACTCTGGACCTTATTCGTTTAGATGTTCTCTCTTGACCTGAACACAGAATCACTCAGTATCTGGTGAATAATTAAAGAGAAACGCTTCCAGGAATCCTCATACCCCATATTAGCTTCAAATTCTCCCTTTCCTCTTTGTTAACGTGTCTCAGCTTCCTCCCTTCTCTATGTGACAACTCACACAGCTACGCTATTGTCATTGCTAAACTAGAGAACATGGCTTGTTTTCTCCTTCAAGAACAAGATATGAGGAATTTTTTCTCATAATACTGTCCTTTAATAAGGAATGACTGGACTGCAGGAAAGGAAGACGGCATTGCAGGTGGTGAGTTGCCCATAAGTAGAGAGTGTGCATCTACTGTCCGGGCTAATTTTCTGTGTAATTGACAAAGTGTGAGAGAAAAGCACATTAAGCTGAGGACTTAATTTCTGACCTATGCTGTGTTGTTTGCCTTTGGCTCTATATTCCGAGTAACCACAGACCAGCCAGGGTCTCATCTCATTATCTACTCTTTCCCAAATTGGTTCTTAAGCAAAGCTAATAGATCCCAGGCAGTGTATTTATTTCTGTTATACCAGTGTATAAAGCTCTTCCACTTTACAAATTGTGTTTCTTTACAATAAAGTATATTTGAGCCCATACTCTCAAAAATATGAATTATTGAATAACATTGGCTCAAAACACATCAGAGACTAAGGGGACGCTTGCAACAAATATCAATTGGAACAAAGTCATGATGCAAATGTGTTTTGTCTAATAATATAGGATTTTGTTAGCTAGTTTTGTTTCATATATGTTTATTATGATTTTACCTTAGATCTAGACTAATAATAACTGGTGTTAAATAGAAGTTTTAGTTTTGTCTATAGTCTATATCAAGCCTGAGATATTAGTGTTATTTTCAATTAGCAGCAGTAGTTCATAATTTGGTAAAGGTTGAGACTCAAAAATATTCATACTTCACTTAATGGACTGCAGACAGGTAGTAGTGGATCATGATATGGGGGAGGGAGGGAAGATGAACAAAGCCGTCTCTGTCAGCCCATGCCCTCTACAAAGTGCCACCTATAGTGCCACAAACTGCCTATGTGGCCAATTGACCCAGTGAGGATCACTAGGCCAATATATGTGTGTACTCATTCATTATTCTTAAAAAAACCTCACTGCTTATGATTTCCTTAGATGAAAATTATCCATAGTAATCATAAAATATATGTACTTCTCCATGGTTGGGACACTAGTATATTAAAACAAAATGTTCCCTTTACTAAAATATCAAATATAAAATCAATATGTGCTCAGAAACTTTGTTTTCTTACAACTTGCATCTTCATTTATGATGGTTTTCTGGATGAAGATTGTAGTGGAGTGATTAACATACATAAGATTATGTAACCAAGCCTTACTTCCTGTAACAATTGTAAATATGATGTGTGGGAAAAAGATCATTTCAGATACATTCTTTTAAGTATCTCAAGACCTCAAGATGATGATATTCTTCTGGGTTGAAAAGGAGTCCTGAGATCAATGAAGAGTGTTCTGCTGGTATGTGTGTGTATGAGAGAAAGAGAGAGAGACAGAGAGAGAGAGAGAGAGAGAGGGAGAGAGACAGAGACAGACACCAGAGATGGAGACAGAGATCAAACCCAGAGACACAGGAGAAGGTAGGTATAAAACAGAGACTGGAATTGTGTCTGCAAATCAGTGAAATCCCAGGGTTACAAAAACTTCTAGAAACAAGAGAGTCATGGACTTCCTCCCTGAATCTTCAAATAAAATAAATCCTTTCAATTACTTGAGTTTAGAATTCTGGCCTCTTGAGTTGTGAAATACAGTTACTGGATCAAATGATACTTCTATTCATCTCTTTCAGTGACCTAAAATTTTTACTAACAGTCAAGATACTAGAATCTAGAATCATAAAAAATTAAAAATGATAAACTGGGAACACTGAATAAAACTTTCTTTAAATACCACAGATAAATTATTTCGGATAGATGATATCATATTTTACACATGAAAAAACATGTGATTATAGTCTCTATAAGAAAGCCTGTAAACAACAACCACTGGCAGGACTTTGAGGAAAAGGAACACTGGCTCTAGTACTTTGTGGATGAGAATATAAGTTACTACAGTTTCCATGAAAAAGGCTATGGAAATTCCTTAAATAAACTAAAGTAGAAATACCATGTTATCTAGCATAATTCCTCTCAGAGTTGGAGCCAGTCAATACCTTATTTTTAAAATGCCATTACTTTTTGGTTGATATATTCAAGTCTAACTTGTCTTAACTAATCAGAACACAACTCATTCAAGTCCATGGACCATAGCAGTTTAGGCTTCCAGCTCTCTACACAGCTGCATCACCTAGCATTCTTATCCTCGTCTCAGTACCTACATCCATGTTTTCCAAGGCTTGAAATGATTTTATACCAGGTCTATAAGCTGATTCAAATTCTCTGCCAAGTGTAAAACTCAAGCTCATGTTCTCTAGCACTATGTTGGGATCTAACTCAAAACTTGTGGTGTTTCCACAAGCTGGGGCAGTGTTAGGCACCAGGCCTAATCCTTTCTAGAGATTCTGCTATCCAGCTTCTTCCCCTTTCATCCGTTCCTCCAATACTATATAATGACGGGAGAGCATGCTCAGGTTAATTTTCCCTCTTGGCATTATAAATAATAAAGACTGAGAATTGAAATTCCACTATTAACCTTGCATCTAAGCAAGCAGATCTTCTAATTTAAACATTTCTACTTTATGGAACCAGACAAATATGTTTTATTAACAATATTGTCTAGAGAATTTTAGATTCAGGTATATTTATTGTGCATATAAAACCAGTCACCATTTCCATTTCCCATGGACATCAAGCTAAACTTTGTGTGAACTTTAACAATGAATGAAAATTGATTAAAATCACACATGCTGGATTTTTTCCCCCAAATATAGCTAACAATTTTCTGAAGAAACTGACCTTTCACTTCCATTCATTTTAATATAAAGTAAAATGGAAATAACACTCGAACAAATAAATCAATCTTTGTGGGCAAGCCTAGAAACAACTTATGTCTGTGAAAATAAAAAGTAATTTACTTTTTATATTAAGATGTATTGTAAACTCACAGTTGTGATCTAATGCCTATTTAGCAGCACTATATGCCTATTCATGATTTTCTAGGTTTACTTTCTGAAGCTTTTTTCATTTGTTTTTCTTAGTATTGAGGATTTAGCTCTTAATAAGAGAATTCATTTTTTGTTTTGATTTTTAGAAATAGCTCTGTTATGCAAAGATTTATGCACTGTTTGTGGGGCTGAAGAGATAGTACAGAACTTAAGGTGCTAAACTTGCATGCAACATACTCTGGTTTGATCCCAGTACTGAAGAGTCCCCTGAGACCACCAGATGTGCTGTCTGAGCACAGAGCTAGGAGTAAGCATCAAGCTCTGCTGCTGGGTGAGGCCCCCTTCTAAATAGTATAACAAGATTGAACTCCTATCTTAATGAAACAACTTATGCTGATACTTAGCTTGGTGTATAGCACTTAATCTCTTAAGAGAAAACACTTAAATGTTTTCACATATACTTAATTACTGAACTCACCTGCTAGACAGTGACATTTCTGATGACACACTTCAACTAGGAAAAGCTCTTCTCTCTGCCAATCCACATTCTCACACCATTTTCTCACCCTATTCATCACAGTGCCAAGGGACATACTTTAGGTCAGTGAAAAATAAAAGATTTCAAATTGTTCAAGGTACAGAAATAATGGAGATGATGGTGAGAAGAGCACAAACATAAAAGGTTCTTTCTTCTTTGTGAAGTATCCCCCGAGGCTTTGTTTAGATTTCTATTTATTTTCAGTACACTGCTGGTTGATCTGCCACCCATTTTAAAATTACGTCACACTTTTACAAAGAAGTGACAATCGATGGATCCTAGGAAATAAGATATGTATTAAGCCTACTAAATATCTTAAGGAGCCCTACATCATAGGACTAGACCACAACCTCAGGGATAAATAAGACAAGGGAGTGTAAGGTCATAGTATTTCAAATGAGCATTGAAATAGGCATTTGTCTTGAAGTGACCTTGTGCATCATGGAAATAAGGAAAACATATGAAGACACAGGGACAGGAAATTAAAAGTTAAAAGAAAATATCTTACAGTATATAATTAAGTTTATTTTACTATTATCAATAAGCTGAAACTGAGAGTATTTATTTATAAGATAGTTTAAAAGATAATTGTCAGCTCATAAAGGAGGAGAAGTTTCTTATCATCATTGTAGACTAGTTTCTCCTAGTATTCCTAGAGTTATCATAAAAACCTGAGAATCACAGGCTCTTTACCTTGTGACTTCCTCTAGTGCCTGTTTCCTGTCATCGAAGCTATGCCAAATTAGCGATGTCCATTTACTAGTAGAAGCAGTGAATATAGACTCTAACTTTCTTTCAGTCCCATAAAATTGCTCACATTTCTTTTCTTTTCTTTTCTTTTCTTTTTTTTTTTTTTTGCTTTTTGGGTCACACCCGGCGATGCACAGGGATTATTCCTGGCTCTGCACTCAGGAATTACCCCTGGAGGCGCTCAGGGGACCATATGGGATGCTGGGAATCGAACCCGTGTCGGCCGTGTCCAAGGCAAACGCCCTACCCGCTGTGCTATTGCTCCAGCCCCAAAATTGCTCACATTTCTAATACTCCTGGGAGACCTTTTACATATTCATAGTCTATGAAAATGTTTCCTTCCTTCAAAATATGTTTTATCTTTGATTATTTTCTTTAACTGTGCTATCATAGTTGGAGTGATGTTAGAATCAAGCATTAAGTTTACTGAATACTTAGAATTTGGTCAGTAGTGATTTCCTCAAAGGATGAGAATCAAACTCCAATCCCGTCCCCTGAATGTGACGGGTTTTATCATTCTTCTTCCAATTGAAAACCAATCACTTTCTCTCTAGAGATATCTCTATAGGCCTGTGATGAATTGCTATTTAAAATTGCCTTTGGTATTTAAATTCATGTATTATTTTCTTAGATGTTCTCAAATAACAATTGCACATCTAAGATTTTATAGTACTAGATTTTGCCATCTTGGCTGTGCTATAAATCCCTGTGGAAGCAGAAACCTCTTTTCACCACAGATTCCGCTTTATATATCCATAAGCACACACACACACACACAAAAAAAAAACACACACATACCCACACACACACAATTCCCTGGATGTGACTGGCACTCTGTTTTCTTAGCATTTAATTGAAGATGGCAGTTTGCTTGAAGGAGTGGAGTATGCTACTGTTAAAGTGACTAACATTTACAAATAATACTTTTTTGCCAAATGCTGTAAACTTCTTTAAGCCTGAGTTTCCCAGAATTTAAAATTGAAGTAATTATTCCTACATTAAAGGATTCTTATGAGTTTAAAAAATCTTTCTAATAAAATATCGAGCACTCTACCAGGCATGCAAAGAGTCTCAAACTCTAATCTTGAACTAATATTCAAAGGCTTACCTGCAGTAAAGAAAACTGAATTCAAATCCTGTTTTCTCTGCTTACAGAGAGAGCAAGAGTGGGCAAATCATACACCATTTGCAAACATTTGCATTCTCACGGATAAGATGAAATAAAAGCAAGAGAATCCACTTGTTGAAGCTTCGTGATGATTAAATAAAATTATGTTTGTAGAGCATGTAGTACAATGATTGGCATATCAAAAATACTCATTAAGTATCAACTAATATTTGTTATTTAAACTTATAGGCTCACTATGTAACCTGTCAGAAATTTAAATAGGATTACATTATTTATAAAAAGATGTAATTGGGCAATATTGTCTTGGAGGCACTATGATCATTATAATAATGATGATGATAATATTAATTTAATAATGATGCATAGCTATAATAATTATTATAGAGCTTCTAACATTTTTATTGCTATACTGACAATTTGCCTTACTAGCTATTCTATGTTCACTGATCTAGGGTTGACAAGCCAGAACAGCTAATATATGTAACTAAAACCAAACCAAACTGTGGTTGCAAGAATAGAGGATAGCAACATCAAGTACTAGGGTATCAACAGAAACGTACCTGTTGTTGTCTACTCAGAATATAAAGAATGTAAAAAGGGCAGAGTGCCTCTTCAAAAATAATAGTTAGAAAAAGACCTTCTGGAGAGTCTGGACTTGAAATGAGTAGTGAAAACAGAATGAAGGTTTTCAAGGCAGAAAGTAAAGAAGTTATAATGTTAAAAATCTGAGGCATGAAATGTCCCAGGTTGACAAAAGGGAATGAATGGTTGGAATAATATTTGCATTGATGATGTGGACATAAGATTGGGAAGATATTAAAAAAGAAACAAAAGCTGACTTATCTAAATTTTAATGAATATTGATATTTTGAGATTACAATTATTTGTTGTTGTTTGTTTTGGTAGACTGGAGCAATAGCACAGCGATTGGGTGTTCACCTTTCATGAGGCCCGACCCGATTTGGATTCCTCTGACCCTCTCAGAGAGCCCGGCAAGCTACCGAGAGTATGGAGCCCACGAGGCAGAGCCTGGCAAGCTACCCGTGCATATTGGATATGCCAAGAACAGTAACAATAAAGTCTCTCGATGAGAGATGTTACTGGTGCCTGCTCGAACAAATCGATGAGCAACAGGATGACAGTGACAGTGACAGTTTGTTTTGGTGGCCACTTGCAATAGTCCTGACTTTGCACTCAGGATCAGTTGTGGTGGTGCTTGGGGACCAAAGTGAGTGCCAGGGATTGAATTTCAGCCAGTCTTATGCAAGGAAAGTTTCCTCCTGACTATACTATGTCTGGCCATGATATTACATCTTTTTAAATTTTCAATGAATGTTAGACACACTCTCTTTAGGAAAAGATAAATACGTATATCATTGAAAAATAGCCTTAGTACTGGCAAAATGGAAATCACGGTCTAAATCTAGGTGGGGAAATATCAGTCTGACAAACACAATTTTCACTGTATGAAAGTGTTTTTTTTTTTTTTTGAGTAGCATACATAACTCCAATCATTTGATTTTTGGAGTGTTTTGATTTTTTTCCTAGGAAACTTGCAGTTTTCTTTTTAATAGCTACATCTCCTTCATGTAACATAAATAATGCATTAAGAGAAACTGACTCAATTTAAGGGTCTATGGATAGGGCACATAGTTCCAGCTTAAGTTAATCATCAAAATCCTAACCTTTGGTCAGTGTTATTGATTCAGGAGGAGGGCATAAGACATATTTGACCAAGTAATTTGCTGAAAAGGTCTGTTAAAGACTTCTGGGAAATTCACATTCTTATTCCTGGGAGTATTTCCAGAAGTAAATTTAACTGTTTCTCTTTTCATCCATATGGTTAAATGATAGTAACCCCAGGGGATTCTGCCAGCCATTTATATGACTGTGATGGGAAACCAAGATTTAGAATAAAGTTGGTACCATGGCATGTAGAAGGAAGAAGAGGAAAGAAAATGGCCCTACTGATATTTTAGAGTCAAAGAACCATTGCATCTATGAGGCCCGTGTAGTCACCAAGTCCCTCATCAATTAAATAAATATGAGTAAGATTTTCCTTTATTATATTTAACACATAGTATTAAGTGTAAACACATATTCTCCTGCTTATTTACTTAGAGTCCAAAAACATGCAGCCTCTTCTTCATCCTTTTCCTCTATCTCTATGCTCTTACCCTATTGTAAGATTGCAGGTTTTAATTAATTTCATTCTCCTTGATGGAGCTGGGAGAAAATTTAGAGTGTTTCAGACCTGAATTTACCTACTGCTTTCATTTGTTTGTTTAAGTAAATGAATTCTTATCTTCTTAATATTAATCTTATCTAAACACACAACTCTAGTACTTAACCTATGCCTCTTTATTATATCTAGAAGATATTATTAGGGGTCCCCTCTTCAGATTAGTTATGAGCAAAAGCTGCCCAAAAGGTTATAAAACTCCTAGTGAGTATATTTAACTGACAAGGAGAGCTCAGCCTTAATCTCTTTTAAGCGATTAATTTCATATTAATCTCTTCAGTGTACTCAAAGAATCCTTAAAAGTTCATGGAGGGCGCTGTCCATCCAGCGCCACCACCTTCCTCTCTCAGCACACTTTACAATAGCCAGTCTGGAAAAAACCTGAGTGCCCGAGAACAGACGACTGGTTGAAGAAACTCTGGTACATCTACACAATGGAATACTATGCGGCTGTTAGAAGAGATGAAATCATGAAATTTGCATATAAGTGGATGGACATGGAGAGTATCATGCTAAGTGAAATTTGTCAGAAAGAGGACAGACATAGAAATGCTGGCATTCATTTGTGGAATATAAAGTAGTAACAGCTAAGGACAGTAAAGATAAGGGCCAGGAGAATCACACCATGGTTTGGAAGCAAGCCCTACGTGCTGGGGGAAAAGGCAATTAAAATGATGGAGAAGGAACCACTAAGTAAATGATGATTGGAGGGATCTCCCAGGATGGGAGATGTGTGCTGAAAGTAAATCAAGGACCAAACACGATGACCTCTTTGTATCTGTACTGCAAATCACAATGCCCAAAATTATAGAGAGACTAAGAAGGATTGTACCTGCGACAGAGGAAAGGAGTGGGATGGTATAAGGGTGGCGGGTAGGACACTGGGAACAATGGTGGTGAAAAATGTGCACTGGTAGAGGGATGGGTGCTCAAGCATAGTTTGACTAAAATGCAATCATGCAAGTTTGTAACTGTTTCTCACAGTGATCCAATAAAAACTTCTTAAAAAAATATAATAAAAGTTCATGGAACTTGTAAAGATCCATAAGTTCAGGTTTAGTATACTTGTTTTATGTAGGCATGAAATTAACAAATGTAAATGGAATGTATCATGATAATATGCATGTTTATCAAAGGAACTATAGAGTAATATTATTATTAATATATTATAACCGAAAATCTTATATATCTACACATGCTTTTTTTTTGATGGGGGCAACACCCACCAATGTCTGGGTATGTGAGCATCAAAGTGATTTTATGCTAATCAAAATGAGCATCAACTTCTGGAAAGGAGCATAACATGAGACTCCCATAGTCTTGTCACTGGACTCCATGCAAGGCTGTTTCACTCAGGGCGCACCAGAGCAGGATGGGTAAGAGCCCTGCCTGAATCAAGGGACCCAGCTCTGGCAGCTGAAAACTTCCACAACCCAACTGCCACCACACTCAAGGCCATTCCCCACACATTGGGCCAAGTCTCACATATGGGTGAACATATTCCTGGACACATCACAAGACACTCCCTACCCATTTTCCATAATTTTCACACCATATTTGATGGGGTTCAGATAGTAGGCAACAAATCATAGAGGAAAATATATACGCATATATGCATATTTTCAGATATATTTACCAAAGCTCACATCACCCAAACTCTAACAACATGCTAGTGATATCCTATATAATGTATTAATGGCTCCTAGCAAAATAGAACAATCTTTACAGTTTCCTATATGAATACTTTTCTGTAAGCATGTTAAGCAGTTCTTCATAACAGACAATATGAAATATATTGTTTTGGTTGTGTTTTAGGACAGGGATTGATTGGGGCTTGAGAAGGAAACATCCCGAATTTGGTGGTAGGAAGGTGAAATGGTTGCTGGATTGGTGTTTGATTATTAAATGTAATCAAATGTTGTGAACTAACACATAAAATAAAAAAAAAATTAAGTGAGCATCATGATTTCTACTCTAGTGTCTAGTGCTGCTAGAGGCCACCACTGTCAACGTGGGGAATGCTTGAGGAGGAGGGAAAAAAGTATTAAGGATCAAATTAGATCTTTTTTAGTTCACATATGTGCTCTACCACTTCTAGTCCTGAATTTAGCCCCACTGCCACTTTTAAACTTGAAATCACTCCCTCATGGTTTGTTCTTATGACATCTTTCTTTGTCTCTACACACACACACTCAAAACACATATAAATTTATTGCCCTTGAGTGATTTCTAGTCTAAAGTTTTCCTAGTGCAGTTTACACACTCATAGAGCTAGAGTTTTAGAGAGGTGTAGATGCTCTCACAAGCAATTCTCAGGGACCCAGGGGAGATTCAGAGCAATACTCAGCCAACTAGGCTAATGGTTAAGTGCTGGAGTCATTGTGAGACTTCCCAGACTCAGCAGTGCAGGATACTGTAGGGACACACAGGCATGTGGTGATAGAAAATGAACCCAGAGCCCTCCAGAACTTTGAGTTATCTTAAATTATTTTTTATAAAATAATCAAAATATACTATTACCAAAATCATGTCTGAAAAATAAATATAGCATTCTGAAAATACAAATAAGGTGCTTGTTCTAAGCCATGAAACATTTTAATTTCATCTGATGTATATGTATATATATATATATATCAAAAAGAATGACAGAATGGATAATAATACATTGAAGCTATAAAATTACATTCTGGAAGATGTCCTTGAATAGAAAAAATCAGAATATTCACTTTCTTGCCATAATTCATTTGAAAATCCCAATCTCATTTTCTTATACATATGTTGGAAACATGCAAAGAAGTAGGTAGACTGCTATACTTGAATTACAAATTCATGCATACCATAGGGCATGAATGTTCTCAACTCTCCAAACTTTATTCCCATTCTTTGGTGTATTTACTTATATTTGAGATTTCATCCAGATTTCTAGAACGTCTATCATGGTCTGACTTGAAATAAGTAACAACAAGAAACATTCACCCATTCCCTTGTTCTTCATTTATTGATTTCCACTGCTATATAATAAACCATTCTAAAAGTTAGTAGCTGAAAATAACAACGATTTCTTACATAGTATCTGGAGTTAGATATCCAGAAGACTTTTATTTTTGTAATTATGGGTTCATGGTGTCTCATGAGGTTACAAAGATGCCAGATGGAATTACAGCCATCTGAACACTTGAGCTGGCAGATCAACGTCTGAGGCAGTTCATTCTTATAGTTCTGTAACAAGTCCTCAGTTCCTTTCCATGGTTTTGTTTTGTTTTGTTTTGTTTTGTTTTGTTTTGTTTTGTTTTAGGGTAGCTGGATTTCCTCAGAAGGAGATACAGGCTAATTTTCTGCCTCTGTATAACAACCTATGATATGCATTTTTTTTCTTTAACTTCTTGGAAGGGAGGAAGGAAGGAAGGAAGGAAAGAAGGAAGGAAGGAAGGAAGGAAGGAAGGAAGGAAGGAAGGAAGGAAGGAAGGAAGGAAGGAAGGAAGGAAGGAAGGAAGGAAGGAAGGTGGAAGAGAGAAAGGGTGGAAGAGAGAGAGAGAGTAAAAGAGAGAGAGAAAAAAAGAGGGACTACAGCAACAGTACAGTGGCTAAAGCATTTGACTTGCACAAGGCTTACCTGAATTTGATCCTCAAAACCCCATATGGTCCCCAACTCTGACAGCAGTGATTCCTGAGCCCAGAGCCAAAAGTAAGATCTGAGCATCAACATGTATGCTGAGAGAAAGAGAGAGGAAGAGGGAGAGAGAAAGAGGAAATGAGGGAGAGAGGGAGAGAAAGGGGGAAGGAGAGATGGAGGAATGAGACAGAGGAGAGAGATAGAGGTGGGGGGGAGGGAAAAGGAGAAACTAAAGAAAGGCAGAAGGGGAGGGGAAATAATTGGAGTTTTACTACCTTAGAATGTGAACTTGTTATTTAATTTGGTGATGGAGGTGTGGGGTGGGGGCGGGGGAGTGTATACTCAACTCTGCTAAAGGGTAGCTCCTAGTTCTGTGCTTAGGGGACCATATGGTAGTATGTGTTTCAGTCTTTGGAAAGCATCTCCCTGGTCAAAGTGTTCATATTTTTTTAAAATAAAATAATGAATTTAAGTGAAAAATTGGTTTATTCTCTTATTTTTTTTTAGTTTTTATTGTATTGAATCACTGTGAAAAAAATTACGAAGCTTTCAGGTTTAAGTCTTAGTCATATACTGATTAAGCCCCCATCCCTTCACCAGTGCACATGTTCCACCACCAAGAACCCCAATATACCCCCCTCCCACCCACCTCCCACCTAAGTAGCTAATGATCTTCACTTTATTCTCTCTATACTTTGAATACATTCAATATTTCAATAGAGAACTCACTATTATTGTTTGGAATTTTCCCCCAACAATCAGGCCTGCTGAAAGGGCATCATTTAATAATTTCTGTTCATTGCTGAGAGTGAAGACTCTGAGTTCTGTCTGTCGCAGCGGCGCGGTTTTGGGTTTCTGATATTTTAGCTCTGTTCACAGTTTAGATGCATTTCTGCAAGAAGCTGCTCTGGGTGCCAAAATGGGTTAGGACACCTCTCGATCATAGTCTTTAGGAGCAGAGGGTCCATTTCTTGTGCCACAGCTCCGGATCTTATCTGGGCGGAAGGCCTGCCAGTAAAGCTCCCCTCCCAGGACCACCTACAGGCTACATCACTAAAGAGTCCTACCTCTGGGTTGGGGTTCTTAGAGGGTGGCTCTCACCACGTGGATGCTGCCGCCACCGCCATTTTCCACTCAGAAAAACAGGGTAGAGAGGGAAAGTCCCTCTCCTGGCAGCACGAGGTTGTAGCTCAGTTCACAGTCTAGATGCATTTCTGCAAGAAGCCGCTCTGGATGCCAAAATAGGTTAGAAGACCTCGCAATCATAGTCTTTAGGAGCAGAGGGTCCCCAAAATTGGTTTATTTTCAAGAGCAAAGGTTTGCGCTTCCAGTTGAGTTATATAGCAGTAGATACAAGTAGAATTGTAATTATAAAATCAACTGAATTATCTTATAAATGACACATCCAAAATGATTTTAAAATGTCAGATGATCTATTCTTGTCATGAAATTTTTTAATAACTAACTTTGAATTTTCCAACTTTGACATAATTTTTAATAAAATTATAAATAAGTTTGTAAGAAATGAATGTGCAATATTATAATCATCAGGTTGACATTTGAAGAAAATCTTCTGGTATTCAGAATTCTTTTCTATAAAAAATATGGACAAATAAAGAATTATGAGTTATAATATTTTTTAAAAAGTTCTTGTTCTTTTTTTATAATTTTTTAAGTTTTATTTATTTATTTATTTATTTTGCTTTTTGGGTCACACCCGGCAATGCACAAGGGTTACTCCTAGCTCTGCACTTAGGAATTACTCCTGGCGGTGCTCAGGGGACCATATGGGATGCTGGGAATCGAACCTGGGTCGGCCTCATGCAAGGCAAACGCCCTCCCCGCTGTGCTATTGCTCCAGCCCCTATAATATTTTTAAGATATAACATTAAGTTTTTTAAATGAATGACAAGTTTTTTAAACAATTGATTATTTGGAGGCTGATGATATAGCTTGTCTTGCATGTGATAAATTTTGGGTGCAAATTCTAAAATCTTCCAAAAAACAAGCATTAAGAGAACGTCTTAGTTTGACATCTCTACTATTTAAGCAAGCTAAGATTGTGTAAGCCATTAATGAGTCTTAATAATATACATGAAATTTTGTTGCTGTGTCAAAACCAAAAGTGATTGTGATAAAAGCTTTGATGAATGGACACAAGATTTAACATAAGGTGAGGATTCACATCTGCTTTATATTGAGAGGTTTTATGAGAGATAGAACCTACAACTTTTAGAACTTTGCACAGTTATGGCTACCGGCTACCTTTGGTTAATTGTTTACCATTATTGCCTATTTACTTCATTCTTGCTCAAGAGAACAATCCAACTTTATTTGAGAAGGGTTTAGTGAATCCTTGAGAACCATTGGGTCTATTCAAACTGCCTTAATGTTTTAATGATCATTGGGCTAAAGTTACTATATTATTATTCTTTAGTGTACACTCAGTTTGTTGAAATTAGGAACAAGAGTCAAAAAGTTTCACATACTATTCATGGAAATGATTAACTATTTTATAAATAAATTTCATTATCTTCATGTTATAATATGCATGTCTTTTAGTTCTTCATGAAATCCACACACCATCATGTAGCCTAAGTCTATGTAAGATATGTTGATAGAAAACAATCTAAAATTTATAAGTATGATTTTGAGAACTCTGTCATTATGTGTGTTGTAAGAACTGAAATGTGACTCAATTTGAAAGGAATAAAGAAGTATATTCTGGGTGAATTTCTTGCAAAAGAATTGGTGATTCACTTCTAATTTTATTTCAGTCTCTCTCTGCTTAGTTATTTATATGCTTTCTTCGTAACTCACCAAAATTTTATCTAAATCCAGTTATTTCTCCTAAGTAACATGGTAGGTATCTTTATTCTGATATTTTGGATTCCCTTTCAGATCTAAGTCTTCTACCATTGTACAGCTACAGGTATCATCAACATCATCATTATCATCATCATCATCCCGTTGATCGTCGAATTTCTCGAGCAGTCTCAGTAATCTCTCCATTCGTCCTGATATTTTAGAAGCCTCTCTCTACTTGGCCTTCCCAACGATGCCACATTGGAGGCTCTTTCAGGGTCAGGGGAATGAGACCCAGCTTGTTACTGGCTTTGGCATATGAATACACCATGGGAAGCTTTTGAGGCTCTCCCATGCGGGCAGGAAATCTCAGTAGCTTGCCAGTTTCTCCCAAAGGGAGAAGTAGGTTATAAGAAGTAGTTTAAAAGCAAGCGCTTCTGGGAGCTTGCTTTTAAGTCTCTGAATGTTGGCTATTGATGGGATTGCACACACCTCTGCTGGTACCTTCATGCAAGAGGTTTGTTCAAACATGTGGAGAGGGGCCTTGAGCATGGCTATGGCTAGGTTCCGGAGATCTTAGGCTGCCAGGAGCTCTGCTTGGGCAGGGAGAGAAGCTGGAGCCCATCCCCTCTGACGGGCCCCGGGGAAGACAGCCAGGCGCGTGGGCAAGAGACTCTCAGCTACAGGTATACAACAGAATGTTCAAAAGAAAGTATTCCACATAGGAGTTTCTGAAAAGATTTTTCTCTCCATATCCAATATATCCTGGAAGTTCTATTCTTATTAAGATAGAGTGAATATATTCACCTGAAGAGTTAACCTAGTTAGAGAATGCACTTTTGGAATGGTGTATCTTCCGCATGAAAAGTATTATAAACCACAGTGCCTCAAATTTAAGAAGGAAGACAAAGAGAGTGTGTGTGAGAGAAAGATAGACCGAGCATGTATAGATTTCCTGATTATCAGCAAAAAGACAGACATCTTTTCTATATTTTCATGATCTCACTTCAGTCTTACAAATAACTTGAGGCATTAAAATGATTATGTATATCTTTCAAGTATATTTCCAGCAAACACAAGAATGCTTATAAATGAATAATACTCTAAAAATGTTACAATTCAAATACAAGTTTACTGATTTTTAAGAATGTTCCCTTTTTCTAAATTTTTAGATTCACCTTTCAAAACAGAACACACACACACACACACACACACACACACACACACACTGCTTCTTAGTTTAGCTACGCATTATTTTTTTCCAGTATCTACTATTTGCAGTATTTTCTATTTTCCCAACCAGCACAAAACAAACTAACTGGATTTTTCATGTTGCATCTAGTTTGCTAAATGATAAGGGACATGTAGTAATAAAATAATGTCCCAAAGGACATTTTCACATTTTACTCGCTGTTTCTCTTTTAAAATTTCCATCGTTAAAAGTGCCAAATAGCCATGGGCTCTGAATATAATAGCTTTAGCGGCAAATAAAGAACTGTCTTTATGGATAGAAGGTGCGAAAAGGACTATTACATCAGTCTCTCAGCTACTCTCCCATAGAACACTACAGTGTGTTCAAACGAATGAGGACAGCAGTTAGTAAACTCATCTTTTAAATCTCTGTGAGATTTTCCATACTTGGAATTCAGATAATTTTAGAGACACATTTTAAGTTATTTTCTTCATTTCTCCTTATTTTTCTTATAGACAAATTTGGGCACAGAGCAGGTCATGAATTTGGCAGTTCAGTAGCAAGAAAGACAATGATAGAAAATGGGTGCATATTGTAGGATGCTGATTTTAGTGCTTTTGCCTGCATTTCTCATAGTGGAATCACAGCCATTCTGTTACACTTGTATTTTATGGTTCACTGAACAGCCGCAATAACAAATTTTAAATACCTATCAAATGTCATAAAATGTCATTTAATATTGTTCTTGGTTTGTAAAAAGAAAATGAAAACTGATAAAGTTCATGTATATTTTGCACTGGTTCAATACCCTAAATACCATACTATAGGGCTTTCAACAAATATATCATCAGTTGCAGTGATATGGTAATATTAAATAAGAGTATGCTACATTTTCTTCAAGAGAAAGCACTCATATTAAAAAGGGTTCTTTTAATGATGCTCTAAACAATGTCTTTGGCTACAACACAGCATAGATTCAGTTGATAATAAAAATTGCCTTTGAAGAGAGTACTCTAAATTTTTACAACACTCCAATTCTCCTGTGCAATTATGGGATTTGAAATGTAGTACTCCCCAGAACCATAAAAGAATTAGACCAGACAACTGCTGTTAAGAATAAAGCAAGATTAAAAGGAAATGCTTCAAAGATCCTTTTTATTTTGCTATTTCTTGGTGTCTTGTTAGATTCCAAGTTACCATACTATGGAAAAAGACAATGAGAAAAGCCAATCTAGAAAATCGAACATTTCTAAAACATTGACTCAGAGACATTTTTTCTCTTTGATAATTACAAGTTAATTCACTCTGGTTAACTGTCCATGAACTGAGTAAAGAGTATTCAGATGAATGGATAAGACTGTTCACCAACTTTTATTATTAACCATCCAGCACTGTGTTAAGTAATAAGGATCACACAACTGCTATATAAACTAGTTCCAATAATTCAGATGTATTCATTTAAACTTGACCTATATATCTATATTTCACATTCAATTAACCACCAAATTCCAGAGTGTCCACTTCTTTTATAATCTCTCAAATCAGCCCATTCTGGCTTGAGAGATTATTAAGAATTATACTATTATTAAGATCTATTAAGAACTACCATGGAGTACAGTGGGTAGGGTGTTTGCCTTGCACACGACAGACCGGGGTTCAATCCCCAGCATCCCACATGGTCCCCAAAGCACCGCCAGGTAAAATTCCTGAGTGCAGAGCCAGGAGTAACCCCTGAGCATCACTGGGTGTTACCTAGAAAACAAACAAACGAACAAAAAAATTACCATGGAAAGTTTCTAACTGCTTTCCTTAACTTTAGCTTTGTCCTCTTTCATGTATTCTGATCACTATTTGTAAAGTAATACTGTACTTTTTCTACCCATTTACTTTGAACATTTCAGAGTATCTTCACTTAATTTGTGATAAAGTTCAAATCCATCAGTGTGATTGTGCAGTCTCTTCTTTAGCAACATGATCCCTTTCTTCCTCTCTGGCTTTTAATTTTTCTTCTTTCCCAAGTACTTCATCCTAAGTAAATATGCTACTTCCTGGAACTAGAAACTTTTTTTTTAATTCTCTGAAAACTTTCTCAGCCTGTTTCCTCATGCTAACTACAATATTCCTTCTTTTTGCCCAGTGCTGTTCTTTCTGTTGAGACTTAATTCAGGATCACAGCTTACATTATACCTTTTCCATTATTTTTCCTTTCTTATAGACTAGCTCCTTTTTTCTTTGCATATTCTTTGTCTAGGAACTTCTATTTAATACTGCACTGATATGTTTTAGATATGTTGTCTGTTGATGTCTTTTTTTTTGTTTTGCTTTTGGGACATTCCTAGAAAAGCTCATGAGTTACTCTTCGCTCTACACTCAAAAATTACTCTTGGCTGTGCTCAGGTGACCATATAGAACATCAGGGATTAAACCCAGTCCAGGTACATGCAAGGCAAACACCCTATCCACTGTACTATTGCTCCTGCTCCTGTCTGTTATATCTGTAAGAGCAAAGTGTCAGGACCATGATAGGCCATAAAGATAGTAAAAGGAGTAAAAACTACACCATATGTGAATCCTTAAATTCAACACCTGTAATATACAAGGAACCTGTCACATGACTATATATTCAACATATTAGATTTTTGAAATACAAAAACTAAACTCAAGGTAGAGAAAATATATATCAAAGTATATGAATTTTCAAATTTATCATATTTTAATCATTTAGTGCAAGTTTTTTTCACATGAGTAGGTAGAATCTTGGGCTGGAGACATAGCCCAGCGGTAGGGTGTTTGCCTTGCATGCGACCAACCTGGGTTCAATTCCTCTGCCCCTCTCAGAGAGCCCGGCAAGCTACCTCGCCTGTATGGCAGAGCCTGGCAAGCTACCTGTGGCGTATTCGGTATGCCAAAAACAGTAACAAGAAGTCTCACAATGGAGACAATACTGGTGCCCATCGAGTAAAATCGATGAGCAATGGGATGACAGTGACAGGTACAATCTGATAACATATTATTGATTTCTGCTCTAAACTAAGTGCTATGCTTCAATTATTAATTATATTTTCAAAATAATTTTGTGCCTCAAGTATAGATAAACTGTAAGATAACATAAATAACATGATATGTCCCTTCTTCAGAGATATTAAGATAGGTGTAGGGTGTAGAAATATGCTTCTCCTTAACAGTGAAATAGAATTCCTTGAGCTTTTTCCGTGGTGCTTGGGCCTGGGCTATGTTTTATATCCATAATTCTCTCAGTCCACACAACAGACCTACAAGAAGGGTAAATTTATTTTTTTCATTAAAAATTTAATAAACTAAGTTCAAAGAAAGTTAGAATTTTCCCAGATTAAAAAATCATGAGCAGTAATTGTAGAATTGAAGCTTTTTTTTTTACTCAAAAAAAAACCTAGTTTTTATCTCTAAAATATTATTCATATTACTTTATTTGGCCCAGCACATAAGGACAAACAAGGAAAATTATATAATTAGCCTTCATTTAGGAATAGATTTTTTAAAATTTTATCACAAACATACATATGTAAATTTTCTGAGTATTGTGGCACATCTTTATGTCATAGTTATACGTTAGATATAAAAATTAGTTTTATACAGACTACTTTACACCAAAAAGAAATTGAAAAAAATCAAAAATTGCAATAATAGTGCTAAACTGAGGAATGAGTTTTAGTCATGAATTCGAATAACATCTTGGGATAAAAAAGGTTAATCTAATTTAATAGAGAGCAGATGCCTATCACACAAATATCATTGCCTTTTCAATACCCTGTATAAATATTTTACATTGTAACATTTCATTAGAAAATAAATCTGTCCAAATAGAATGGTATAAATAATACAAAAATAATTTTAACATGCTGAAAAGATAAAATGTTTAAATCAATATCCTAAATTATGAAGCTAATTTAATTATCATTTATGGGCTCCAGTATTTTACAAGATCTCCAACATTAGAAAATTATATGAATAGTTCTTTTCTAGTGGTCTACTTTTCCTTCTCCCTTTATAAACACATATGTATACATAGGTACACTCATGGTTTCCATACAAAATTAGTGTTCTACATCCTGTTCTACATCCTATACTGGACTGGAGCGATAGCACAGTGGGTAGGGCATTTGCCTTGCACGAGGCCAACCTGGGTTCGATTCCTCCGTCCCTCTCAGAGAGCCTGGCAAGCTACCGAGAGTATCCTGCCCACATGGCAGAGTCTGGAAAGCTATCTGTGGCGTATTCAATATGCCTAAAACAGTAACAAGTCTCACAATGGAGACGTTCCTGGTGCCGCTCGAGCAAATCGATAAACAACGGGACAACAGTGCTACAGTGCTACATCCTATACTATTTCTAAGAGCACTAGAAAACTAAAACAGATAAAAGCCTTATGTTTCTGTTTAATCACAACTTATTTTGAGGATCCCCCCAATATGCTCAGATTCCCAACTGGACTTCTCTTCTTTTCTATTTCCTCACATCTCAGTCTCCACTTTCACCATCAGCCAACGGACTTCCCAGAGATCCTTTTCTCACAGCACTACTCTCGGCAAGCTATAACTAAGCCACCTATATCAAGCATAAGTGATTAAGACTGGTAACTTTTGTTTTTTTTGCTTTTTGGGTCACACCCAGCGATAATCAGGGGTTACTCCTGGCTTTGCACTCAGGAATTACTCCTGGTGGTGCTTGGGGGACCACATGGGATGCCGGAGATCGAACCCGGGTCAGCCGCATGCAAGGCAAACACCCTACCCGCTGTGCTATCGCTCCGGCCCCCAAGACTGGTAACATTTTTTACAAAATATTATTTTCAGTTAATTTTCCTATTTTAAAGCTAGTCCATGTCAAAAATTTAAGTAAAATTTAAATCATTCTGTAGACTTCCAAGTTCTTATCTTCTAAGTCAGCAAATGCTCTTTTTTGTTTCCATAAATCATCTAGTCCTTTCCTTTGTCTTTCTAAAACATTTTCAAAATTATGTGTCATGTACATTCAAACTTATAAAATCAACTAGATTTGATAAAATCAACTGGCAATAGAGTTGAGGTTTCATGTCTTTCAGCAAAGATTAATTTACTAGAAGATACTCTTTAGTGTAGAGTGCTCCCCAGCAGTGCTCTATGAGGTCAAGGACCCTCCTGGCGATTCTTGGCTGGCACCACTGAGGAGTCAGGTGGTCAATGTCTGAACTGTTTGGGCCGCATACAAGGTGTGCACATTAACCCCTATGCTAACTCTCTAGCCTCCAATAATCTATTCTTTTAATACTTTTATCACAAATTCTGATCATAGTCATAGGTAAAGAATATAGATATTATAAGATATTACTGATAGAATAATAATGTAATGAATCAATATCTCAACTTGCGTGCTGCAAAAAATGAAATAGAATTACATAACATGTTCTTTTCTTTGAGATTCTCTAACAAGATGACTCACGCTTAGTAACAGAGTTTATGAGACATTGTATTACAATATGCTAAGTTGCTAAGTTTATCACCTTTTGCTGTTCAAGTGCAGAATTATTTATAAACAAGTGGAGAAAATGCTTTATTCAAGACAAAATATCTTAACTAGATTTTAGAGTTGTGGCAGTATAGATTATCTAAGCAAAAAAAGACAGTGAATATGGGGAATTATATATTCCCTGGTATGTTTAAGAATGACCTCGTAGTGTACAATATACACTATGCAAAGGAATCTACAAAATGTAGGGACATGCTAGCAGACAGAAAAGGAAGATCCTTGACCACAGTTTCCTTGGAAATATGCAAACATATTTTATCCAAGGTAAAATTTTCAAAATCATCATTTGAGTGTTAGAAATGAACAATTCTGACTTTTGTTTCAAGTGAAAGAGGAATGCACAAATAGACATTAATTTAATCGATATAGCTTTAAAATAAATTAGAGCTGAAGAGATAGTACAGTATGTAGGGTGTGTGCCTTGCACGCTGACAACCCAGGTTCAATTCCTGGTATTTCAATGTGGTTCTCTGCGCAATGCTAGGACTGAACCTTAACTACAGAGCCAGGAGTAAGTCCTGAGCACTACTGGGTATGGTCAATCTCCATCCACCCAAAATAGTAATAGTAATTTAATTATCGGATAATCAACATGCTTCAAGATAATTTTATTGATATATAACTGCTAAAGCATCTACCAGGCCCCACAACCATAATAGAAATGTACCGTTAAAATAAGTAAAATTCCTAGATCCTGATGTTGTCAGAAAAATAATGTTGAAGACAAGTATCACAAAATTTGTATGGAGAAGCTTGCAAGTGACGAGAAAACTGGAAAATCAGAAGGGCTCAAGCGAATGCCTGCTTCTTAATATCTCTCTTCAGTAAAATATAATAGTTTCTCCAACGAGAGACAGATGCTTGATTATTCTACTCTATTTGTTCATGATAATTTCAATTGCTCTTTATTAATTGGTGGTTGAGGACTTTTTAATCAACATATCATCCATCTACTTACCTTATACTATAAGAGAATAAGTCTCAGATCTATAGTAGTTAAAAAGAACATATAATACAAAGAGGAACAAAACTTAGGACTAGTTGCTATAATGGGACATAACTGAATTGCCTAATATTTGGAAGAAATTATGTTCATTTCTGATATTGGGATTATATTAATTAGGATATTCATAGAATGTTTTGTTGGAGGAAAATTTGTTATGCATTGGGAAAATAAGGATATGTCCACAGTAGATGAATTCTTCTCTTCTCATGTCTCTACCACACCAAAGAGCATTAGGCTCCAGATAAATTAATAAATCCCTCATACTACCAAACACAGAGATGAGTTGGCTATATGACACGTGGCCTAGTTGGATTGGAGATATCACCTTGCTTGTTTTTTGATGAGACTAATGGGATAAATGTGCTCTCAAGAATCATGAAAACTAAGGATCATATGCCACTAGAAAGGGAGTTAAGAATTAGAGAACAGGTTGGTATCATGCAAAGTGAATAAGTCAAAGGAGTAAGATAAGTATATGGTGATCTCACTCTTTGGTAGCATATAGGAATATTTTAAAAAGGGCAAGGAACTCTAATGAATTATGCAAAACCCTTGGCCTTGGATTACAAAACCATCATTACCCAGCAGTGGGGAAGGATAAGAGGGAATAAAGAAGTGGACTAGATGCAGATGGTCTTAGGTATTTCATTGATCGAGATAAATAACTTTGTGCCTCAGCACCATAAACATTAACATTATTGTAACCATTGTTTATTTTGATAATTAATAAAAATCAAAATAAACCATTTTGATAATTAATAAAAATGAATTATTAAAAATGGAGATATTATAGTTATGCCGTCCTAATTTTATATGTATTTATCATCATTTTTTGTATTCTTTCATGTTTTGAGGCAAAATAGTTTTGCTAACAAATAACTGTTTTATTATTTGGTATTTTAAGTTAACTTGCTCTTATTTAGAGAAGTTCAAGATAACTTTGCATATGTGTTTCGGTTTCTGTGATTTTAAAACAGTTACTATTATTCATATTTATACAAAAAATAAACTATATTTAGCAGATGTAGGTAATTTTTCAAGATACAAGGTTCACAAGATTTATAACTGGGTAAGGAAAATCTGACACTAAGCTCATAGTCCACAGCCATGTCACTTGAAGATGATTAAAGTTCATGAGATGGGAGAGAACAGGGGGGATTTTGGACAAATGTGAAGAGTGACATGATGAAGTCTTGTACTAGGTATCATGTATCCGCAAGGAGAAAGGTGAAGTATATGGAAAGAGATACCTGCAAGAGTTAATGACAGAGATATTATTAAAGAACCTAAGAAAGAAAGAAACAGGCTGTTGTCATGGTTAGAAACACAAGTCTGACAACTGAGTGTAGTTCATTGGAAGAGAGAAAAGGTAAAAATTGGATAAATAGGAAATGTTTATGATTTTGTGGACCCTAAGTGATGGTGTCTGACTCAAAATGGATGGAGAGGGACAGAGAGATAGTATAGAAATTGCCAATTTAGAATGTACACTCTGGGTTTAAGAAGTGTGAGGAAAATTACAAGTTAAGGAAAAAAGAGTGTATGCTTTTTGGGGGGTGAGTATATGGATAATAGAACATCATCTGAGCATTGGAATATTGAAATAAGGGCTAGTAGGGATGAGGAAAGGATGATTTCAATTTTTCACAATTGATGCTAGGAAATAAATAGCTAGTTTATTTCAAAAGCATTTTCATGGTGGTGATAGAGAATTGGAAGCCAGTGATTAGGATTGAAAGATTTACAGATTGAAAGAAAATGTCCTTCTCAGTTAAAAATAAGTCTTAAGTGCATCATTAAATATATTATATAAGTAATATATAGTATTACTTATATATAATAATTATATAAGTAAATAGTTATTAACAAAATTGTGATAAAGGTCAGTGAAGTGGATTCCAGGTGGGGATTCTTTAGTCAAAAATAAGAAAGCCATCATGGATGTTGGTGCAACACAATTTGATTTTATCTTATGAGATTAGAAGTAAGGACATCACCTATTGGGTAGGCAGGGTGAGGAGCTATAGAGGATGAACTAAGAAGAAAACTGACAAATAATATTTTAGAGGGGCTGGAGTGATAGCATAGCGGGTAGGGCGTTTGCCTTGCACGCGGCCAACTCGGGTTCAAATCCCAGCATCCCATATGGTCCCCTGAGCACCTCCAGGGGTAATTCCTGAGTGCTGAGCCAGGAGTAACCCCTGTGCCAGGTGTGACCCAAAAACCAAAAAAATAAAAAATAAAAAAAATAAAACCAGTTAAAAAAATATTTTAGAAATTACAGAGTCCAAAGGGTTCAAGAAAGAGCCTGGAAAATGACACTCCAACATGTAAAGGAAGGAAAATCAGTCTGCAAAGAAGGTATAGTGATCTGCTTAGAAAAAATAGTGAGATCATGTGACTACAGAAATAAAATATGTTCTTTTAATTCAGGTAGTTGGTGTTTATGGTGACATTGATAGGGTCATGTCATTAGGCATTCGATCACTATCAGTCACAGCTTTAACGAGGTTTTGTGTGCTTCTCTAAATAAATTTTGTTCATTTTACTTTTTTTCTTTTGGGCTACATTTTATGGTGCTGGGGGATTGCCCCTGGCTCTTCATTCATGAATCACTTCTGGCAGTCTCCGGGACCACATAAGGTGCTGGGAATCAAACCCCGGATGGCTGTGTGCAAGGCAAATGCCCTATTGACTGTTCTATCACTCAGCTAAGTATGTCCTGTTTCACAAATGCAAAAACCAAAATGGAAAAGAAAAAATTAAATCATACCCACACACATGAATTAAACATACTGGCACAGGCATACCATAAAAGAAAATAGTGTAGATGCTCTTTGTTTTCAACTACTAAAAATGGTGAGCATTTTCTAGCCACGAATCTTTTTTCTTTGCAGAGAACTGAGGAGCAGGTAACTATGTCTTTGAAGCAAATCAGACTCCTCCGGCAAAATGTGGTGAAATAGAGAATAGAAGTGAAGCGCCAAGTTTGTTGGCACCTGGGTTAGGCCAAAAGCTTTCTAGATGTTTAATGTCCCGTGGTACAGTCAAGTTTCTTACCCAATCACAGACCCTTAAAAAATTACTGAAGAGGGCAGCCTCCCTGATGTGAGAGCATTATGAAAGGAGCCCAGAAGGAGAGAAAGAAAAAACTTTGGTGTGCTAACCTCATCCTGTTTGCCCTTTTTGCCTTTGCCTTTGTCTTTGCCCTTTTTTCTTATTCTCTCTGTTCTGCAAGATCCACTTGACTCATCTTTGAACACCAGATGAACATGTCCCACTGAGACCTGCAGTGAAGTAGAGGCAGAGTAAAGCCAACTCCTTTAACTCCCATTTCTCACAAAGTGGTCAGAAAGTGAAAGAGAAAGTTCCTCCAAGCTGTCGCTTTATGAACAGTCTCTAACGCCCAGCTCACTTGTAAACCCCACAGGGTCTGACTCAGGCTTATTTGAAAACTGAAACCCATTAAAGTCAACCTAAGCTGGAAATTTGGGAATATAAAATCCTTTAATTTAACCATGAAGAAGATGGCTCAAATGCTGATACAAATAGTCATGTGTAATCAGCAAAGATGTTTTCATTCTAAGGTTGAACAGAGTGAGGGCATAATATGCATTTGCCCTCTGATACTCATGATTTTCTACAAATACTTGTAGATGGTATTTCCTGAGGAGATGGTACTATAATATTATCACTATATCACTGTTATCCAGTTGCTCATCGATTTATTTGAGCTGGCACTAGTAACATCTCTATTGTGAGACTTGTTGTTACTTTTTTTGGCATATTGAATATGCCATGGGTAGCTTGGCAGGCTCTGCCATGTGGTAGCTTGCTGGGCTCTCCAAGAGGGACAAAGGAACCCAGGTCAGCCTCATACAGGGCAAATGTCCTACCCGCTATGTTATCGGTCCAGCCCTACTATAATATTATAATTATAAAAATACAGTTGATAAACCAACTTAATTTTTTAAAACTAAATTTAATATCTACTAAGAGACTAAGAGTTTTACTTTTAAAAGGGAAGTGTGGGGATTAAAGAGTATCTAACTATGAAGACTTATTATCTAAAATAAAGCATCATCATCATCATCAAATCAGATAATTGCAATTTAGAATTGATCACCAGGTAAACATTAAAAGCTGCTTATTTAGAGAGTATGAAGGGAAAGAAGAAGAGAGAGAAAGAGAAAGATAAAAGAAAAGGAACAGCAAGACCTATACACATGAAGATATGAGTTGATTGGTAGTAGAAGGGGTGAGAGAAAGAAAAAGAGAAAGAAAGGAACTTTTACATCAATGTAAGACTCCTATTGACTGTATTAAAAATGTCAGTTGAATTGCAATCCAGGAAATGAGTACAATGAGGCCAAATAGTTCCTTTAATATTTCCACAGAAAAAATAGGATTGTATAATGTAAAATGCCTTAACTCATTCTAAGTGTTGTCATTGTCCAAATTTCCCATGCCTTCTGAAAATTGAAAATAATGTCATCTTCCTAAGCACTGCAGTGCTATTTATCTCATCAGTATAACAAAATGCCAACACTTTGTATCATAACATAGATTATAATAGGAACATAAAATCGAGCAAATTAATTGTTTTTCATGATATCATTGTGGGATGGCAAAGAAATAAAAACAAGCTGTCCTCTTGCCAAAGCAAATTTAAAATTTTATCATCGAGTCATGGTCAATCTACTCTGATCTACTACAGGTTTCATAAAATTTTTCTTTCAAAGCATTTATGTTTTTAATGCATGCATATTTCTTTCTGATTCTGTGTAACATCCCACATAGAGTTTCCATTAGACAAAGGGGACAATTTTCTCAAAGAACCCTTTATAAATTATGAATTCAGTGATAGTACCTCAAAAATAGGTCTTCTGGGAGAAACAAAGAAAAGAAATTGTTGCTATTCTTCATAATTCATGGCTCAATCTGATCCCTGTGAGATTTATGATAAATGGTATTGTAATGGTAGAAAACATTGAGAATCCGGAAAGTCATTACTTAAATATTAGAAAAATCTATTGGATTCTGAAAGTGACTAGAGAGTCATATTCTAAACTCCTGTCATATAAGAGACATTTGGTATAGAAGGATTGAAACAAAATACACCAACCTTTTGTTTGGCATAACTTTTTACACATTGGATTATAAAAATATTTTATACTGGGGTTTCTTGCCCCCGCTCCTGGTTATCTTCACCGGGACCCTTCAGAGGGGCTGGGTTGAGTTATCCCCCCTCCCTGAGCAGAGCCCCAAAGCTGAAGCTGAAGACCTCTGGAACCCAGCCACAGCCATGCTCAAGGCCCCTCTCCATTCGTTCCAATGAGCCTCACGCATGAAGGAACTGACAGAGGAACCCAGGTGTGTGGAACCGGGACTGAGATCTCCAAGCCTGCTCAGATCAGGACTGGGCCTCTTCCACCCAGATCCCCCACTTTCCAGTAGCTAGTGGTCACACCCAGAAACTGCCCCAGGTGCCGTGTAATCCCTTCAATGGCCAACATCCAGAGACTATAAAACCAAACTCCTGGAGCTGGAGCAATAGCACAGAGGGGTAGGGCTTTTGCCTTGCACGTGGCCAACCCGGGTTCAATTCCCAGCATCCCATATGGTCCCCTGTGTACCGCCAGGAGTAATTCCTGAGCGCAGAGACAGGAGTAAGTAACCCCTGTGTATCCCCAGGTGTGACCCAAAAAGAAAAAAAAAAGAACAACAAAAAAACCCCACCAAACTCCTGGAAGCACCAATATCTTATAGCCTAGTTCTCCCTCTCGGAGAACCTGGCAAGCTACCGAGAGTTTCCTGCCCACATAGGAGAGAGAGCCTGGTAAGCTCCCAGTGGCATATTCATAGGCCAAACCAGTAACAATGAGGGGTCTCATTCCTCTGACCCTGAAAGAGCCTCCAATGCGGCACCATTGGGAAGGATGAGTAAAGATAGGCTGCTAAAATCTCAGGGCTAGGATGAATGGAATCATTACTGAGACTGCTCGAGAAAATCGACGATCAACAGGATGATGATGATGGTGGTGATACTGGGGTAGGATAATGGTTTTTTCAAAATAATCTGTATTGGGGTCTGGAGAGTTAGCACAGGTGCTAATATTCTTGTCTTCTATAGAGTTGAACATGTTTCAGCTCCTAATATTGGATATGGTCCCCTGAGCATTGCCAAGAGTGATCCCTGAGCACAGAGCCTGGAATAAATTCTGAACATAGCCAGAAGTAGTTATAAAACAAATGAAACTTTTATATTGAAACAATTTACAGTAAACATGTTTGATAGAAATAATTGCACACTAAATGAAAACACGTTTCTTAGAAAAAGTGATAAAGTTGTTACCAGTAAAATGGGTAGGATTAAAATAGGCAAGATCGGAATGGACAATTTCCAACAGTATTTATTCAAAACTTTTATGATTTAAGTACATAGAAGCAAGGATAATAATCATAATAAGAATACTATAGAAAAATACTGAGTTCTAGTATAAGTTAACATAGACTGTCACCTTACACAGTAGTAAAAATGCACTTTCTCTTTAATGGGGGATTGTATCTTAGACATATCAGCTTTTCTGAGGACGAGAACAGTTCCTGGTCCAAAATTTTAGTTTAGTGAAAAATATGTTCACTGAATCCCACATGAAGTATGTATTGGAAAAATAAACTTCAAGGAAATTGACTTGGAAAAAAATCAATTTAATTCATTTTTTCAAGTCTTTAGTTTTTGGCACCTTACAATTTTGTACTCAATTGTTTTAATTATTTCTCTTCTTCCATATAAACCATAAGCATGTTCACACTAACCTTTTAAATCTTAGTTTCATTCAATCATTCACTAATGAACAGAATTGAATATATAATACATACATACATACACGCACACACACAGACACACACGCACACACACAGACACACACACACACACACACACACACATATATATATATATATATATATATATATCACTGTTTCACTGTCATCCCGTTGTCCGTTGATTTATTTGAGCAGGCACCAGTAACGTCTCTAGTACACTCAGCCCTGAGATTTTAGCAGCCTCACCTCACTCGTCTTTCCCAATGATTGGAGGCTCTTTCAGGGTCAGGGGAATGAGACCTATCATTACTATTTTTGGCATATTGAATATGCCACAGGTAGCTTGCCAGGCTCTACCGTGCAGGCGGGATACTCTTGGTAGCTTGCCGGCTCTCCGAGAGGTATGTATATATCTGTTACTGTATTTGGGATATGAATAGGCCATGGAGAGCTTGTCAGGATTCCCGAGAAGGTAATAGACTTGTCAGGTTATATATATATATATATATATTTATACATACATATATATGTATGCATATATATATGTATATGTGTGTGTCTTTTAAATAAGAGATGACATACTGACTTTTTAGAAAGTGATGACTAGGGAAAGGAGAGATAAAAGGAGAGATAGCACATAGGGTGCTTGCCTCGAATATGGCAGACTCATGTTTGTTCCATGAATCACCATGTAGTTCACCAAGTTAACCAAAAGTGATCCCTGAATATAGGGCCAGGAGTAAGCCCAGAGCACCAATGAGGTTTGTCTCAAAATTTGACAAAGTGGTGACTTAGAATAAAATACTACTAAGGCTGAATAGATAATATAAAATAAGAATAATGAAATTATTGGAATCTTTATGTGGTTTTTAACTATGTACAATATATATTTTAAGAAACTGAACTAAAAAGATTTTGGTAGCAAACACTAGTTAATCGAGAAATAAGTGAATAAATAAATGAAACAGTGATTATAAAAATCATGAACACCATGGAACTATACCTGACTAGTTTCCCAGAAAAAAACAGCCTCTGAAAAAAAAAATGTAGAGAGCCATTAACATTCTTCCTCATTTTGATATACAAATGCTATTCATATTCTTTTTCTGGTACATTGATGATTTAGTATTTAGAAGGTATGCTCAAATATGTAAATCTTAAGAGACAAATCCATGAAAATGAAAGGTACAATTATACTATCAGTTGTGTTCTGTATAATAATGTGCAAGCATTATTTATGATAATAACAGCCTACTCTCAATGTCCTAGAAAGCTCCTCAGATAATACAGCAGGTAAGACACTTCTCTTACATGCAGCCAATCTAGGTTTGATCCACAGAACCACAAATTGCTCCACCCTCAGCACCATCAGAGATATCCCTGAATACAGAGTCAGCAGAAACCCTGAGTACTCAAGGTGTGGTCTCAAAACCAGAAATAAAATAAAACAAAATGTATTCTAGAAATTTTATCTGTAAGAGGTAACTTAAGATACCACTGTATCACTGTCATCCCGATGCTCATTGATTTGCTCCAGCGGGCGCCAGTATTTATCCCTGTCACGTTCTGTCACGTTCAGGGTCAGGGGAATGAGATCGTTATTGTTACTGTTTTTGGCAGAATCTCCTGCCCCTGAGCCAGGCTGTTTTCACTGGAGCCCCCTCAGAGAGGGGCGGGTTGAGTTTCTCTCTCCATTCCAAGCAGAACCCCGGCAGCCTCCAGAACCCAGCTGTAGCCATACTGTCCACACGCTTGGAAGAGGCCCACCCATGAAGGAACCTGCAGAGGAATCCAGGTGTATGGGACCTGAAGCTGAGATCTCCAAGCCTGCTCGGATCAGGACTGGACCTCCTCTACCCAGATCCCCATTTTTCCATGAACTTGGCAGTCACATTCACAAATGGCCTCCTTCTCATCAACGACCAAGATCCAGAGACTATAAAACAAAACTCCTGGAAGAGGGTGATGCAGAATCTTGAATGGCAAAACCTGGCAAGCTACCTGTGGCGTATTTTATATGCCCAAACAGTAACTTATGATATACTATATATATACATATATATATCCTTTAATAATCCAAATCATCAGTGAAAATGACAACTTTTATTATTCTCATACATTCAGATTTTAAAAATGAGCACATTTACATACGTCTCTTAATAAACTCAAGGTGTGCAATGCTTTTATTTGTGTAATTGTTCCCTAAAAATCTACAATGGTTAGTTATACTACCTGTAATATAGGTAATATATACTACCAATAATATAGGCAGTATAGGTAGTATATACTATCAATAATATAGGTAGTATAGGTAGTATATACTACCTATAATATAGGCAGGGGTCAGGGACAAAATGTGCCCAGCCACTTGTTTTGGTAAATAAATTTTAGAAGAGCCAGAGAAACAGAAAAGTGGGCAAGGCTTGACTAGCAGCGTTATATACTGCTTACCTAGGTTTGCTTTCCCCTGCACTCCATCTGGTGCCCTGAGCCCTGCTAGAAGTGATCTCTGATTGCAAGAGCCAGGAGTTAGCCCAGAGCCCAAAGAACACAGGCCAGTGTGGTCCCAAGAAAATACGAATAAAAGAAAGTTTATTAGAATAAGACTATACTCTTGTTTACATACTACATGAATTCATGCTATTATAATGACAGAACCAGAACTTGTGATCAAGATGTTGTGACACAAAGTCTAAAGTATTTAGTATCTGATTCTTGATTAAAAAGGATTTCTTAGTCTCAGTATATAGTCTAAGTGCTGAATGGCATTAATAATTCCCGAAACTTACAGCTATCAAAATTGAGTTTCTTAATTAAAATAATGCAAAGACTTTTTAGTAAAAACACTAGGACTTAATTTTGGTAATAAAATGCTCAAAGTATCAACTAATACTGTACCACAAGGTGCATGCAGTTTAGTCACAGAAAGTTAATCACATTTACTAATAGGTTAAGGTTCTTGGTACATAGGCAGATACTTAGACATATAGCTATATGCATATATTTTGACATCTGCATATAAATACATATATTTAATTTCATAACCAATTAGTGAACTATTCTGTAATTTAAAGATAAGGAAGGAGAGAAACAAAGTGTTTATATAAATTACCTAGGGTTATACACTAGTACATAGAGCAGTAGTTATTGATTATGTTTCTTATCCTTCAAATCTAAGGTCCTTCCTAGTACAAAACAAAGACTTTTTTCCAATTATTAACTTTTGTAGTTCCCTGGGAACCCCTCTGGACAAAACATATAGGTAACTCATATCCTTGTGGCCCCCTCTTCAGCGACTTTCCTATTATTTAGCTTCAAAGAAGTATTGTATTATAAGCAGAGGGACCTAAAGGATACCAGTTAGTGTCATTACAATAACAGAAAAGCCTTTTAAAATATAATTATTCTCCTATTATGCTAGACAGGGAAAGAATAATTTTACAGGCTGTTTATGGTTGTCCCTAGATATACGCTCTGCAATTAGAAGCCAAGGTGCTTTTTTTCTCATTAAATAACATATCTTAATCTCCACCTCTCTGCATTTCAATTCCTGTTCTAAGCAAATAAAATTTAGACATTCATTAAAGGTGTTAACGAATAAAATGTTTTGAAACAACTGCCCCTCACTAGAGTTTTATTAACCACTGGGGTGTTATAAGACCTTGTTTAAAAAACCACATTCCAGGGGCTGGAGAGATAGCACAGCGGGTAGGTCGTTTGCCTTGCACGCGGCCGACCCGGGTTCGAATCCCAGAATCCAATATTGTCCCCTGAGCACCCTCAGTAGTAATTCCTGAGTGAAGAGCCAGGAGTAACCCTGCGCATCACTGGGTGTGACCCAAAAAGAAAAAAAAACACATTCCAGCTCTGTGTACAATATTACTATGGCCATCACTGCGGCAATGGTCTCAGATTATTTGAGGACACAGATGGGTTTCTAGTAAAGAAAACCTGCTGAGAAAATACCTGAGAGAGAGAGAGAGAGAGAGAGAGAGAGAGAGAGTTCTAATGAACTTGATAAAAAAACTATTGAATATCTTTTTAAAACTACTACTTCTAACCTGTATAATTGTTTCCTATAAATATCATATTGTGGTGATAAATTTGAGAGCAAGACAGAGAATAAAGGGAATCACCATTTTACTGTTGTATTGTCTAAATTTTGTAAAGCTTTCAAATCATTTCTTTTACAAGGAATTGATATACTCTACCAATATTTACTAAGCTTCTTAGGTTGTTCGACGTGATGGGGTGTTTGAAATTTCAAATAGGAAATAGATACTCCTCCAAGGGATTATATCTAGCAAAGAACTTCTGTAAATAATAATACAATATATGAATATAAATCAAGTAAAGACAGGAATAAGAAGAGAAGAGGAGGTAGCATTTACAAGCATCCATGCTGGAAGTCACACCTTGGTAAGCAAGTTTCTTCTTGGTAGGAAATAAGCACTTTTCTATTGTTAATAAACTGAAAAAAGTCACTATAATTGAAACATGTAACTTCTATCGAATTAAAGAATGAGAGAAAGACTGTTTCATGACAAATAAATTTTAAAAGCAGCAACAATAAGAAAATAGTACTCAGATACTCAGAAAATTGTCTTAATTCAGAAACTGTATGATAAACACAAGCTTCATGATATATTCATGACTTTAATATTAATTGGACACCACAAATATATGTCCAATTTATTTTAACTCCATGATTATTAGATGGAATTAAAAAATATATTTCCTATCATTATAATTAAACCATTGGTCTAATCTCCACTTTCAGGCATAAAAGATTAAAATGTAAAATGATAACTGACTGCAGAAAATCTAATCAATATTGCCTAACTAATTTATTATGTCATGGTTTATTACAAATGCTAAAATATATGAAGTAAAGTACTCAGATATTTCATTTTAAGATGCTTTCACTTTATAAATCACATGTGAAAATATTGGTGTTTGGGTGTTGTGCTTTTGCAAAATGTTACTTATCTTCCTCACATAAATAAATGCTCTCATAAATCTCAATCAGGCTAGAGCTACTGCAGTGATCATCAGATTAAGCGTGCCTTCATTTGTTTATAAATAAAAACAGATAAGTTTTAGCATGATATAATACAAATCCATCTAATGCATTTCAAATTGTTATGTTCAGTTTATATAGAAACAGCCATTATGTTCTTTTAAGGATATTGATTTACTATGAGACTATCGTTGCAGTCATCACTTAGCAGTTGTTAACCAAAAACAAGTTTTAACCCTTGAGCTTTCGCTTGCTTCACATCTATAAAATGAGAAAGATAATAACAATGACTTTTTTCCTGAAGATTAAGTAGGATAATCTATCCATAAAGCAAATAGCACAATACCTATCAGAGAATAGATCAATGAATATTATTCTTTGCATTATAGGAGATGCTATCAACTTTCAGACCCCATGTCACCAAGAAATGGAACATTTATTCCTCTACTTTATTTTTAAATAATGAGGAGTACTACTATTTGTTCAGCCATTGATAAAGCTGATTGAATTGGGCATAAAATCCATATTAAATTTTCATTTTATTGTATCACCATGAGATAGAGTTACAAAGCTTTTATATTTGAGATTCAGCTGTGCAATGATGGAACAACCATCTCTCCACCAGTGCACATTTTCCACCACCAATGTCCCAAGTATCCCTCCTTCCAACACATCGAAGTCCTCATCCTGCCTCTATGGCAGACAATTTCCCCAATAAGCTCTCTCTAATTTGGGGCATTATGTTTTGCTCGAATTTTCCCACCACCATTCAAGCCTACCTGCCAGAGGCAGATATTAGATAATATATTTCTATAGTTTATTTTGAATATCATGAGGGCTCACATGGCCGTGATTGTAAGTGTAAATTTCTAGATTGTAAATGGTTGGGTTCCAGACACATCTCTATATGGCACTAATTCATTTTGGGATTCAATTGGGGGTCTTTGGGCCAGGGCTGTTGGTGCAGTAAGATGGCATCTGGAGGCAAATTTGGGCATGAAAGCAGGTCTTCTGGGCAGGTTGGGACCTTGTGAAGGATGGCCCAGGTCCTCTGCTACCATGCAGCCTGGAGATTTAGTCTTGAACCTACATACCTGGGCCTTGCTTGTGGAAGCTCTTGGTCACCGGGATTCCATCGGGAGTAGATGTTTTCCTCTACTTTCTGTTTCTTTTAAATATCTATTAAATTTTGGTTTGGGAATCACATTTAAAAGTGATCAGAGCTTATTCCTGGTTCTAAACTCAAGCATCTCTTTTCTGGGGCTTGGGGACCTCATATGGTATTGAGATGATGGGAATCAAACCAGAACTGGATTGTGCAAGTCAAGCACCTCACCCAATATACTATCTCTTAGGCTCCTTTCCTCTACTTTTTAATTCAAAATTAGATTTTGTGGAACTATATATTTTACTATTATATGCATTCCACTAATTATATTAATAATTAGTGCTGCTATTTTTGCCTAGACAAACATCTTGCACAAACCATATGCCAAATGTGTCTGGTGGTTTAAATTCAAATATGAATCTTTGATGATAATTTTTAAAAAATTAAGCAGTGAGTTGAGGTATATGGTGAAAAATAGATGGGCTGGGGAAAAGAATTTTACTCAATAACTTAGGGCTGGAGTGAGTACAGCGGGTAGGGCATTTACCTTTCATGCCACCAACCTGGATTCGATTCTTGTGCCCCTCTCAGAGAGCCTGGCAAGCAACTGAGAGTAACCTGCCCTCATGGCAAGCCTGGAAAGCTATCCATGGCATATGTGATATACCAAAAACAGTAACAATAAGTCTCACAATGGACACATTACTGGTGCCCGCAAATCAATGAGCAACAGAATTATAGTGATACAGTGATACAGAACTTAGGTACAAGATTCTAGTAACAAATTCCAACTGAAAAATCAGATATATGTTCTTGAGTAAATTAATTTTTCTCTCCTAAGCTCTGCTAGGAGGGTTTAATGTCTGTTTAATATCTTACATTTAATACACTCTATCTATGGAAGAATTAATAAACTATAATTATGTTTCCCGACTGGAGAAATAGCACAGCGGGCAGGGTATTTGTCTTGCATGTGGATGATCCGGGTTCGATTCCTCTGTCCCTCTCGGAGAGCTCAGCAAGCTACCAAGAGTATCCCGCCCGCATGGCAGAGCCTGGCAAGCTACCTACCCATGGCGTATTTGAAATGCCAAAAACAGTAGCAACAAGTCTCAAGATGGGGATGTTACTGGTGCTACAGTGCAATTATGTTTCCAGTTTACTATGATGGGGAGATTATAAGAGGTCAGTTCCAAGAGAGTTGTCCATGGATCCCTCCTCCAGGATCAAGTGTTATAAAACAAAGACAACTATAACACATGAATTTTCATGTATATATTCACTCATAGAGGTCTAATATTTCTGTTCGATGTTGAGTATTATAAAACCTTATTCGGAATGCTAAATCTTAGATCTCATTCTAATGATATAAAATAGTAATTTTAATATGACACCTAGAAAATCTGGATGCACAACTATACTACAATGGCAAAATTCCATGAATTATGACTATAATACACCCTGTAATTAAATTGTATAGATATGTTTATATTATATATAGATATGCTTGTCACTGAAAAGTTGAATTAAAATTATTTTTAATCAATTATATTTTATGCTTTTGTAGTATATTGTGGACGTTCTAGGTAAACACACACATGTCCTTTTGTATGCAAACAACAGTTACTGTCTAATAAATAATTGAAGTTAAGTATTGATATTCATTGGGAAAATAAAAATTCAGTTGAATTCACAAATGCTAACTTATAAAGGAAGATTAATCTATACTTTAGTATATACTTTATACTAATATAAAGATTAGTATATAGTATATAAAGTATATACTTTAGTATAGTATCTTTTCTTCACAGATCAGTATTTTCTCAAAGTGTTATGCAAAACAACTTAAAACATAATCATATAAGGTCAAACTGTATGTGCATGTTTTTTGACATCAAACTCAGAACGGTATGCATTAGAATTTCTAGTGACTGGGAGTCTCCCCAAAAAAGGTAGAATGCAGAAAAATACTTTTCCCTTTGAAGCTTCACCTAAAATTACTGATAAGTGAGGCCTACCTTAAAATAATCTAATTTATTTTAAAGTAATCTGGGCCTTCATGTTTTTAAAACATACTCTTTCGGCAATTCCAATGTAAAGCAAATGTTGAAATTCATTGTTTTTAATAGAGCTAAGCCTCATAATAAACATTAAAACCTTTATCAAGTTGTTCATTCCTAATTGTGAAACAAACTGTGATAAGAGGTCAGATGAATTGAATATAGGGGCCAGAATGCTTACACACACACACACACACACACACACACACACACACATACACACACATGCATTGTCATATACATACTCACACACATATATGTCCTGTCACTGTCACTGTCATCCAGTTGCTCATCGATTTGTTTGAGTGGGCACCAATAGCGTCTCTCATTGAGAGACTTTGTTACTGTTTTTGGCATATCCAATACGCACAGGTAGCTTGCCGGGCTCTGCCACGTGGGCTCGATTCTCTCGGTAGCTTGCCGGGCTCTCCAAGACGGGCAAGGAAGTTAACTCGGTTCAGCCGTGTGAAAGGCGAACGCCCAACCGCTG
The DNA here is from genome assembly GCF_027595985.1 of Sorex araneus. Lineage (NCBI taxonomy): Eukaryota > Metazoa > Chordata > Mammalia > Eulipotyphla > Soricidae > Sorex > Sorex araneus. The sequence continues at coordinate 176,835,507 of NC_073313.1, read as the reverse complement.
TGCTATCGCTCCAGCCCCATATATGTCTTATTATATCTAAAAGCTTTTTAGTACAATCTTACAGTTATATTGCTGAGACTCATAATAAAAAATACTTTCAAATTAACCAATGATTTAACATAGCAATCTTCTCTCAAACATTTGTCTTCCTACAACTACCATCTATCTTTTCCCACTTTGTCATTATATATAACATATCTTTAAAACATAAGCACAATAATGTGTATATATAATTACAAGTGCAATTAGATCAAATTATGGAACTTCACATTTCTGAAAATGATCTGGGATTTAATGAAAGTTACTTGAAATGACTACATGAAAAGTCATTGACAAATCACCTCCTGACAGAGCTAGGCTATTTAGCAAGAAGAGAAGATCCATAAACTTGTGAAGAGATTATTAAAACACAGCTCAAAAACAAATCATTTGAATTTATAAGATTAAAAGAAGCCCTTGGGAGAATTTGTTTAGTATGATAAAAGGAGATAATTTTATTATTGGCATGTATATTTCCTGATGCATGAAAGACATCAAAAAATAAAAAGGAAATTATTCTCATGATTTCAGATCCATCTTTATAGAATTTAGCTAAAACAGAGGACATTGGAAAAGAGACAAGGGAACACTAGCTTCTTGTTTTACATTTAGGATTAGGAGGGCAACAGGGAAGTCACAGTAAAAACTAAGATATGAAGAGTTAAATTCTGTCTTCTCCAATATAAGGTCATTACATGTTTTTTTTTTCCCCCTTTTTGACTCCTCAGTCTTTGAATATCAAGTTTATGAAACAGAGAATAAAGGGGCAGTTTTAGTCTAGGTGTGAAGAGTGACATGTTCAAGTCTTATTCTGGGAAGAATAAACACTGAAGGAGAAAGGTAAATTGCATAATATAAAGATCAATGCAAGAGAATTATTTTTGGAGGGATCACACCCATTGGTGCTCAGAGATTACTATTGGCTTGGAACTCAGGGAGCTCTCCTGGAAGGAGTCATGGGACCATATGTGGTGCTGGTATCAAACCTAGATTGGCCACATGCAAGGCAAACACCCTACTTGTTCTAATACGGCTTCCCCACCCTCCCCCCAGATTTCATTCTTAATGTCATCTAATTTGTTCAGAATTATTTCTATGTCATTCTGAAATAAAAGCTAAGTAAAGATGTGTTTCTTCTTTCTCTCATTAGCATTTAAATAAAAAATAAGAGGGATAAAGGGAGAGTGGTAAGAACGTTCTCACTTTTCTCTACCTTAGGAGTTAGTCACATATGCGCACAGTCTGTTATTCCTTTCGGATGCATCCGAGTTGACAACTTTAGGAATAACAAACTATGTCCTTTACCAGTAAAATTGAGACTTTTGGTATGTTTCTCGTCTATTGTGGAGGGAAGCAATTTCTACCTGAATTTATGCAAAGATAAAATGATGTGAAAAATAGGGTGTTTACTAAATGTTTTCACATTCTGATAGTATCAGGGAGAAAGAAAACAAATATTTCAGTTCTCACAAAAAAGATACAATCTACTGGGTCACAGCTAACACAGATGCATATTTTTTAAAAAATGTTTTCCAAATGCAGTCTGTGAATTGACCTATTGCCCTACCATGATAAACTTATATGAGTTGAATGTGTTCTATGCTTGGTATTTGGTCATGTTTTAAGGGAAACTTTGCCCACCACAATCTACTCCAGCAAGCTAACCATGTCATATTCAATATGCCAAAAACAGTAACGATAGGTCTCAGTAATTATTGTTATAGAAAAGTCATATACTGAAAGGGGTTTTAGTAATAGGGATCCTTTGAATGAATATGTTGTAAATAATTTTTCAAAGAAGGGTTTTGTTAACTTTGAACTTATGAAAAGGAGAAACTGAATTTATATCTGTCAGCTTACATTAACTTACATATTTTACCTATAACATAAAATGTATGTAACTATTTTTATAAATTATACTTCCTATTTCGAGAAAATATCAGCACATTTTGTACAACAAGGGTCATAAAATATAATAATACTTTTAGAGCAGAATCAACTAAACTCTGAAAATTTTAAGACCTTGAATTTAGAACTGTGCTCAGCAAATGCACTTAACAATATATTATCTTCAAGAACAGGATCTTATAGGCATATCATTTCATAATTTATTCAATTAGAAAAATACATACTTTTAACACCTATCTTGCAAAATGCACTTTGCAATATTCACATGCTTATTTTAAAAGAGTACTTTTAGTTAATACCATTAAATAATATTTATTTTCTTTAAGATTTTAACTTATGTTAAAGTCTAAAATTATTGCTTCATTCATTGCTGTTTAGTTGTGCTAAGAATTAGAAATCAATTAAAATATACGATAGGAACTGCTAAGTGAAGTAAACACATTCACGTAAGATAATATAAAGCAAGGCTAAAAATTGTAATAGTATGATAGTTCTTTTGTTTAAATTTGTTTTTTACATTAATTACAATATTACAAAAAATTATTAGACAAAGTATTTTAAGTTAAACTAAAGCAATAGTTGTGGGTTTAATTTTGTAAGGCTACTTCCAGATCTCTTGTTCCTGACATGTTACAGTGTAAAATCAATGAGATTCAATAAGATTTTCTTCAATTATCCATAGGTCCATGTACTGATATACAATAAATTCACTAATAAACTTTATTTTTATACAGATTTTAAAAATATAATCTAAAATTATTAAAATTAAGTGTATCACTGTATCACTGTCATCCCATTGATCATCAATTTGCTTGAGTGGGCCCAGTAACGTCTCCATTCATCCTCACTCTGAGATTTTAGCAGCCTCTCTTTACTAGTCCTTCCAAACAGTGCCACAGTAGAGGCTCTTCAGGGGCAGGGGAATGTGACCTATCATTGTTACTGCTTTTGTCATATTGAATACGCCATGGGTATCTTGCCAGGCTCTCCCGTGTGGACAGGAAACTCCTTGGTAGTTTACCAAGTTCTCTGAGAGGGAGAACTAGGCTATAAGATGTCCGGCAGCTTGGATGTTGGCTCTTGATGGGATTACACAACACCGGAGGGCAGTTTGTGGGTGTGACTGACAACCTACTGGAAAATTAGGGATCTGGGTAGAAGAGGCCCAGTCCCATTCTTTTTTTTTTTCAGTTTTTTAATTTTTTTAATTTTTTATTTTTTTAAACTTTTTATTAAATCACCATGTGGAAAGTTACAAAGTTCTCAGGTTTATGTTTCAGTTATACAATATTCAAACACCCATCCCTTCACCAGTGCCCACATTCCACCACCAAAAACCCCAGTATACCCCCCGCCCCCACCCCCTACCCCCTACTCTATAACTAATGAATTTCACTTCATTTTTTCTTTACCTTGATTACATTCCATAATTCAACACAAAACTCACTATAGTTGTTGGAGTTTCCACCCAAGAGAGACAGACTTGCTACCAAGGAAGCATTTGATAATTAGTTTTCCATTGCTGGAAATGAAGAGATATGTAGCCCCACTGCTACAAGTACATAACTCTCTCTTTTTTTTCCCTTTTTCCTTTTCTCTTTTTTTTTTCCCCCTCATCCCCCTTCCCGTGCCTCATAGTATGGTGTACGCCATGCCGCATCGGCCAGCGTGGGGCTTTTGCTTAGTTCACAGCCCAGAGAGGTGGCTCCTACATTAATAACCTTCAATATTTCAACAAAAACTTACTGTTATTATTTGGAGTTTCCCCCCCAAGTCAGACCTGTTCAAAAGGAACCGTTTCACATTGCTGACAATTATAAATGTTAAGTTGCGCGGATGCAGCAGCGTCCACACGGTTTTGGATTTCTGTATAAAGTCCAGGGAAAATTCTGCCAGAAATTGCATAGCCCAGCTCACAGTCCCAGTGCATTGCTGTAAGAAGTCTCTGGAATCAAAGTCTTTAGGCGCAGAGGGTCCGCTTCACGCTCAGCAGCTCCTGATTTATCTGGGCCAAGGGCGTGCCGGTTACGCCCCCTTCCCATGAGTTCCTGGGAGCCCCAAAAGTAAAAACCGAATACCTCTAGGTTTGGAGTCATAGAAGATGGCGCCTGCCACGTGGGTGCCACCAACCAGCCGTTTTCCGTGCAGGAAGACAGAGTGGGGAGGAAAAAATATCCACCCCCTGGCAGCACAGAGTTGTAGCCCTATTCGCAGTCCCACTGCATTGCTATTAGTTAGATGCAGTGCTGGATGCCCGAATGTGTTAGATCTCTGGAATCAAAGTCTTTAGGCGCAGAGGGTCCGCTTCACGCTCCCCAGTCCCATTCTGAGCAGGCTTGGAGATTTCAGCCCTGGTTTCACACACCTGTGTTCCTCTGTTGGTTACTTCATGCATGAGGCTTATCCAAACATGTGGAGAGGGGCCTTGAGCATGGCTGTGGCTGGGTTACAGAGATCTTCCGATGCCAGGGCTCTGTTCGGGGCAGGGAGAGAAACTCAACCCGCCCCCTCTGAGAGGCTCCAGTGAAGACAGCCAGGCTTGGGGGCAAGTGTACTTAAATGGAAATCGTAAATATTGAAAAGTAATTCTTAGTGAGCTGGAGAGATAGTACAGTGCATACTTCACTTGCCTTGCATGAGTTACCCCCAGGCTGAATTTTGGGTACCTCATAAGGCCACTCAAGCCTGGTAGAAGTGACCGTTGAGCACAGACTCAAGATTAATCCTTGAGATCAAGAGGTGTGGCCCAACTTGGGGAAATAAAAGGGAAAAGAATTTTTAAAATGTGTTACTTAAAATCACAAAAATAGAAACCACACCACTGGTCTAAAATCCTTCCCAATAATACTAAGAAACTCTCTAGGATGATCAGCTGACATTATATATTAATATTTATCAGCAATCTGAGTGCTTGGGGAAGTGGGTAAATGTCAGGTGAAGGATCTGCATTTGATCCCCGTAACATTTTGTTTCCTATTGTTTCCTAACATGAACAATTACGCTTCAATATGGAACATGGGGATGATCCAAGATTGTAACTTCAATAACAATTGGGGAAGTTTCTGTTTGTTTGTTCACCTAAAGAAAGTTTTCCGGGCAGGTTTTTAGTAGTTTTTATTCTAATTTTTGTTTTTTAAATAGGGTGGTAGGCCAGTAAGTTTGGGAGCCTCTATCTTTTACTACCATTGCCACCACCACCACCCCTTCCAAACACAGATGCCACACACATTAGTAAAACAATAAATTTTAATATATTTAGCACTGTAGCACTGTCATCCCATTGTTCATCGAGTTGCTCAGGAGGGCACCAGTAACATCTCCATTGTGAGACTTGTTGTTAATGTTTTTGGCATATTGAATACGCCACAGGGAGCTTGCCAGGCTCTGTCATGCAGGCGGGATACTCTCAGTAGCTTGCCAGCTCTCCAAGACTGACTGAGGAATTGAACCTGGGTCGGCCACGTTGGAAGGCAAACACCCTACCTGCTGTGCTATCGCTCCAGCCATTAATATATTTATTGAAACTATTCCCCTAAGATGCTGTATCAGATGGGCAGTAATTTATTGCAGTAACATAGCCATTATTTGCTGTACAAGTTAAATTGATGGTAAGTGAGTCATGCTGATAAACACAAAATTTTATAAAATTTAGTAAAACAAAATACCATGCAGGCAAACCAGGAGTAAGCCCTGAGCACCTCCAGGTATATACTCACTTAAAAGAAAAAAAGCATCATTTTTCAAAAAATAAATTTTTGACAATCTATCTTCTTATACGTTTTATGTATCTTAAAAATATTCAGGTCACAATATTAAGGTAGAGACAAATGGTTAATAATTCACTCACTGACTGGCAGAAAATGCTATTAAAAGTACTGAAGGTGGGAAGACTCTGAAACACATGGAAGTTCAGATATTCTCTTTGACATCACTATTTAATCTCAGTATAAAATTTTTCCACCTTGGAAAAATCTGTGTTCTTTCTTGAACAATTATCTCTCACTTTCTTTTCTCTCACAGTTCTCTAAGTAAATTTATTTCAATAAAACTGGTTTCTTGAGGCTGAAATGATAGTGCTGTGAAAAGGGCATTTGCCTTTCATGTGACCGACACAGTGTGACCCTGGGAATGGGGACTTGCATCTGGTTCTTCGAGCAACAGCAGGAGAAATTCCTGAGTGCAAAGGCAGAAGCAGGGCCTGGAGTGATATCACAGCGGGTAGGGTGTTTTCCTTGTATGCGACCGACCCGGGTTCAATTCCCAACATCCTATATGGTCCCCTGAGCACCGCCAGGAGTGATTCCTGAGTGCATGAGCCAGGAGTAACCCCTGTGCATCGCCAGGTGTGACCCCCCCAAAAAAAAACACAAAAGGCAGAAGCAACTCCTGAGCAACTTCAGGTGTGACCCAAAAAGCCAGAAAAAAAAAGCACAAAATCTATTTGTTTAATTTAAAAAAGGAGATAAAGAACTTCCAATACAAGAAATAAAAGCAATCCAGAAAAAAATAATCTGCATGTTGAGATAATAGTATCAATATTTTAATGTTTATGTGAAAGTATGGACTTTCCTCTAGGAATTAAACAATAAGCATGAATAAATTATTTGTGGAAAATTGTTATAAATTCCACAAGGTAACATGCAGTTTTAAGAATCAAACAACTTTCTATGGATCCCCATGATAATTTCTGTGTTACAAGAAAAAGAGTGCAGAATGTGTAACAAGATAGGTCAACTGGGAAAAATACAGGTTCCCACAAGCTTACAAATTGAGTATTCCAGAAAGCAATCAGCATGACATAGTTCCCATTCCCTTGCCTCATGTTTTATTTGGTATCTCCTGGAGTAGGAATTGAACTCTAAGAAATATTGTAATTTAAAATTTCACAAATATAACAAAATCAGAAATCATTGAAATAGACATGCATTCAATATATACCAGTGTAAACAATTCACTGAGGCAAAGAATGGTTCCCTAATTATCAAACATTTTTTAATATCAATAATGGGAAGTATGCATATATTTACATATATATAATTAACTTTCTTATATAATAACAAAATATATTCCCAGAAAGAAAAGTTGATAATTATATTATTTTGCCTTATTTTTCTTCAAATATTTATTATTGTCCTTTTTAATTTGAACTCAACCCCCAAAATAATTAAACATTATATTTTGCTTGGGCTGGGATAGCACAGGGACTAGAGCGATAGCACAGCAGGTATTGTGTGCCTTGCATGCGGCTGACCAGGGTTCGATTCTTCCATCCCTCAGAGCCCGTCAAACTACCGAGAGTATCCCTCCTGCATGACAGAGCCTGGCAAGCTACCCGTGGCGTAGCTGATATTCCCAAAACAGTAACAAGTCTCACAATGGAGATGTTATTGGTGCCCACTCGAGCAAATTGATGAACAATGGGATGACAGTGTTATATTTGCTTATGTCATAAAATTTGACAATGATGTCTTTATTCTCAATACCATCTTTTATTGATGGCAATTTACTATTTTTTTCAATTCTTGTCCTACATAATTTTAGGTAGGCATGTGATCATATGACATGCCTCTTTTTGAATTGTGGTTGGAGTGTTTTTAGGCCACACCTAGCTGTGCTCAGGAACACTTTCTAACTCTGAGATTAGGAATGATCCCTAGTGGTTGTTGGGAGACATTAATAGTATGGCGCTGAGGATTGAAGCTGTGTTGTCTGTATGCAAAGCAAAGTCTACCTTTTATACTATCTCTCCAGTCCCTGACCTACTTTTTATTATCCTATTCATTTCTGTATCTTAGAGGTATCATTTTGAATAGGATTTTGCTTGTTACGCAAGTTCGAAACACAACAAATGATATTCTGTAAAAGGTAGTTTAGAAAAATATCAATGAAAAAGCAATGAAATTTGGTTGACAACCCTGTAGAAATGAATAAATTCAGATCATAGGAAACTATAAATTATTTGGTTTATCCTACAAATATATTGCTTGGAGATTTATGATGCACACATACAGGTTAAATATTTATTGAAATAAAATAGTTCTATATAGGAAATATGAAAGGAGATAAAGAGAACTCCATAAAATAAAGGAGGTGAGATAACACATACCAAATTCTGACACAGATCAGAATGGAGTGTATAGGATGAAAAAATATTTAAAAGACATTAAAATATGGCAAAAGTAATAAGAAATAGGGAATAATATTTTATATGGTTGGACTCTTAAGTACTGATTTATACAGAAGCTTTAGTTATATTCTATAAATATTCCATTCAAAGTTTCTATCACTCAACACAAATGTGGGATTCTATACTCATTAGACTTGGGTGAATAAAGTCATATAAAAGGACAGTTAGAGAAATTTTCATATGCATTCTCAATAATGCTGTGATTTGTTCAGGATAATTAGGATCTCTTAGTCCCAGGAACCCAGCTTTCAAATAATTTGTAAGAATTAATATTCTTCATTGTTTTTCTGGAAAATAACACTTGAATGTATAGACACACACACATACAATTTATTAACTCTCCAGCCCAGGATTTCTGTTAGAAGTATCTATCAATTTGACTGGAATAAATATATTTTGTCAATTACATCCAATATATATTGTGTAAAAGTCTGTGAATTAGAACTAGGACATTGAAGACTATTGGAGATCATCACAGAATTTTCTATATTCATTCATTTTTTTCTCATTTACCATCAACAATCTTCCAAGTTTGTGTGCATGTGTAGATATACAACAAACTGACTTATTACCAAAGATCATCATGTTGCCACACCATCCCTTAACTACCACAATTGCTGAATGATCTGTGCAATGTGGAAGTGATCTGGGGGGTGATTAACCTCAAATGCTGGGTTCTACCTACATAAAAACTATTTAATTAATAAGAGAGGCAGGGGAGAGAGAGAGAGAGAGAGAGAGAGAGAGAGAGAGAGAGAGAGAGAGAGAGAGAGAGAGAGAGAGAGAGAGAGAGATCTGCTCATTCCCCAAAAATATTTTCAGTTTAGAACTTAGCTTATATGGGGTGAGGGGGAGTTTGGACAGGCCTTGGGACACTGTGAAGGAAAATGTGCTTTTGGATTATGGGTCTGGTAGTGGCTCTTAGCTGATAGGTCTGCTTGAAAGTGTGATTAACAGCAATGAATATTTGGTACCTTAAGAAAACTGTTAAAATGAAAACAAAAGCAATGTAGGCAGGGAAGGAGGAAGAAAAGGAAGAAGGGAGGGGAGAGAAGGGATGAAAGAAGAAGGAAAATAGAAGCCACTGTTTACAACTTTTTTTTTCAAATGAACCTCAATAGGAGTGGTAAAACTTCTAAGTAAATATTATATTATATTTAAGTATATCTTTCCCCATCATAAATGGGTACTCTTCCTTGTGAATAATAAAGTATAAAGATGCCACTGAATGATTTCAAAATATCTTCAGACTTCTACCTTTATACTAGGATGCATAACTACTTGCTAATGAGAAAAAGATATCTGCCTGTTTTTAAATAGAGGTTGGACAGTATAAAGCCCAAAAGCCCAAAATAAGAAGTAGCACAGACTAATTGATTTTTCCATTCTTCCTTTGAGTAGTTCCCTTCTATCTTATAAACAAGTTGCATGCTTACAGATTTGTAATTTTTTCTGAATGCTAGTGTAAAAAAATATAAAATAGTGGGAATATGCACCGTATACATACTTTGAACACTATTTACAGTGGAGGATCCAGAATTAAGAAATCTGTTTCTTTTAAATGGTGAGTGAAGATCCTATCATATGGAAATAAAAATAAACAAATCTGATAAACTCATTTGAAATAAATGAGAAGAATTATTTTCTAAAATATATTTTCAAATGTAACTTAAAAGTAATTTTATGTGAAATGTAATAAAATAGGAAAATGGACTTTATGTGAAAATTCTGGATTATGTTTAGACTTTGAAGCCTTTATTTTCCTAAAAGTAATTAAATGCTCAGGGTTGGGGAATAGTACAAAGATTCTGGTGCTGTACCTGCAGACCACACTGATTTGATCCCCACAATTATATATATTTCCCTGAGCACTACCAGGAATGTTTCCTCAGCCAGAGACAGGATATAGCTCTCTGCATAACTTGTTGTGTCCTCAAAATTTCTTTCCCAAATTAAATTTTCCATTGAAATATATTGTATCTTATGTTAATCAATTGCTTGACTATTAACTGGAGTGAAATTAAAAATATACATGAAGCACCTGTGGACTAACTTGTATGCATTGTGAATACATTTGTATGTATAAAAATACTAGACCTATACAACATATATGCACAATATATCTAAATATACATATATTAACAGTGATATTCATATTCAATATGTCAAAAGACATATTGAATGTTTTTTGTAAAGTCACAATGGAGACGTTACTGGTGCCTGCTTGAGCAAATTGATGAGCAATGGGATGGCAGTGATGCAATGATACAGTGATTTTATTCAGTTAAAAATCATTTATTTGATAGTGAAGTATTAATGAAAGGAAAGAGGAGGATAAAAGAAGTAGTTTTAATTTGCAAGTACCATACATATACATTATTTTTGAGTGAATGTGGGCATTGTGTCATATGTGAATTTTCTTTAATTTATTGAGAAGTCCAATGCTATGTTCTATTGAGACTGAACAAGACAAACTACCACCTTATGGATAAGCGTTCTTTTTTCCTCTGCATTCGAAATTGTCTAATGAACATTTATCAATATATATTCCTGTCATTAAGCAATGCATGCTTCTACAGTGGATATTATTCAAATAAAATGTAAGGAAATCAAGTCACTTGAAATAATAATGGATGGACCTTGGAGGCATTATGCTAATAAGATAAGAGAGGCAGATAAATGTAAATACTCTATAGACTCATTTATATGTAGAATCTAAAAACAACTGATCTCACAGAAAAAGAGTAGAAATGCAGTTATTAGGGCCAAGAAGATTGGAAAAATTAAAGATTTTCATGACAAGATTCAAACTTTAAATTATGAAATGAGAAAATTCTAGGCATGCAGTATATTAAATTAGATTAAATTATTATAGGCTAAAATAACTGTTTTGCATACTTGAAATTGGCTAATATAATAAAAAGTTCTACCTACTGAAATATAGTCATAAGTGGGGCTGTATGTGCTAATTGACGTTATTATAGAAATCACTGTAATCACTGTAATCCTGTTGATCATCGATTTACTCGAGCAGGCGCCAGTACCCTCTCCATTCGTCCTAGTCCTGAGATTTTAGCAACATACTCAAAGCCACTTTCCACACTTTTGGACAAGCCTCACGCATGAAAGGACCAGCAGAGGAACCCAGACAACTTATAGCCTAGTTCTCCCTCAGGATTTACTCCCAAGCGATAGCACAGAGGGTAGGGCATTTGCCTTGCATGCGGCTGACCCGGGTTTGACTCTCAGCAGGAAAGTATCCTGCCAGCAGACAGAGTCTGGCAAGCTACCCATGATGTATTTGATATAGCAAAAACAGTAACAACAAGTCTCACAATGGAGACTTTACTGGTGCCTGCTTGAGCAAATTGGTGAACAATGAGACAACAGTGCTACTCCTGACTCTGTGTTTAGTGATCACTCCAGGCTCAGGAGACCAGATGTAAAGCTGGGTATCAAACTCTAGGTCAAGTGCATGTACAGAAAGTGCCTTATCTATTATATTTTGAGGCCCATTAATTAACTAATTTATATTTTTAATTTTTTATTGAATCACCATGAGATGTGGTTACAAAGCTTTCATGTTTGAGTTTCAATCATACAATGATCAAACACCCATCCTCCACTAGTGCACATTCTCCACCACCAATGTCCCCAGTATATCTCTCCTTTCCAACCCTCCCCCTGCCTCCATGGCAGTCAATTTCCCCCATACTCTCTCTCTACTTTCGGGCATTATAGTTTGCAGTATAGATACTGAGAGTTTATCACATTTGGTCACACATCTCCCATCCCGAATGATTCCTCCAACTATCATTGTCTTAGTGATCCCTTCTATATTCTAGCTGCCTTCTCCCCCACCTCATGAGACAGGCTTCCAACAATGGGGGAGGCCCATTATTAAATTAATTTAAAATAATTTTAAAATGTTGGGGACTATTAGCAGAAGTAACATTTGAGTAAAGAGAAGGAATAATGTTTGGCAGAGAGAGAGAGACAGAGAGAGAGAAAGAGAGAGACAGAGAGACAGAGAGAGAGAGAGAAGCTGAATAGAACGAGAAAGAATGTTTTGCAAGCGAAGGTCCAGAGAAAGGATTTGGACTTCATTTAATCAATGGAGAAGTATAAAAGGTTTTACTATATAAGGGGAATTATATGCTCAACATGGTGCTGGGAAGTACATGCTGTGTGTAAGATGGAGCAGTCTGGGGATGAAGTGAGATAGACAATAGTTGAGTTCTGATGGCACACAGTTAAGTGACAATAGAAATCAGAACAAGTTGAAATGCTTGTGAAAAGAGTCATTAAGAGAGAGCAATAGACCAAGAGAGGGGAAAACAGTGTTAGAGGGCTCTGTGCAGGGAGGAAGAAATGAGATTCAGGGAGAGTAAGCATTATTCCCATAGAAATACTTGTTTTATCACAGCAGAAAGAAAGGGTGAAAGAAAGTACAGTTTCTTTATAGTACAGTTGTAGGAGTCCTATATAATGACTATAGCATAAGCATTAATTAATGCTGTGATTTACACCCACACATATCTGGAAACTAGGTAAAGGCAAGAGTCAAGAGAATTCTGAACGTACCTTGTGGAATTGAGTCATTTCTCAGAGAATTCCACATAGAAAAGGAGTAAAATGAACAGTCTTAAATAATATATGGAAATGAAATGAAGAAGAGTGAAAAATAGGGAGGGAAAAAATCACTTGTCGGACTACTTTCCTTATCGCTACATTTGGAGCAATATTCTAAGCCTGAGTATGCTATAGCTAAAGAAGGGGTAAAGGTGGGTCTGGAAAGATAGTCCAGCAGGTAGGGAGCTTGCCTTGCTGCTATGTTAGATCCTAGGCATCCCATGCAGGCTGTGTCCTTCCCTGGCATTTCATGAAATCCTGGGAGCACCACAAAGAGTGATTTCTGAGTGCAGACCCCAGAATAACTGAGAAGAATTTTTAGTTGTGGCCCGAAAGCAGAAAAAAAAGAAGCAGTAAAGAGTTTTCATGACTTTATAGTTTAGTGAAGCCACATAAGCATATTAGTAAACCAAATAATTCTATAGGTAGTAAATAAGTGTGCAAGAAAAAACAAATATTCATAGTTCTAAACAGTATAAAAGGACAAAGCTACTTGTTAGTACAATAACTGGTCAATGTTTCTACAAATACAAAAGATAAAAGCATGCAAACATCTGAGAGAAGTGTTTCAGGCAGAAATGTTAACGTTTAAAAAAAGGTTTTCTTTGTACAGGTCCTTTACCTCACTAGGTAAGCTGATTCTGAGGTATTTGATTTTCTGAGGCAAGATTGTGAAAAGATTGCTTTTTTATGTGACTTTATTCTCTTTCACTATTTGTGTATAGTAAAGCCATGGACTTTTGGATATTAATTTTATAGCTTGCGACATTACTATATAAGTCTATTGTTTCTAGGAGGTTCTTGGTAGAGGCTTTGGGGTTCTCCTAACAGTACCATATCATCTGCGAATAGTGAGAGCTTGATTTCTTCCTTTCCTATCTGGATGCCCTTAATACCTTTTTCTTGCCTAACAGCTATTGCAAGTACTTCCAGTACTATATGGAACAGAACGTGTGAGAGTGGGCATCCTTGTCTTGCCCTTGATCTTAGAGAGAAGGCTCTTTGTTTCTCCCCATTGAGGATAATACTTGCCATATGCTTGTGATAGATGGCTTTGATTATATTCAGGAAAGTTCCTTCAATACCCATTTTGGTGAGAGTTTTTATCATAAACAGGTGCTGGATCTTGTCAAATGCTTTCTCCGCATGTTTTGATATGATATATGATTTTTATCTCTTCTATTGTTGATATGATGGATTATGTTGATTGATTTCCAAATGTTAAACCATTCTTGCATCCCTGTGATGACTCCCACTTTGTCCATTATGATCTTTATGAGGAGTTGTTAGATTCTATTAGCTAATATTTTGTTGAGGATCTTCACATCCCTGTTCATCAGGGATATCGGGTTATAGCAGTGTAGCACTGTTCTCCTGTTGTTCATTGATTTGCTCAAGCGGGCACCAGTAATGTCACCATTGTGAGACTTCTTGATACTGTTTTTCACATATCAAATACGCCACAGATACCTTGCCAGGCTCTGCTGTGTGGGCGGGATATTCTCGGTAGCTTTCCAGGCTCTCCAAGAGGGATGGAGGAATCGAACACATGTCAGCTGTGTGCAAGGCAAATGCCCTACCCGATGTGCTGTTGACCCAATCAAAAGAGGATTAAGTCTCATGTAAATGCCAGCCAAGAAAAATAATAGGGGTTAGGCACGCGATTTGCATGTTGCCAGCTTTGGTTGGAACATTTGGCATAGCTTATGGTCTCCAGTACAAGGAGTGATCACTGAGCATAGAATCGAATTGCTTGAACACTGAACACTGCTTGGTGTGACCCAAAGCTCCTCTTCGCTAAAAAGGAATTTAAATACTCATATAAAAAATCATTAAGTTTTAATATTATCTAGGATTCAACTCGAGCAGATACCCTATATATGTATATATATACATATATAGCTATATTTTTAAATGCAAAAATTTACATGTACACCTATATCATTACAACATTATTTACATATTTACAATAGCAAACCTCTGGAAATGAATCTATATATTCAAAAATAGATTAGTGGAAAAAGAAATGCGTAATGATTGTGTGTGTGTGTGTGTTTCTGTGTCTGTATACAAACATACATAGAATAGAATACTATTCAACTATAAAATGAAATCTTGCAGTTAACTGAAACTTGCATAGGATTGGAGGCAGTTGTCCATAAGGAAGTGAATCACACTAAGTGAAATTAGTCTTTTCAAAAAGAAAAGGACAAGCAACAGATGATTGTAGGATAGCATGGATTTGTTTTTTCCACCTTGCCAACAGGAAGCTTAGGTTTATTGAGTTACTACCTTCATAGTACTCCCATTCCTCTGTGTTTATTTGTAACTTCTTTCTTTGTGCTCTGTTGACTTGTAAATATTGGTTTTCTCTTCTCCTTAAGTCCTTTGCATAGTTAATTCAGAGCAATGTCCTTTTTGTATGGGCACAAGAAGACAGTTAATGCTATGCTTTTGTAACATGAGAGTACACTGACTCCAAATGATATTTTCCTCCTGGGCATCTGTTCTCTTGACTTAAGCCTCAGTTGTCCTAAGTTCCTAGCACCCCCCAAAGCAGGGTCCTGCTGAGAGACTGGATGGACCCAGGGCAAGCGGTGAGCTATGTACTACCCTGGCATTGAGATGGGCCTGGCCAAAGTGCCACAATGCTTAACTATAAGTTAAGAGCTTGGTTGTGGACAAATCAGTCATGATCCAAAAAGTAATAACTAAATTCGGATTCTAATAGGGTTAGGAATGATTTATCTGGCCTGAGCACTGTAGTCTGAGTCTGTGGCAAGATTCCCTGGAGGGTTGCCCTATAAGCCTCAATGTATCTCTTACTGTGTCCATACAAAAATAACTAATATTAAGATGTTAATTAAAATGTTATTAAAATTATTGGACTACGGAGAAGAGGAACACCCCTAGGTGGTGTTTCTGCCCTTAAGCCTGATTGGCAGTCAGGAAGGGCTTTATTATGCTAATTTTGCTACCTGACTGGATGTAGCATCTACCCAGAGTGCTGGGCATGGAGATACTATAGAGTTGGAGGAGTTGGGAGTGAGAGCAGGGAGCAAGATGGAGCACAGAGAGATGAGTGGAAGAAACAGGAGATGGGAATGAGAGGCAGTGTGAGACTAGAATGGGAGGCTCAGAGAGACTGGAACTGGTGCGCGGGGAGAATAGAATAAACGGCAACTGATCAATCAGCCGGCTTGGCCCTCAATTCCTTTTCTGTCTGTCCCATGGCCTGGGCCACCTGGCTGGGCAAGTGGTCCGAGACTACCCAATGCGGGCGGTGAGTGGGAGAGCCATAGGGGCTTCACCTGGTTGCCTCGAAGATTATGCAGATGACCTCATACATATGTGGATTAACAATGTGGGAG
This sequence comes from Sorex araneus, assembly GCF_027595985.1. NCBI lineage: Eukaryota > Metazoa > Chordata > Mammalia > Eulipotyphla > Soricidae > Sorex > Sorex araneus. Next base: position 176,819,370 of record NC_073313.1, on the reverse strand, counting down.
ATTAGACAACCACCAATGGAAATAATCCTGATAGGTGCCAAGAGAGCTGTGTTATGACAGTGCTTGCTTGGGAAGGTGAGAGAAGAGTACCTTGAATACTCAGTGAAAAGACCCTGCACTCAGGTGGCAGGCATGGTGTAGCAGCACTGCAAGTATAAAATAATGATATTGGGCGAAAGCACAGCGGATAGGGCGTTATCTTGCATGCAGTCGACCCAACTTCGATTTCCAGCATCGTATATAGTCCCCTGAGCTCCGTTAGGAGTAATTCCTGAGTGCAGAGCCAGGAGTAACCCCTGAGCATCGCTGGGTGTGACTCAAAAGGCAAAATAAATAGATTAATCAATCACTGTAGCACTGTTGTCCTGTTGTTCATCGATTTGCTCGAGTGGGAGCAAGTAATGTCTCCATTGTGAGACTTGTTACTGTTTTTGGCATTTCAAATATGCTACAGGTAGCTTACCAGGCTCTGCCGTGCGGGCAGGATACTCTCGGTAGCTTGCCGGGCTCTCCGAGAGGGATGGAGGAATCAAACCTAAGTCAGCCATGTGCAAGGCAAACACACTACCTGCTGTGCTACTGCTCCAATAACTAAATAATAAAATAAAATAATAACATTGATTCTCTTATTATATATATATGTGTGTATCACTGTATCACTGTCATCCCGTTGATCTTCTGTTTACTTGGGCGGGCACCAGTAATGTCTTAATTAATATCAGCCCTGATATTTTAGCAGCCTCTCCTTACTCGTCTTTGCCAATGTTTGGAGGCTCTTTCAGGGCCAAGGGAATGAAACCTACAGTTACTGTTATTGGCATATGGAATACTTGGGTAGCTTGCCAGGCTCTGCCGTGTGGGCAGGATACTCTCGGTAGCTTGCCCGGCTCTCTGAGATGTATGTATATATCTTTTACTGTATTTGGGATATGAATACGCCATGGGGAGCTTGCAAGACTCTTCTGTGCGGGCAATAGACTCTTGGTAGCTTGTCAGGTTCTCCAAGAGGGAGAACAAGGCTACTAGATGTCATGGGGCCGCTTTGCGCCCACACATGCTTCCGGGTGCTGGTCTTATTGTCTCTGGATCTTGGCTGTTGGTGGGATTACACGGCACTGGAAGCAGTTTGTGGGTGCCAAGCTACTGGAAAATAGGGAGTCTGGGTGGAGAAGGCCCAGTCCCAATCCGAACAGGCTTGGAGATCTCACCCCGGGGTCCCTCACACCTGGGTTCCTCTGCCAGTTCCTTCATGCTTGTGTATATAAATTACAAAATTTTAATTTTTAATTAAACAAACAGTGATGGAAGGCCTTGAGCACTTGGTGGTGAAGGTGCTGTAACATTGTACATCAAAACCATACACAATACTATTAAAAGTGCTACCTAAACTATAATAAAAATGAGAATTAAACAAAAGAAAAAATATCCAAGTCACAGCTACTCCCTCATTAGAGCTGGAAATCTGTTTGACACTTAATTACAAAACTTTGATCTTTTATAACGCTGAGTATTCATTTCATAAATGGTTTTTATTCCTTTTTATTATTAATAAAAATTAATTCTCATGGTATTATTTTTAGCATTCACTTATTTACTGTATATTCAATACTTAATTAGTTCTGACTGTATAATAGCAAATGTTTAATAACCCTGGTGGAAATGGCCTCTGCATGACAATTACTATGTCATGAATTTTCACTGGTTCTTGATCTGAATCTGCCAAAAATAGCTGGTTAAATTTCTCAGAATCTATCATTGCTTAAAAACCAGCATGAGTCAGACCCAGTCAATCACTTACTACTAACCATATACCACTTTATTAGAGATTCAGGATAAACAAGTAATTGCACAGCTTCCGACTTTGAATAATTTAAGATCTAGTGAAACTCAAACTATAATAATATAAGTTTCATAATTTTGGGAGAAATAAGATACTTTAGGTCTATTGTCTACTTTCTCTTTTTTATATGATTATACTAGTAATCTAAATGAAGATTATTTTAATTACTGTCAAACCATAATATACAATTTGAAACATGTTCTTGAGGCTATATAGAAAAAAATGTAAATCAGATCTACCTCAAATCGTCTTATCGTTCTTACTCAGTTTCCGTAAAAGAATTCATAATGTTTGTTCAACTTGGTATTGTCTCTAAATACTCCTTGTTTTACTGGCTTAAAAATGAATTATTATTAAGAAAAATGCATATTAGATGTGATAATTACTATTATGTCACTATCATTCTCTATACTGATGTCTTTTCCTATAACACATCATGAAAATTATTTACTTCTAAGATGATGAATGGCTTACAATTATTATTCAGACAGACATCATGAAGATGGGTTAGAGGGTACACAGAATTTTCACTTGAGGCATAATATAACCTGTTTTATATGTCAACATGTGTAGAATTTATACTTAGATAAAGACACTTCAAATTTTTCCACACATTAAATTGTTGTCTTATTAGAAAATTCCCAGTGTTGCTGACAGAAGTAGATACTTTAAGTTTGTTTTCTCTTTGAAATATAGTGATTTCATTATTTAAATGTCCAATTATATTGGGGAAAAATCAGTCTCACTTACCAAAACATCGATGCTTTAAAGGCAACCCAAATAACAAATTAGTAAATAACTTTAAATATATAATTTAAGAATTGACTTGTCCTCTTATAAATAATAAGGAAAAATGATTCCACAAAACTTTTGGTGACAATTACATTAATTAGTTTCATCAATTAAAGTTAAAATCATAATGTAAGAAAGACCCTTTTTAAGATAGAATACCCGTTTTCACATTATGCAGTCTTCATCACACGTAATATCAAAAGTCTATTAGAAATATACTTTTTCAGACTCCCTCAAATATATATAATATATACATATGTATATTATATATATACACACATATATAATGGGCTGGAGTGATAGCACAGCAGGTAGGGCGTTTGCCTTGCACTCTGGCCTACCTGGGTTTGATTCTTCTGCACCTCTTGGAGACACCAGTAAGCTACCTCGCCAGCAAGATACCCAGCAAGGTATCTCGCTCTAACTGGAGAGTCTGGCAAGCTCCCTGTGGCATATTCGAAATGCCAAAAACAGTAATAAGTCTCACAATGGAGACATTACTGGTGCCTGCTGTAGCAAATAGATGAGCAACGGGATGACAGTGACAGTGACAGCGATATATATAAAATATTGTTACCTGAGATCTTGACTTTATGTATTTATGGATTGAAAATTTAAAAATCACACAATGCTATTTGTATATAAATTCATTTTAAAGATCACTGCGAACAGTATATAATTTGAAACTTCCTATCTGAAAGCACAACTACTAAAATCCAACTATGAAATTTGGTCCTATAACATTTTTGTATTATAAATATGAATATTTTAAATAAGATCATAAAATATTACTGGAAAAATATATGACAATAAAGGAAAATAACCTGGCTATTTCCTAACAAATATATCTGAGTAAATGACTGTTTTACTAACTTATTTGTACTAAATTGCTGTAATTTGCAAAGTTGTTTGAACTAGAGTTTCAAAGACAAAATATTCAAACACTAGTACTGCCACCAGCAAAAAAGTCCCTCCACTAGTACCCTCAGGTTCCCTGCCATCTCCCAGCTTACTTCTGTTTTTTATTTAATTTTTTTTAATGAATAACCGTGGGGGTACAGATACAGGTTTACATATTCTTGTGCTTGTGTTTCAGTCACATACAGCTTGAGTATCTATCCCTCTACCAGTACCCGTTCTCTATGAGTGTGTACATATATACATTCATATGTGAGAATACTCAGGTACAAGAAACTGTTGGGGGTCTCAGCAGCCAGCTTGAGTTGAGACCCTGGCCAAATCCCCTGCCCTTAGAAACAGGATCAGGTTCTCTTCAAACAGGGCCCTAAGGCCCTGTGCCAGCATTCCACCCAGAAAGGCTTTCTGGTTGAGGAGATAATGGGATGAAACTTGAAAGTCACCACTTGTCTGAGCTAGCATACCCGACCTTGAGAGGAGGGGAACATAAATCATTAGTTAACATCTGTAAAGGGCCCAGCAAAATGTTTACTCAAGAGTTGATAACCAGGTGTTCATAGTGTCCACTCCTCCCTGAAAATTTGCCTTTAAATATCAATATGTAAGCACTATTAAAATGAGAGTTGCTTGACCTCCAACTCTCCCCCCTCTGTGTGGTTCTTTCTCAGTGGCGGCGGTGGGGTAGCCGAGGTGAGCTGAGGGGCAGGGCAGAGGCTTCTCCCTTTCCCACTCCCTCTCCTATAGGGAGTAAATCCAGTGACTGGGGGATCATACTCCAGTTTGCCAGGGTCTACTGGGCAGGACCCTGACAAGAAACGTTAATTCTTGGCGTAATATTTCACAAGTTGTGGAAAATAGACTCATAAAGCATACTAGTAAGATAATATAATGACAATATGATTAATTCTGTGCACGCACAAGGAGTGATTAAAAATGGGAAGAATTTAAGAAATGAAAGACAGGGTTTTTGAAAGTCAAACATTATATAATAACAGAATGAAGGGGTCATAGAGATATGACCCTTCAAGAAATGGGGCACATGCCTTGAATGTTCCAGGCCCTGATCTCTTGTACAAAATGTCCCTCTGAGTACTCCTGGCACAGATCATGGTAGTCCCTGGCACCATCAGGCCTGAGAACCAAACCCTCAAGCCCAGGATTAGCCCTCAGGTCCCATATATTTCTAGGAATATCTGTAGCACTGTAGCACTGCTGTCCCATTGTTCATCAATTTGCTCAAGTGGGCAACAGTAACATATTCATTGTGAGACTTGTTGTTACTGTTTTTGACATATGGAATATGCCGCGGGTAGCTTGACTGGCTCTGCCATGTGGGTGTGATACTCTCTGTAGCTTGCTGGGCTCTCCGAGAGGGACAGAGGAATCGAACCTGGTTCAGCCACGCACAAGGCAAACATCCTACCCATGGTGCTATAGCTCCCGTCCTCTAGGAATATCTAAAAATAAAAATAAGTGAAAAGTAATTTAATAGAGAAGGAAAAACGTCAACAAAGATTTCCCCTGCTATTACATAGTCTGATTCTTAATTTGTAGGCAGAGTTAGATCTGGTCACTTTCTTTCAATCCTTCTCATATGTAACTTTATGTTGACTAAATTATCTACCATCTATTAAATAATGCTAAAACAGTAAGTTTTCTGTTTGGTGAACTATAAACTCATCCAGAATTACATTGGAATAGTTATGCTCCACGGAAAAATCTACAGATTCTATCTAAATCAAACAGTACTGATGAGAATTAAGAAAAAGAGTCAGATTTTACCTCACTATCTACATCAAACAGTACTGATGAGAATTATGAGAAAGAGTCAGATTGTACCTCAATATACTTTTTATGTTTGTTAAGCTTGGGTTTTATTTGAGAGTGTTTTATTTATACTGCCTTTCTCGTGGTATCAACAACTATAAAAGCAGAAAAGAAATTTCTCTCTCTATATATATAAATATATATATGAAGAACACAATTATTTTATAAATGAAAATAATTTGAAGTAGTAATTTGGTAGATCTCTAATAAGATTATTCAATATGTTATTGTTAGCCTAGGTGTGTGTGTTTGTGTGTTTGTGAGTATGAGTAGAATACTTGGGGCAGTTACATAGGAAAATGGTGGAGGTAAGTGAATGCTATACTCTTTTGCTGACAAAACAAGAATTGATGGATGATCTCACATCTACTCTTAATATCATCATGCCAATATCGTGCTCTTTAGATCTACAAGCTACTGAGATGTTAGTTAGCAAGAACAGTGGAAAACAAAGAAATGGCTGGAAAGGGGTATCTGAAATTTAAATAAAAGCCAAGATGTCATTCTGTGGTTATAGTGTAATCTGCATTTTGATGTGCAGTGGTTGTTTCATTGTCTTATAAAGGAAAATTTAAACTGATTTTACTGTTTTTTCTTATTCCTGAACAATAAATTGAAAATTACATTTAATGAAAAGTTTGAATTTCTGCTTCTGAAGAAGGTAATTGATATAATATACAAAATGAATGTCATTATTTACATACCACTTTGGAGATTGTAGTCGTCATACCCAGGATATAATTGAAACTGAAGAATAAAAATCTACCTTAAAATGCCCGCCGTGACCAGGGCCAGAGAGATAGTACATCAGGTAGTGTGCTTGCCCTGCACACAAGCCCCTCAGGGTTTGATCCCCTGCACCCCCATATGATCTCCCAAGCACCACCAGGAGTAATTTGAGTGCAGAGACAGGAGTAACCCCTGAGCATCACCTGTCTGTGACCCGTTGACCAAAAAGTAAAATAAAGAAGAAAATATGTCTTTATGGCTTTTAGATAGTGCAATTAGTGACAGTATAATTTAGATAGCATATTTTTAAGATTACATAATGATTTAATGGATGCATCAGTATATAGTATATATAAATTTTCTATAAAACATGTTTTATTTATATTAATAGATTTCTAAATTAATCTTGCTCACTTTTGATTTCAGTTTTTTATTTAAAAACACAAAATATAAAGGTATAAATGTTAGTGCAGTCACTTCAATAAGAGAAAGTTTGCACAGTTAAATAAACCCGATTTTATTTCAGTGTCAACAGATTCATCAAACTGACAAATTAACAGAAAACCTGTGAATTCCAACAATAGTTCTTTTTCCAATTCAGAGAATCAAAAGAGAGCTTTATAATTTTAATTGTTAATGTAAAGATGCAAAAGGTGTGTTTGAGGTGGATTGGGGCAAAGATCAAAAGAGTTGGCAGTGTGTGAGTGAACAAGCGAGTGAGAGAGAGCATGGGAGAAGCAGTGTTAAGAACCTGTGATGCTGGAAGCTTGTCATTCCAAAAGCTCACGGTATGCAGGCAGGCTAAAAGTCAGAAAAGTGTTTCTGCTAGTGTTCAAAACAATCAGTTGCAGCACTGGCAGAATTCCTTCTTAAGAAGGGTCAGTCTAAAACCTTCTTAAATTCCTTCTTAAGAAGTCTAAATTCCTTCTTAAGAAGGGTCAGTCTAAAACCTTAAAATGATTGCATGAAACTTATTCGTTTTGTGTCTTTATGAGGCATTCAACTCCTCAGTCTGGCTCAGTAGTAGCACTGTAGCACTCTTGTCCCGTGGTTCATAGATTTGCTCGAGCAGGCACCAGTAACATCTCCATTCTGAGACTTGTTGTTACTGTTTTTGGCATATAGAATACACCACAGGTAACTTGCCAGGCTCTGTCATGTGGGTGGGATACTCTCGGTAGCTTGCCGGGCTCTCGAGAGGAACAGAGGAATCAAACCTGGGTTGGCTGCATGCAAGGCAAACGCCCTACCTGCTGTGCTATCACTCCAGTCCACATGCTCTCCGCACGTTTGGACCAGCCTCACACATGAAGAAACCAGCAGAGGAATCCAGGTGTGCAGGACCTGGGGCTGAGATCTTCAAGCCTGCTCTGATCGGAACTGGGCCTCTTCCACCCAGATCCCCCATTTTCCAGTAGCTAGGTGGTCACACTCAGAAACTGTCCCTGGCGCTGTAGAATCCCATCACTGGCCAACATACATCCAGAGACTATATAACCCAAGCTCCCATAAGCTGATAGCCTAGATCTCCCGCTCGGAGAACCTGGCACGCTACCTAGAGTTTCCTGCCCAAATGGAAGAGCCTGGCAAGCTCCCTGTGGCATATTCCTATGCCAAAACCAGTAACAATGATGGATTTCATTTCCCCGACCAAAAGTGCCTGCAATGCAGCACCGCTGGGAAGGACGAGTAAAGAGAGGCTTCTAAAATCTCAGGGCTAGGACAAATGGAGTCGTTACTGAGACCGCTTGAGAAAATTGACGATCAATGGGATGATGATGATGATGATGATGATGATGACGATGATGACGATGAGACTTATTTACATTATGGAGGATAATCTACTGCAATAGATTTAAAATTAATCTCATTTTAAAATATCTTCCTATACCACTATCTTCAGTACTGCTTCATCAAATATCTAAGACCCATAGACCAACTAAGCTATACATAAAATTAATCATCACCACCTTCAAAGTGAAAAATTTTATGTTTGTGAATGCCATTTTTTCTGTTGAAGTAGCAATTATTGAAGTAAAAGTGTAACACAGATTTTTGCTTGGGAGACAATTGTTATTACTAAATTAGTAAAAGTATGGACTAGAAAGTTGCTTAAATTTAATGACTCTTATAATTAATGCGGTGTTTATATTTGTGTTTAAACTACCTGACATTTTTACCAAGAGTGGAGAAATTATAGTTATAGTTGTTAAAAACTCAACTATAAGTTTCATGTTGGAGAACTTACAAAGTTTAGTTAAACTGGAAAAATGGCAATTATTTTGCCTCTTCTATGCTAAAACCCACTTATATTTTTAGAATGTGGCTTTAAAAGGTACCCTTTTTTAACTATTTTACAGGAAACCTTTAACTTCTATATTTTGGTTGGCTTATTTGTAATTAGAGATTTTAAATAAAAGTATGGGTGGGGAAAGGAGTTAAGAAAACTAAAGTCATTTGACCCTCTTGACATATTTTAATTATTTAAAAGAAGGCTTAAAATGAAGAAAGTTTTAACTTAATACCAAAGAATGTAGGGAGAATTTGTATAATTGCATAAATTTATATAAATACAATATAGAAAACATGAGGTTTAACTTTTTTTATTGTTCATTTCTATTTTGAAATGTGAAGACAGCTTTTGGAGGAATCAGTCAGGATAGGATATATGTGCCAAAAGTAGATAATGGACCAAACATGATGGCCTCTCAGTGTCTGTATTGTAAGCCATGATGCCCAAAAGTAGAGAGAGAGTTTGGAGAATATTGTCTGCCATGGAGGCAGGGGCAGGGTGTGTAAGGGGGGAGTATACCGGGGATATTGGTGGTTGGGAATGTGCACTGGTGGAGGGATGGGAGTTTGATCATTGTGTGATTGTGTAACCGAAACATGAAAGCTTGTAACTATCTCACGGTGTTTTAATAAAATAAAATAATAAAATATATAAAAATTAAAAAAAGAAAAGAAAAAAAAGAAATGTGAAGACAACTTTTTGATAGTCATCAACTATATTTGAAAAGTGAATCTGCTTTTTAAAAACATATGCACCTGAGTGGAATGAAATGAGAAATCCTACAATTTTGAAGTATCTATATGAGAGAAACACTCTAACTATTTTCATAGAGAAAACTTCTCTTATAGAAATATTTGCTGAGGTCATGGAAGATAACTCAAAAGGCTGAGGCATATGTTTTGCATATGCTATTTTCTGAGATGGCTCCTGAGCACCACGTGCATTTTGTTGCCCTCCCCGCAACCTGCCTCTACCTCCCATCCTCCAAGTCCCCACTCCCATTATTGTGGAGGCCCCGCTAGGCCTAGCATAACCAGGCCCGCACCATAATTAATCACCAGCATGAGTTCACAATCATCAGACTCACTCCACTGAGCCTAGTACTACCAGAAACTGCCCCCTGCATTTTTCCCACATCTACACAAATAAGAGACATCTCCCAAAATAAAGACTAGAGGAGAGGAAGAACAAAAACAGCAGATTTACAGAAAATGCCAAATACAGGATTGAAACATTTAATTTGAAAACTACAAGAGAGAATATTTCCTATTATATTTTTTTCTTCCCAGGACTGGAGCAATAGCACAGTGGGTAGGGCATTTGCCTTGCACGCAGCCAACCCAGGTTTAATTCCTCGGTCCCTCTCTGAGAACCCAGCAAGCTACCGAGAGTATCCCGCCTGCACGGCAGAGCCTGGCAAGCTAACCGTGGTGTATTAGCTATGCCAAAAACAGTAACAATGGAAACATTACTGGAGCCCGTTCAAGCAAATCGATGAACAAGGGACAACAGTGCTATATATTTTTCCTACAGTTAGGAAGGACTTTAATATGTGCACAAACTTCTCATAGAGAGATGATGTTCAGCAGACTGAGCACATGCTTTGCATGCAGGAGACCCAAATGTGTTTGTGGAGCATGGCAACAATAGCCAGAGTAGATAAGATCTGTCCCTGCAGAGCAGATAAGACCTGTCCCTTCAGAGCAACCCAGTAGGGAGTATCTGGGAGCATTTTACAAGCACCAGGTCTCCAGCCTTGAGTCTCACCCAACTTTCCAAGAATTGTCAGCTAAGCTTAGCCAGTCATTCCTAACTGCAGCATCTAGCCCTAATTGGGATTGGGCCAGGGCAAAGCAGAGTTGGAACAGAGATGGGTCAGTAATGCTAAACTTTATATGACTGGACCATCCTCTTAAGCTGAGACCCTGTATAAAATATGTGTGTATTTGGCAATAAAGTGAACTTCCATCAGCCGTCTCTCCGAGTGGTTTCTCTGCTGGCCTGTCATCCTTCCCCCCACATCTGCCCGGACCTGGTGCACAACATGTCTGGGCCAATTGGGAAAAGGCTGATCCCAACATGTGTTAACTGGCACTGCAGGGTTCCCTGAGTAATTCCAGTGAGGACCCAAGAACACAGTCAGGAGTAAGTCCTGAGCAGCCTAAGCTATGGCTCAAAAGAACACAAAATAATTTTTTCTCAATTAAATATATCATGGGATGAAAGAGATAATACAGCGGGTAGAGCATTTGCCTTGCTCACAGCTGATGCAGGATCAATCCACAGAGTCAGCCCACCAGGAATAACCCTGGAGCACCACCAGGTCTGGTCCAAAGGCAAAATAAAAAACAAAATATCATGGCGTGTAGAAGGGAACCAATCAAATGTGTTAATAATGTCGAATTTCTTAATTATAAAATGCAGCCTTAAAGATTACTGTGTCTTTTTGAAGATTTTATCTTTTTTATAAAAGCAATATAAAAACATAATAATGCAAACTAATATATTTCTTATATACCAGTACCATGTTATAAAATTGATTCATGAGAACTGAATGAAAATTTAAAGTATAAAAATGTGTACCAAAGAAATTAAATTGTGTATGCTATTATTGTATTATTGAGATAACCAATATAAGGGTTTTTTGTTTTGCTTTAATAAAATGTATTTTATATTTTTGATTTTAGAAAAATATTTCTAAAAAATTTTATTGAATATAATGACAGATCTACAAAGCAAATGACTCCAGTGCATTGGTCAATAAATAAATGTTCTGAGAATCACACAATTTAATTATTTTAATACTCTTGTCACTTTTACAAATGACCCTATTAGGTTGATAAATTGTATGACCACATATTGTGTGAAGAAATCAAACTCTGAATTGAAACTCATTAGTGAAGAGTGGAATAAGTGACAAAATGAGTAGTTTGCTTTTGTTTTTTTTTTTTTCAGGAAAAATAGTTGAGCTTCTTGTCACAGGATTATTAACAATAACATACTATCTACTGCTAATTCAGGAAATATAAATGGTGGAATTTAATTTCAAAATAAGCATGAGGACAGTTCATTTTTTATAATTGAATCACCATGAGATACACAGTTACAAAGCTGTTCATAGTTGGGTTTCAGTCATATAGTGTTCCAACACTCATTCCTCCAACAGTGCACATTTCCAACTACCAATTTCCCCAGTTTTCCTGTCTCTGTCTCTTTGTCTCCTTCCCTCTGGCCTTCCCTCCCTCCCTCCCTCCTTCCTTCCCTCCCTCTCTCCTTCCCTCCCTCCTTATCTCTCTGTCTCTGTCTGTCTGTCTCTCTGCCTGTCTCTCTATCTCTCTGTCTCTCTCTGTCTCTGTCTCTCTCTTTCTCTCTCCCCAATACTGGTAGAGAAGTTATCATATTTGTTCCTTTACTTATTTTCAGCACAGTTTTTATCCAGTGTGATCATTTCCAACTACCTTTGTCACAGTTGTCTCTTCTCTATCCCAGCTGTCTTCTCTCCTAGCACCTGGGGCAGGCTTCCAGAGCCATGAACCAATCCTCCTACCTTTTGTCACGGTTCCTGTCATGGCACACCATGAAGATATTTATATCTAATAATCGCTTCCAATTTTTAAGAAAAGATACTGTCAGTTGCTTTAAGTGGTGTACTTTCCTTTACTCTAACAACCCCATAATTTACTTGCTACTATTAACTACTTTGGAAGTAAAAACAACTGGATCCAATGGTCCAGGACCATATTTTGCAAACCCAGTTTGCTCTCTCACCAGACACTTTGAAAGCAACCATCAAAGTGAGTGGTGAGCACAAGAGGAATAAGGCCATTTTGCAAAGAAAACCTGTCCAATGTCAGGAGATAGGATGGCGAACATGGACTAAATCATAATATAAGAGGAAAATGTGTCTAGCTAAATAACTTCATAAGCAGTAACGTTCTAATTCATTTTGCAAGATTCTTAGACTTATATGCCTTTTGAGAGCTACTTAGGTCTCGGAGTTCACATTTCTGTATAAAATGCTGCTCTGCTCATTATTCAGGCACTATTTCATTGAGGTTTTCTTGATTGCCTACCTAGTCTATTCAGAACAGGAAAACTAACAAAATTTTCATGTGGGAAAAAGGAAACTCAAGACCAATTTTCTGTAAATTAGATTGCTAATTCCCACCAGATCTCTTTTACACAAAGTTGTTTCTTTTTTTTTAAATCATCTTCATCTTCTTCTTCTTCTTCAATCTCAAGAGATCATTGACAAAAGCACACACAAAAATGTAATGTATAATTGTTGGATTCTTTTTTAAAATCATCATTCTCAGTTAAGTACTTTTATATAAATTCCAGCCTGTAGAACATCATCATGCAAAGCCATTTGAATGTTTCAAATTTGGACTCACCCAATTTCTACAGGCAGCCCTAGTTAAACTTAGATGGCATTCTTATTAGCACTTGCACAATTTAATTCTTTGTAAAATTGTACGTTTCTGTTTACACTCTTATTTTCTGAAGTCTTATCACTTCCCTAGTCTCATTAACTCAATATCCCTTGAGCTCCCTTTGAGCAATAATAGTACACAGACTTGGATTTACAAAGCTTGAATATTCCATAAAGGATTGCAAGGATTGCATAGCTCACTGATTCTATTTTCTTTGAAGACACCTTTCAACCTAAGTAGAGTTTTATTCTTCCTTTGTATAACTAAGAGATAAAACTAACCCTATAATTATGATGAAAATTCATAATCATTGGAAAAATTTTGCTTACATAGATCTAAGTATACTATTCATTTCCATTTCCTACTTCCCCAGGAGACTTTCAAGTTATAGCAATTAAAAATGTAAATAAGATAAAGAGAAAAAATAATTCATGGATTATGTTAATGTGATAGAAAGGTGGTATCATAGTTTGTATTGTGACATAGTTAAACATAGATTCGTGATCCATTTAGCTTTTTATTTCCACATATAACACATAATATTTGTTTAATGTTGGCTTACAAAATGATGCACAGTGTTCAGACTTTGGTCATTAGATCAAATCCGTTTTTCCCTTCCAAGATTATTTTTATTGATACACTTTAGTTTATAGAATTGCTGATATTCTCGTCTACTAGCAGAACTGCTATACTTTCATATGCTCATCACCAGAGTATCAAGATTGCTCCATCATTGTTCCAAAACGCCTCCCTATCCCCTTAGCCTCAGAATTTGGAATTCCCATTTGGATGAGACAATTCCTTCTATTGGCAGCACTAATACAAGGAATTGTCTCATCCATTTCTTAGCTAATTTATATACTGCAAATGAGGAAGGTCGTTCTATATATTTTTTCATATATGAATTATGAGACAATTCCTTCTATTGGGAATCCCTCATAGATGTTTGTTGTTATGTGCATATACGTATACATCTGTACATATATATATATATAAAACTGGTTTTTTATTCACTCATCTGTTGTTGGGCATATGAGATTTTTTCATACACTGGCCATTCTAAACAACACTTCCATGAACATACAGGTATATATCTCCTTTCAAATTAATGTGCTGTGTTCTTGGGATAGATAGAGGACTAGAAGTGAAATTGCAGTGTCACATGAATGACCTATTGCAAACTTTTTGACAAGACTAGAATCATTTCCAGAGGCTAAAAAATAAGATTCGTAGCAGAGGTGAATGAACAATCCTCTGTCACCGTATTCCCACCAGTGCTTAATCTTTTTTAACTTTTTGATATAATTTTCAATGATATTATGTAATAGCTCATTGTTATATGAGTTGCATTTCTCTGATAATCACTGATGATAAACTAGCACATTTTCATATGCCTGTTATCTATAAGTCTTCTCTGAGAAACTGTCTATCACATAGGTCTATTATTATTGGGGGGGGAAAGGGGAAACAGGCTGCACACCTAGAAATACTTATGGCTTACTCCTGACTCTTCAACCAGGTATCACTCCTTGGTGCTCAGAGAACCACATGAAATGCTGGAATCAAACCCAGATCAAGTGTGTGCAAGGTAAGCACCTTATCTACAGTACTCTCTCCAGTCACCATTTGTTTAAATGAGTTTGTTTTTTTTTGCTGCTATTGTTGTTGCTGAACTTTGAAAGTTCTTTATACATCTTGAATATCAAACCTTTGAAGAATATATGATATCAAACTATTTTCTCCTAATCAATAGAATATCTTACATTAGGCTTCATTTCACTATCAATAAGACAATTTTCAATTAGATAGAGTTCCAAAGGTTTATTTATGCTTCTGCTTTCTTTGTCAGTGGGTTCATAGCTTTGAAGACTCCTCTTAGGTCAATAATATGGAAACACTTGTCTACTATATACTCAAAGTATTTTAAATACAAATTTAGTATCATAGCACAGTGGGTAGGGCGTTTGCCTTGCACGCAGCCAACCCCGGTTCGATTCCTCCACCCCTCTCAGGGAGCCTGGCAAGCTACCTAGAGTATCTCGCCCTATGGCAGAGTCTGGCAAGCTACCCTGGCATATTCGATATGCCAAAAGCAGTAACAACAAGTCTCACAATGGAGATGTTGCTGGTGCCCTCTTGAGCAAATTGATGAGCAACGGGATGACAGTGATACACCGATATTTAATCCATTTTAAATTTTGTGTATAGTTTGAGTGACATAATTTTATTTTATTTTATTTTAAACTTATTTTTAATTCAGTTTATGCATCATTATTTGTTGAAGAGGTTTCCTTGTATTGCTTCATATCTTGGACCATTTATGATATATTAACTAACTATCCACCTGAGAGGTAACTTCACTGCTTTGAAAGTCTGTTTTTGATCAAATACCACACAATTTCAATTACTATAGCTTTGTAGCACAGTTTAAACCCCGAAAGTGCAGTAATTCCCACCTTGTGTTTATTCAGAATTGCTTTGGCTATTCTGGGATTTTGTGTAAAATTTTATGTAAAATTTAGAAGTACTTTCTCTAGCTCCTTGTCTTCTCCCTCTCTTCTACCATGGTAATTTAGGTGGAAATTAATTGCATCAAATATTATTTTGATGACTTTGAGAATGATTTTTCCAATATATTAGCAAGGTATATGTTTCCATTTCCTTATGCATTTCTTTATTTCTTTTAAAAAACATGATTCATATTTAGTAAAAACCATAAACCAGGCTTATTTGTGATTTTGATTGTCTTTCATCTTCTTCAATAAAATGATTCTTAGATATTCTGACACAACTGTAAATGAACTATGTGTATTTTATTTTCTTTTCCTTTTACATATTATGACACAAAATAGTTCTGTTATTTGATTTGAAGTCTATATAGGTACTATAGTACTGTATGTATCTATTATTTCTAAGGACTTTGTGTGGTGTTTAGGATGTTCTATTTTTAGTATCATTATATTTGCAAATAATGATAGTTCAAATTCTTCACCATTTTATTTTTTATTGAATCAGTGAAATACATAGTTAAAAAAATTTTCATGATTGGAATTTAGTCATACAATGTTCTAACACCCATCTCTTCACCAGTGTACATTTCCCACCAGCAATGGCCCCAGTTTCCTGCCCCACACTCTGCTTACCTCTATGGCAGGCACTTTTCCTTTCTCTCTCTCTCTCTCTCTCTCTCTCTCTCTCTCTCTCTCCCTCCCTTCCCTCCACCTTTTGGCCATATGATTTGCCGTGCAGATAATGGAAGATTATCAGGTATATCCCTTTACCTTTTCAATACTCAGTTCCTATCCAAAACGATAGTCTACAAATATTATTGTCATGTTGGTCCCTTCTCTAACCTAACTGCCTTTTACCCTGTACATACTCTTGCAGCAAGCTTCGATCCATTGACCAGTCCTCCTGGCCCCTATTTATCCTGAACTTGGATATTAGCTCATTTTATATATATATATATGTATATATATACATATATATACATATATATACATATATATAGTTACTATGCGATATATATCACAAATGAACTCAGTCATTCATCTGTCCTATGTAGGATAACATTGATTTATTCTTTCTGCCTTGCCACAGGGAGCTTACGTGTATTGGGTTGCACCTATTTACAGTGCTCCCAAGGCACTCCTATTCCTGTGTTTATGTGTAACCTCTTTCTTGTGCTGTGCTTCCCAAACCAATCAATCGCCTTTATCTCTTAATCAGACTCTATTAACTTTTAAATATTGCTTTCCTCTTCTCCTTACATCCTTTGCATAGTTAATTCTGAGTAATGTCCTTTTTGTATAGACACAGAAGACAGTTAATGCTATGCTTTTGTAACTTGGGAGTTAAATGACTCACAATATTATTCACTCCTGGCCATCTGTTGTCTCAAATTAAGCCTCAGTTGCCCTTACTTCCTAGCACCCCAAAAGCAGGGTCCTAACAAGGGAATAGATGGACCCAGCGCAAGCAATAACTACCCTGGCATCAAAATGGATCAGGCTAAAGCACCATGATACCTAACTATAAGTTAAGATCACGATCATGGACAAATTTTGTCATGAAGAAAAGTAACAACCATATTAGGACCCTGGTAGGGTTAGGAAAGATTAATCTGCCTGAGCACTGTAGTCTGAGATCTATAGTGAGATGTCCTCAGGAGATCCACCCTACAAGCTTAATGTATCTCTTACTGTGTCCATACAAAATAATTAATATGAGGAAGTAGAATTAAGATGAATGTTTAAATAGTTATTGGACTAAGGAAAGGAGAAAATCCCCTAAGTTGCATTTCACCCTTGAGCAGATTTCCTGGCTGCTGGTGGTCAGGAAGGGCTTTGATAGGTTGATTGTGCTATAAGACCTAAGGGTGGTTACTATCCCCAAGGTTGGGGGAGACTAGAGAGCAGGATGGTGAGTGGGGCACAGAGAGACAAGCAAGAGCTAAAGGGACAGGAGACAGAAATGAAGTGCAGGATGGGACTTGAATAGGGAGCTTCGTGAGTCTGGAACAGGTGCATGGGGAGAATGGAATAAACAGCAACTGATCACCCGCCAGCCTAGTCCTTGTTTCCTCCTTCGTGCACCCATGGCATTGGCCATCCTTGGTAGGGAAGTGGCACAAGACCAACGAACACAGGTGGTGAGAGAGAGCCATAGAATTCCTAATCATTTAGTGACTACCCACTTCTCCTTCTGACTCATTTCACTTAGCTCATGCTCTCAATATCCATCTATTTATAAGCAAATTTTATGAGTTCATTCTTCCTAACAGCTGTGTAATATTCCATTGTGTGTGTAAACCAGTAATCTGTACTTGTTCACTTGGATTGCTTCCAGATTCTGACTACTGTGAATAGTGCTGCAATGAACATGAAAGTGCAGATAGTATTTCTGCTGTGTGCTTTTGGGCCCGTGGGGTCTATCCCCAGAAGTGATAATGCTGAGTCATATGGAAGTTCAGTTACAAGCCTTTTGAGGTGTGCTGGAAAAACTGGGGAGCTACATGAAAAAAAAAAAACTGAATTCAGACCTCTTTCTATTGACAGGCACAAAAGTCAGATCAAAATGGATTAAAGATCTCAATATCATACCTGAATCCATAAGATGCATGTAGGAAATGTGGGCAGAATCTTCCTTGACAGTGAAGCTAAAGACATCTCCAGAGGATGAAATACCACTGACCAAGCAAGTGGAAGCAAAGATAAACAAATGGGACTGGGTTAAACTAAAAAGCTTCTGCGTCCAGAAGAAACAGTGACCAAGATACAAAAATATTTTTCCCAATACAAAAATATTGGGAAAAATATTTACTCGATACTCATCTGAAAATGGGTTAATCACTGTCACTGTCACTGCCATCCAATTGCTCAACAATTTGCTCAAGCATGAACCAGTAACATCTTCATTGTCAGACTTGTGGTTACTATTTTTGGCATAGTAAATACACCATGGGTAGTGTTCCAGGCTCTGCCATGCAGGCGAGATACTCTCCGGTACTTTGCCGGGCACTCCAAGAGACTAATATCCAAGATACATAAGGTGCTAGTAGAACTTTACAAGAAAAAACATCCACCGCATCAAAAAATGGGGAGAATAAATGAAAAGAAACTTTATCAAAGAAATACAAATGGCCAAAAGACACATGAAAAAGGACTCTACGTCACTAATCATCAGGGAGATGCAAATCAAAATAATGATGAGTTATCATCTCACACCACAGAGACTAGCACACATTCAAAGAACAAGAGCAACCAATGCTTGTGTGGATCTGGGGAGAAAGGCTTTCTCTTTATTATTGGTGGGAATGCCAACTGGTTATGCCTTTTTGGAATTCTTCACTAATTTTAAATTCCTTTTTCTTTCTTGCCTATTTGTTTAGTTTAGTACTTTCAATACTATGTTTAACAATAGGAAAGAAAGTGGGCAACTTGGGCCAAAGAAATAATACAGCAAATAAGGTGCTTGTCAAGCATGTGATGACCCAGACTTGATTCCCCACACTGTACTTGGTCCCTGAACTTTGCCAGGAGTGATCCCCGATGGCAATTTCAGAAGTAAGCTCTGAGTCTATCTGCATGTGACCCAAAATCAAACAAAAAACATAAAGTGAAAAAAGTAGACTTTTTTTTTTATCTTGTGTCCAATCTTAAGAGATGAATCTCCCAGTTTTTCCCACTTAGCATGATAGTTAGGGATAAGTTGTATGTGCCCTTAACAATATTAATAAAAGTTCCTTTCATTCCCTTTTATTGAGAGTTTAATATTGTTGAATGCTTTTCTATATCTATAGAAGTGAATATATTTTTTTATCTTTCCTTTATTAGTGTTAAGCATTATTTTAATCGATTTGAAAATATCAAGTTACCCTACATCTCTAGAATAAATCCCCCTTGATTATGTCATATATTTGCTTCACTAGGATTTTATTGAGGGGTTTTGTATGAGGATATTGGTACGAAATGTTCCTCTTCAGCGATGCCTGTGTGCTTTTGGAATCAATGCAATGTTGGACTCTCAGGAATTGGGAGGAGTCCTGTTTCTTCTGATTTCTGAAATATCTTAAGAAAGATGGTAGTAGATCCTTTTTGAAGACTTAGAAGTAGTGAACGCATGTGTCCCTGGGATTTTTGTTCTTGGGGAGATTTTGGAAATATGTCTCAATTTCCTTGATACTAGTGGGTCTGTCCTAGTTTTTCACTTTCTTTTGACTCAGTATAAAAAGTTTTTGGAACTCTAGAAATGTATACAATTTTTCCATATTCCCTAATTTAGTGGAGAAAAATTTTCAGAGTAATCCCATGATATTTTAAACTTATGAGGTATCTATTGTAATTCTCCTATCTCACTTCTGATCAGTTTCCTATCTTTTCATGAATCTAATGAAGGGTATGTTGATATTATTAATTTTTTTTGAAGAACTGTGGTCTTTCTTTCATTCCTTATTTTTCAAGGATTGTTTTTTAAAAAAGGTCATCCTCATGTACTTACAAAGTGTCTATGGCTGCTTTCTTTTAGAGATAGAATGTATTTTTTGCCTGAAAATACAAAACAAATTTTTATCTGGCCTGGAACAGAAAATCTTCTCAACTTCTTCATAACATAATGCTCAAAAATAGGAAAAAAATGCTATTTATCATTTTCATGCACTGTTTTTGGCTTAGTGAATATGCCATGGGTAGCGTGTCAGGCTCTGTCGTGCAGGCGAGATATTCTCCAGTATCTTGCTGGGTTCACTGGTACATACTTTTATGTACCAATAAAAAAAGTATGTAGAAAAGTGATTTACTTTTTACTCACTATATCACATAATTTTTGCAAAAATTAAACCAAATCTTCATTCTTATCTTTAACACTTTCTAAGCATTCTACAAAGGAATGCTGCGTATCTAACCCATTGAGGCCCAGTGTCTACATTTGGCAGGTAAGACTGAATTGACAAATGGTTAGGTGCTGCTAACTTCAGCCCTTTCTAGTTCTGTCTCCTTACCAGTTTTAGACATACACAGAATGCAAAAGCTTGCAAATATGCTAATTTGATTCTAAAATCAGATAACAAATACAATACCAGGGTCTAGATATTCCTCTTACAGATCCAATGCACACTCAAGGTCTTTGCTGAAAACCATTCACACTGCCAATACTCGTGATACAGCTTTCATTTGTTTTGTTATGTTTTAGCGGTTCCACACCAGCAATGCTCAAAGATCATTCCAAGTTCTGTGCTGAGAGATTGAACCAGAGTATTCTGTATGCAAAGAATGCACTGAGCCCTTTAAGGCATCTCTCCATCTCCATGGGGCCAAACAATGATTGTATGGCCCCATGATCAAAATAAATATGTAGTAACTATTCTGCTAAATGAATTCTCCTAAAAAAGAAGATGTCACAATTTTAACCTAGTTTTTTTTCCCAACTACAGTGTCAAATTATGTCAACTTCAAAAATAAAATATAATAGAAAAATAACTATTGTTGGATTTTTAATTCTAAATTCAATGTTAGAGTTTTTGTATTTTTTTATGTTTTAACATCTGCTCTCATGTTCTTGTATTCATTTATACACTAGTAAAGTAAATATATAAAAATATCTAAGTGATTATTTTGTGCATAGCACTGATCTTTGCATTAGAAACAGAAGCACGTGTAATATAAATATTACACTTTGATTAAGTTTTCATTGAAAACTAAAACTCTAAATTCTGAAGATAAAATATATGTCCCACTAGAAGGTCAGATAGTTTATGAACTGATCATCTTTTGAAATTTTGATTATGTTTAATCCTAGTGATATATAGTCTCAGATGACCAGAACCATTAGTTTACTATTCTATATATATGTAACTGAAAATAACATCACTGCCATAGAAGTCTTTTTGAGACAGTATTACTGCAAAAATAGAACATAGACATTGTTGAGTGAAGGCAGTTGGGCCATATTCCACAACAATCTAATTTGCCTGATTCTCTATCGTGACACGTGACATGAACACATTTTCCTGGCATTACCTGGGTCAACAAGACTGGAATTTCTAGGAATTACTAGGAATTTCTAGGAATTCCATGCTGATGTGCATTTTTATCCCCCAGATTGTAGCTGAAGTTCTAAATACTATCTATGAGATGACCGTATCCTAATAAGTTGTACTCTTGATCATCTCCAAATTGTTATGGCTGACATTGTAGCTGTGCATTTATCCACATGCTTCTTGCAGGACAGGGATACAAAGAAGTTTAGACTTTAATTTTCTTGTGCCGGCTGAGTTCTAAAAGATTGATTCAGAGAGAAGTGTCTATGAATAAAACACATAGGCAAATGAAATTCAATTTATCCTGCTCTTGGTTGCCCAATACCAATGTGAATCTAAAATTTGTTACCCAAACTACAAGATTCAAATGTCAAAAGTCAGCTGTAGAATTTTATATAATTGGTCCCTGAAATGTTTTCAAATGATTCACACATTTATACATATATATATATACACACATATATATATATGCTTCTTCCCCACAATTTCCTCTCTAGCTACTTATTTTTAAATGCTCATTAATAACTTGGGGAATTTAAGAAGGACTTTTATGTCAAGGAAAATGTTTTAAGTGCTTTACATAAATTGACTTGATTCTTAGAGTCCCTTGATGACCACATTCTACCCTTTCTATAGGCAATCTGCAGGGAGATTGAGTAAACCACTCACAGTAATAAAACTTGTATGTGACAGAGCAATGTAAATCCAGGTATTATGACACCCGAGAGCCATTTTTAATGTTAAAGTTTCTTTGATAAGCCCTAGGGTCATTAGGAAGCAGAAACCTTGATCATTGTATCATTTCATTGAGAATGTTTTCTGAAAATTAACACAATATGCCTAAAAAGATTTTGCCACTGTTTAAATTCACATAAACTACCAATCTACTTCCCAAATGCCAAAGAGTTTATCTTTGACAAGTTTTTGGTACCTTGATATGTCTCATACTTTTGTGACATCATTCAAAGATTAATTTGAACTTAATTTGAAGCAGTGAGAATATATATGAGGAAAAATAGATCCTTGAGTTACTTGAATATGGGTAAAATAAGATGCATGAGAAGGCTCTAAAGATGGAGAAAACTTGTGTGGTCTAAAGCCTTCTAGGGATATTGTCTGCCTTCTACCTTATCACATAATGCTAATAATATGCTAACTCCCTAATACTATCATGAACAAAATTCAGGTTCATTGCCATTAGTGTTTATATGACTTAACACATATGTTGCAACTCATGGAATAGTTCTCATGTACTTTCTGGACCAAGAATATATATATATATGTATAATACACACACATATATATATATTTGCTTTTTATATTACAGCGGTAGGGCATTTGCCTTGCACATGGCAGAGCCGGATTCGATTCCTCTGCCCCTCTCTCAGAGAGCCCTGCAAGCTACCAAGAGTATCTTGCCCGAACAGCAGAGCCTGGCAAGCTATCCGTGGCGCATTCAATATGCCAAGAACAGTACAAACAAGTCTCACAATTAGAGACATTACTGGTGCCTGCTTGAACAAATTGATGAGCAATGGGATGACAGTGACAGTGACTTTATGGAAATATAATAACTCAAATACAATCTAATCTACCGTAGGAAACTTATACCTCATTTATCATGACTCTATCCCAATTTGCCATTTATGAAAGCACTTGATTTAACGGCAGTGCAAAAATGAGCAGCATATAGTTCCTTGCAGACTCCCCTATAGTTAGTAATATTATGATGCAAATCTCCTGAGACTTTCAAATGCTAGGTCAAGCATGACTAGGCATCAAAGATTATAAATCTTTAGGGGAATTCTATATTAACATGGAAGAACTGAAGTTATTCATATTACTTTAACATTCCAGAACATTCAGCTGACTTTTAAAAAAAAAATTGTTCTTTGGAAGGAAAGATGAATAGGAATATATCACTCTGGTAGAATATTCCAGAAACTATAATCTGCAACTACTGCATTTATCTGAAACTGTATTTTATTTTAAAGGTCGTGGCTGTATAATTCTGACTTTAGCAAACAGAAATATTTTTCAAAAATGTAGGCTAATTTTATTGTTCACCTTTAAATATTCATTTCATATTTGATAAGCTGGGAATTTGACATTCAAATTGCTGCCTTTCTCTTTGTTCTTAACAAAATCAAGAGTTGCAATACATTTATAATAAAATACAAATAAATTTCATAATTCAGCAAGAACTAATTAAGAGTAACTTAAAGCATGTACTTACAGGTGAGTAAATGTAAATTCTGGTTGCATAACTCAGATTCTTTATGAGTTATTTTAAGGAAATTATTCATATACTGAGTCATTGTTCAGAAAGCTGAAAAAGACATTAAAGTTCACCCTCCTACAATATCTTCATCTTAGTCACGAGGTTTAGAGACTTTCATCAGCAAGTACAAGGTCACTTTCGCTAAGTTAGAAAGTCTAAGTTAGAAAATCTTATTAAGGGCTACTGCTCCCAAGTCTTTTGCATTTAACCAGAAGTACCTGCACAAGCTATCCTACATGTGGAATAAGTCTTTCTAGTATTCTAAATTTGATGACTAGATGAGGTACCTTGACTCAGTTCTAAGAACAGAGATTGCAGATGACATTGGTTACACGTGTGGTCACTGATTTTCAGTAAGTCACAGTATTCCCATGGAGCTCTCTTTCCTGCAGATCTTTGAAGAATTTTTTTCTTTAAAAATGTATCATTTTTATAATTGGATAGTATAGTGGGTAGAGCATTTGCACATGGCCAACCTGAGTTCTACTCCAGGCACCCTTATGGTCACCCAAGCACCTCCAGAAGTGATCCAGGAGTAAGACTGAAGCTTTAGTTGCCAAAGCTGCCCCCTACCAATGAAAAATAAATAATTTTATCCAATTTCCACATTCTTGTGTTAATATTAAGAACATTTTATATAAATATCTTTAGCTCAAATGTCTATTTATAGGAGGGAGTGGTGAGGCAGAAAATGATATATAATCTTTCAATATCTTAGTTCCTATATCAATTTAGGACTGCAGTAACAAAATATCACAAAATATTTAACTTAAAACACAAGACATATTCTCACAGCTTTGTAGATTATAAGTAATAAATTTGAAGTGCCAGGGGAATGATTTCTAAGGGAGGATTGGTTCTATATTTCTTTCCCAGTTTCTGGTAGATACTAGCAATACTTGATATTACTTGGATTAATCACTTAATTCCTCATTCTGCTTTCATTTCGTCTTTTCTCCTCTGTGTAGATGTGTCAATTCATCCCCGAATTTCTTTCTTATACTACCAGTCATTGCACTTAAGGCCCATATTAACCCAGTTTAACCTCATCTTTACTTATTTACATCTGAAAAACTCCTACTTTGAATAGGTTATATTCGGAGAAAATGGAAGTCAGTACTTTAATATACTTTATTTGGATAGATCACATATCCTAAGTAGATTATATTTAAGGAAAGAGCACTGCCACAGAAAACAATGGGTAATATACTCCTGAATGATTGTTTTCTGAACCAATCTTAAATACTAGTAAAAGTAAAAAATAAAAGAGTTGCGTATCGTCCCAAACCCTGGCTTAGTGTGGGGATTTTCTAAAGTTGGAAATGATGCACTATACCTGATTCACATATGACTAGTGAAGGAGTAAAGCAAGATTTCTGATTAGAAGGTCCTACCATCTACTGAATATAGTATATTGGGACATTTGCTTTTGAATTTTGAGTTTTAAATGTTACTTCTCTGGGAATTTTTTGCAACCTAGAGACTCTTCTTTTAGCCACTACTCTTAAATCTTACTGTGATTCTGAGACCTTCCCGCTAACACAAGGACTGTGAAGAAATGTCCCAAAATGCAAGGTATAGATCTGGTCAGTGTCAATACATGATAGAAAATATAATAATTCCAATGAAAAAGAGGAGCCATGAACACAAGATAAACAAAGTACAAGCTATGGGATAAAACTTTAAAATAAAATGATATTCAGCTTATCTTCATAAGTCTGTTATAAATGTATTGATATTTTTTACTTTTTATGATATATACAAATGAATATGACAAATGAACTTCTTAAAGGAAGAAGTTGGAACATATTCATCACAATACAATTTAGAGCACCTCATGTAATGTCTTGCCCATACCAGAGGTTTAAAGATTACCTTTAGAATAAATTGATGAAAAAATTTTAAATATAAAATTGGTGATACATGAATAAATCTGTGCATGAATTTAATAAACACAAACAAACAAGTTTGCTCAATTTTGACTTGCTACTACATCACAGTAAGGCATTACTTACTGTGTTGGTCTCACATATCATAACACTGTAGCACCGTCATCCCGTTGTTCATCGACTTGCTATAGCAGGCACCAGTAACATCTCCATTGTGAGACTTGTTGTTACTGTTTTTGGCATATCAAATATGCCATGGAAAGCTTTCCAGGATCTGCCGTGTGGGTGGGATACTCTCAGTAGCTTGCCGGGCTCTCATTTGCACAAGGCAAATGTCCTACCCACTGTGCTATTGCTCCAGTCCTCTAAAAGATTGAAATACTCACGTACCATGAACATAGAAATTTTCTCAAAATTAATAACTTGTTATTTGGCAAAAATTAACATGTTGAATAAAATTATACCTTGTCTTCTCATGATGTGCTATTCTTGAACTATGTTCAAAAGACAAAATTATTTTTATTTTACGAATTTTAATTATACAGAAAAGAAAAATACATTGAAATTATTTATATATAGATTAACAGGCTGTATTTATTTTGCAAAGTATAAAGAATTCAAATAATATTAATAAATTACTAATATGTCAGCATTTTAAGTTATCAAGCTAAGTTATGACTACGTAGGGATGATAGCTCACACATAATAGGGAAAAATGTCTAATTATTTGTTGTTCAATTGTAGTTATTAATATGTATATTTGCTTCTAAAATGTGTTAACATCACTTGCAGCTTAAAATAGAATACCTGCAAAAAGGTCATATTGTGAGGGATATGTTCTCCTACATGTATGCATTAAGGTGAAGCAGATGAGTATATTCAGACAATAAATTTGAATTTAAGTTCTTGTAGTTGTAACACAAAGTTTTTTACTGTAGTTTTATTTTCTGGTGAGTATGCTGTATTATTCAAATGCAGAGAAGTAATTTTCCCTGGATAATCTTGAGGAAGAAATGATAAACCTTCTTTTTTTATTTTTTATTAGTGAATCACCACGAGTTACAGTTACAAACGTATGAACTTTCATGTTTGCATTTTGTTTATATCCCTCCACCAGTGCCCAGTCTCCTCCACCAATGTTCATAGTATCCCTCCCACCCTCCCACCCAACCTCCCACCACCCCACCCCACCTCTGTGCAGGACATTCCCCTTTGTTTTCTCTCTCCTTTTGGGTGTTGTGGTTTGCAACAGAGACACTGCGTGGCCATCGTGTTTGGTCTATATTCTATTTTCAGCGCGCATCTCCCATCCCATGCGTGTCCTCGAACCACAATTTACATGGTGTTCCCTTCTCTATTCGAGCTGCCCCTTCCTCCATCATGTGGGGCCAGCTTCCAAGCCTTGGAGACAACCTCCTGGTACTTATCTCTACTATTCTTGGGTGTTAGTCTCCTATTCTGTTATTTTATATTCCACAGATGAGTGCAATCTTTCTATGTCTGTCTCTCTCTTTCTGACTCATTTCACTTAGCATGATACTTTCCATGTTGATCCACTAATATGCAAAGGTCATGACTTCATCTTTTTTAACAGCAGCATAGTATTCCATTGTGTAGATGTACCAAAGTTTCTTTAACCAGTCATCTGTTCTCGGGAACTCGGGTCTTTTTCCAGATTCTGGCTATCATAAACAGTGCTGAAATGAACATTCAAGTGCAGATGTAATTTTGACTGTACTTTTTTGCCTCTTCGGGATATATAACCAGGAATGGTATTGCTGGGTCAAATAGGAGCTCAATTTCTAATTTTTTGAGAAGCGACCATACTGTTTTCCAAAAGGGCTGAACCAGTCGGCATTCCCACCAGCAGTGTTGTAGGGTACCTTTCTCCACACATCCTCTTCAACAGTGGTTGCTTTTTTTAATTTTGGATGTGTGCCAGTCTCTGTAGTGTGAGGTGGTATCTCATGCTTGTTTTGATCTGCATCCCTCTGATGATTAGTGATGAATAAATGGTAAGATTGAATAAACGGTAACTAATCGGCAACCAGCTTGGTCTTCGTTCTTCCTTCGCCTGTCCTTGGCCAATGGCAATCCCAATCCAGATCCAGGTCCAGCCCATACACAGCGGCTCCAGACATGGGCTGTGAGACAGAGCCGCCTAGAGAGCCCGAGAACACCTCTCTTGCCCCCACACCCAAGTGAGTAGTTTTTAACACATGTGCTTGCTGGAGACACATTTATTTTGTTGTGTGGCTCACTCACAATCTGGTTGTCTTGCTCAACAGGGAGTGACTATTGCTCTTTATTCAATCACAAAGCACACTTTTGGGAGAATTGGACTTCTGACTGAGGTGCTCACTTTTAGTCTTTCACTCTTACACATATATTGTGCTCCAGAGTTCACAAATTTTGACATCTGGGATATGGTTTAATGCAGGTGACCAGTAGTGAGGCTCAAAATTTGTGGCCTCATGCTTGCAAGATAGAACACATTCACTCTCTCTCCCTCTCCCTCCCTCCCTCCTTCCCTCTCTCTCTCCTTCCCTACTTTTCCCCCTCTCCTCCCTTTTCCTTCCTATCCCTGTCACCCCTTCTCTCTGTGTCTGTCTCTGTCTCCATCTCTCTCATTCTCCCTCTCTCTCCAGACACATAGTCATCTCCTAAATTCCCTAATAAATATTTTGCTGTATCTTTTATACTTTAAAAGTTGTAAATCTAGGTTTATGAAGAATTACCAGAAAATTGAACCTATCTATTAATCTTTAGGTTAATAGTATGGCAGAATCACCTATTAGCAAGTTTATAAGTGCTTTAAATCCTTGACAGGTCCAGACTTACTATCTTTTCACATGTAGCCTCATTTTCCAAATTTTTCATCAAGATGCTCATAAAGCATCAAATTTTTTAACTTATCTGGTTTTGTAAGTTTTGTTTTTTTCTTTTTTTTTTTTTGCTTTTTGGGTCACACCTGGCGATGCACAGTGGTTACTCCTGGCTCTGCACTCAGGAATTACCCCTGGCCGTGCTCAGGGGACCATATGGGATGCTGGGATTTGAACCCGGGTCGGCCGCGTGCAAGGCAAACGCCCTACCCGCTGTGCTATCTCTCCAGCCCCAGTTTTGTTTTTTTCTTAACCTGATTTGACCGAACATATATGTATTCCTAAATCATTAATAAACTTGCATTTGAAGGCTATTGCTCTTTATTCAAAGTAGTAATAGAATCAGTACTAAGACAGCTTATTGGCATTTATTCTCTGTGATAATTGTCTTTGATTTATTTGCTCCATATTCTTATCATAAGGCATAACCTGCATTATCAACATTAAGTTAAATTTGGGCCCCATGTCTCCCTTTGAAGGGTATAGGAACTATAGACTACAGATATTCACAATGAGGTAGTTCACTTTTATTATATTATTGAGAAGTAGTTTATCTGGACTTATTTTTGGCTTTTACCTCCTCCCTTTTGGACTTTTATTCTTATCAGCTCATTCATTTCATTTCTCTTCTATAAAACTACATGCTCCCCTTCTCCTCTCCCAGTCAATGAAACTTGTTCAAAGAAGAAAGAGAAAGAACGAAAGAAAGAATGAAAGAATGAAAGAGAGAAAGAAAGAAAGAAAGAAAGAAAGAAAGAAAGAAAGAAAGAAAGAAAGAAAGAAAGAAAGGAAGGAAGGAAGGAAGGAAGGAAGGAAGGAAGGAAGGAAGGAAGGAAGAAATTTTCTGCAGATAAAAATATTAACAGCAGATATATGTCAAATATCAGAAATAAAAGATTAATTTTCTAGACTTCAGATCAAATCTTAAAACTTTCAGATAATTGGACAAAGATTTTGCAATAGAAAAAAATTTTGACTACTCATTGAATTCAGATAATGAGAAAGCTTGTTAAAATTTTGTCACTTTTAGGGAATTTTCAAAACACATAAATGCCATTAAATCTTCATATTTATTCCTTCAAAGGGAGCATAGCATCTGTATCTACACACCTGAGAGAGGCCCAAAAAACTTCTAAGAGCTTATCTTTAATCATCAGTACTATTATAAAATTTGACTGCAAGTCAGATGTTTCTGACCAGTCAATTTTAACAAGCTTCTATTCTTGACAGAATCCTGCCCCATATTCAGCAGAATCCGAAATAATGAAATTACTTGTTAAAAATAATGAGATGTGTTTGTAATGATTTCTAATCTATAGCTGCTGTCTATGAAAGATCTTTTCAATGGAAAAAATAATTAGATCTCATGGAGGCCTTAAATTTGTGATACTTTGTAAATGGTATCCACAAAATCATCCATAATTATAAAATTAATTATTAAGACTGACTAACAATAATCTTAGCAAAATTAGATCGATAATAAATTAAGTTACATTTGATAATAAAACCAATCCAAAGGGAAAAGACAAATAGGTTACAAAAGATATTATATGTATTTTGCTTAATCACTATCATAACATTTTGTAAAGAATTTAACTTAACAGAAAATAGGAACTCTAGTCAGTGAAGAGTTAATCTCATTTCTCAATCCATCAGACACTTGCACTCGTCAGACTTCTAAACACACTATTTTTTCTCCTTAACTGCCTCTTTCATGCTGTGAAAATGGAACATAATTTTTACTCAAAGCCATACAAAAGTTTAGCAAGCAATTTCTTTAAACACCACACATTTTTTAAGGGCAAGTGTTGGAGAGCAATAACTAACTTTCCTATTATTTCCAACAGTATTGATTGCCTAAGGCATTCGGCATTTTATTCTTTGTTTGAACCTTAGATTTTTTGACTGATTAATAGGAAGCAATATCTTTCTGCTAATAATAATTATCAAAATAATAACACTGTGTAAGTGCTTATTATGCTATATACTTGTCATGTTATTGTCTTATTCAGTTTTTACCCTATGAGCTAAGTTCATAATTATTCCTATTTTGCCTATTTTTGAAGTTCAGTAATATTTCCGTTGCTCATTGATTTGCTGGAGCAGGAACCAGTAACGTCTCCATTGTGAGACTTGTTGTTACTGTTTTTGGCATATCAAATACACCACGGGTAGCTTGCCAGGCTCTGACATGCAGGAGAGATACCATTAGTAGCTTGCCAAGTTCTCCAAGAGGGGCTGAGAAATCGAACACAGGTTGGCTGCGTGCAAGGCAAACGCTCTACCCGCTGAGCTATCGCTCCAGCCCTCAGTAATATTATGTTATCAAAAGTCTAACAAATTAATAGTTAAAGTATGATAAAATAGGGGCAGTTAGCAATAAAGAATTAAAATTAACAATGATTTTAGAATTCCATATTCATTTTTAGGAAATACATCTCAAAATAATATTTCTTCTATTTATGACTGGAGTGATAGCACAGCTGGTAGGGCATTTGTCTCACATACGGCCGACCCAGGTTCAATTTCTCCATCCATCTCAGAGAGCCCAGCAAGCTACCAAGAGTATCCCACCAGCATGTCAGAGCCTGACAAGCTACCCTTGGTGTATCTGATATGCTAAAAAGAGTAAAAAGTCTCACAATGGAGACGTTACTGGTGCCCACTCGAGCAAATTGATGAACAATGGGACGAAAGTATTACAGTACTACAATACTTTAGCTCAAAAACATGTTTAGTGTCCCATATTATCATCTCAGTCAAGTGCACTCTTTTTAACTACATCTATCTTTAGTGCTATTGACCAGATAGGTTATAGACTTAGCTGCAGACAACACTCTCAGTTGACACAGTGGTCATAACCCAGTCACTTGCAGTACCTAAATATAGTCCAATGCTGTCATAAGTTCAAATAACTCCAAAATAAACATTCTTGAATGGAATATCCTGATTTTAAAATAGAGATTAATTTTTCAAAAACAAATTTACAAGTGAAACCTGATCAAAAGACTGAGAATGTATATTTTCTGTTTTAAAATTCTGCTATAACACAGGAGAAATGGTTTCTTGGCTATACTCTCTGTAGTTTGGGAATTTTGCCTTTAGTGACTAATATTCTAGGCTTTCCTTGATTCACAGAATTTTACTACTCTGCTTCTGTTTCTATTTTTAAGTTATTCGAAATTATTCTCATTACAAGTGATCCTAGGCTTGGTACTCAATGACAATAAGAGTCAAATTTTATATAATTTGGATAAGTCATTTAAAATCAGGTGGCTCATCCCTAATCTAGTTAGACTGTTTATCTCTATGGGAACTAAGTCACAGTACAAAAGTTATTGACTTTTTTCAAGGGCAGCTTACTTTTATGTATAGAACTGCAAATTCATTGTTTATAGCTGTAGAACTATAAAAGCAACAAAAGAAGTAATTTTTTATTACTTTTTAGATAATATTTGTATCACTGTATCAACTCATTGCTCATTGATTTGCTCAAACAAGCACCATTAATGTCTCCATCATTAAACTTGATGTTATTATTTTTGGTATATCGAATATGCCACAGTAGCTTGCCAGGCTCTGCCATGTGGGCAAGATACTCTTGGTAGCTTGCCGGGCTCTCCAAGAGGGATGGAGGAATCGAACTCAGGTCAGCCACATGCAAGGCGAACACCCTACTCACTGCACTATCACTCCAGCCCAGATAATATTTGAGAAATCAAAATGAATCATTCTGCTCGTAATACTGAGCATCAATGATCGCTGTATCACTGTCATCTTGTTGCTCATAGACTTGCTCAAGCAGGCACCAGTAACTGCAACAATGATAAGAGTATATTAACACTAAAACAGAAAGAATTCATGTATAGCATATCCTACTCCCAGGTTCAGTAAATCAGAGATTCTCTCCCTACACTCACTAATTTCTTCTAGATGTGATTTTCAGTACATTTAAGCTAGAAAGGATACTTCTTCCCACCCTGAGTAAGATCTCTAAAATCAGAGGATTTAGAGAATGAGTAGATTTTGTTTAGAATCTTTAAATAATTTGATTCATTAAATTAAGCAATTTATCTAAGATGAGGATGACCCCATTTCTATTTTTTTAACTTTCCCAGGAGAAGATGATATGCAAAATGCATTTGAGAATATTGTTTAAAAATTATTATATTGTTATAAAAGAAGAATGTGTTATAGCATATTCTAATTATGTTATAGAATATTGTTAAGTCTCATTCATTAATTAGCAGCATCAATATCACACAAACTTGCTTAGAAATACAAATTAATTGGCTTAATCCCACATTTCCCAATCAGAAGCTAATAGTAGCCCCAAGAAGTGCTGATGCTTTAGCAAATACTCCAAATGATTTTGTTGAGTGCAAACATTTATGTAGGTAACTAAATATCTCTTGCCATCCACTCAAAGTTCTATAGAAGATATATAAGTGAATAAAGTATGGTCCTTGGGGTAATAAACATGTACTTCAAGACCCTTAAATATATATACAGAATTCAAACTTGACACTTACATTCAGATTTTTTAATGCTACTCAAGAAGTGACTAAAAACAAACATGCATGGGAGTACAAGTGCCCAAGAATGAATAGGGAAAATTCCTATTAAAATTGAGCAGAAAAATTATAATAGGAATAGGAATTGGATGCCCATGATGTGGCATAATAGAAGGTAAGAGGACATTTAGATGAATAGATTAATTTAGTAGAAGAGAGATTGAAAAATAATTGGCAGGTAGTAAAACTATAAAATATCTTGAATGTTACTCTAAGTCATCCAGATATTTCTAAAAATTGTCATAAAATGAGTCGCAGTTATCTACACAAAGCGAAGGAAAGGGACAAAGAAATTGCCACTTACTGAAAGGAGCTGGTACAAAAACCCAGAGGCAGGAAAAACCAGGGCATCTTCAATAGAATCTCAAATCAGAGACCTATGAGGCAGTCACTTAGGATTCAGGTTTGAGAGCTCATCTGTAAGGATGATGTGAAGCTGATTTTACAGAGGACAGATTGATAGGATTTGTGACCTTGAAATTCCAATTTAATTCTAAGAAACTCCCTTCCTGATTATACTTAATAGAGTTCTCCCAACTCTTAAGGCCTCCTTTATTTTTCATCCACAGTTCTAATTCCTTTCTCCTCATGAAAAACTAACAGGATAATCTGAATAACTAAAAAGTCTAGAAATATAATGATATAAAAATTGTAGAGTTTGTCAAAAAAATGCAGTGTTGGAAAACAAAATTAGTAAAGGGTGTGTGTGGAATACTTTATTTGCAACACTGACTTCTGTTTTAGAGGACTACCAGTTACAGTGGCATCTTGAAATAGTACCCAGTGACATAAAAACTGTAAAGACAAAACGAAAGCTGTGATATTTAATGGGTTTTGATCCACAGCAATTTTTTCCAATTTATGTAAAAGAATCTCATTTTCTTGACTGTAGTGCTGACACTGCATCCTATACACCAAGCCCTTTTTCCTGGAACCCAAACACAAACCCTAAGCTTATTCTCTGAATTAGAGCATGAGGCTTGGGACTGCCTCTCAGGTGCCTTATTTCCCTCATCATGGAGATGGATGGGTCCCAGGTACCCAAAGGATACGAGGCTACAGTATAGAACTTAGTAATTCATTCACAGTTTCTAAACACATATACTATGCCTACAAACATTTTTGAAAAGTAGTAGAGTGAAGCAAAATTTTGCTTCCCAGATATTGTAACAACCTATAAATCTATATCAATTTAAACAGAGTGATGCTGTTAAGATATACTCTAATAAACACAGGAGAAGAAATAGAAAAACAGAATCAGATACAAGTAATTCATACCTGTAAGGATATCACCTAAACATTGGTATAGGAAACAAATCTAGTGAAAAAGAAAAAAAGAGAGATTTTATAAGTAATGTCGGAAAAACCCACTATTTGAAAAGCATTAAAGCTTTTACCTCTAACTATAAAAATATTTCTATCATAAGCTCCAGACTGTCATTACTAAGTAATAATTGGCTCATGAGTTGAAATGCATAGCAGAAACTGTTCTATTTTGTGGAGAACATAACTATTGAGCCACACTTAGAGGAAATTACCGGTGTAGAGAGTTCTCCCAAATACTGCCTATACCCTGAAGTAGGAAATGTTTTATAGTAGTATGAAGGTAGCAGGAAAAGTCATAGTAAATTCTGAGATTCACCTTACCTTCTCCCTGCTACAAAGTTTCCCTCTTAGTTTTTATGGATGCCAAAGAAAATGTGGAACTCTGAAATCAGAGACAGATGCCTTTATCACTGAGAGCATAGAAAATGTGATAAGGTGTTTTTTTGCTTTTTTGGGTCACACATGGCTATGCACTCAGGAATTATTCCTGGTGGTGCTCAGGGGGACCATATGGGATACTGGGAATTGAAGTCGGGTCAACCGCATGCAAGGCAAATGCCTACCCGCTATGCTATCACTCCAGCCCCAATTTGGTGGTTTATATTTTTTTGTTTTGTTTTCTCACTAGCTGCCTAAATCCATCAAGTCCCCTGGGGAGGCTGGGTGAAAGTCAGGTAGAGCTGGGCTCAGGAATGCTGAATACATAATAATTTTGTGCTATAATTGAGGAATGCTGACATTTGAAAAAAAGAACATTTATGAAGGGGATTGCAAACAGGTCTCATCACCTTTTGCTCTGAAGGTTGCATTACTCTGGAGGAGAGTCTACTTATATTTTCCCAGGATTTTAATTATACAGCCATCCGTAGGAAGGTATACAAGCACATACAAGTATGTCGTGGAAAATTATTTCTCAATTTGTAAAACAAGGTTATTAAAGAAAGCACCTCAGAGCATAATGTAATAAGACTAGTAGACTAAATAAACCAATATGAAAATATCTATATGTACTTAGCAAATACATTAATGCTGCAAATAACATTTGCATCCCATAGTACTGTGCCAGGTTTACAGAAAGATGATTAACAAATTAGATTTTCATAAGAGAATCTATGTGTGTATGAATGTATGATAGAATGGGCATTTCCTCTGCCTCTATTCAAACTTTCATATCTTACAGTGAGACCAATCCAGGTCTCTAAAGGAAAATCAAGTTAAGGTACTCCTCAGGATACCACTTTTTTACATGCTGCACAAGAAGTTCCATGAATTTACTTACCAAATAACTCTGTTTTCACTTTTCATTGTGGATTTCATTATAGGTATACAACTCACTAAAACATAGTTGAAGGATGGCAACATTATCTGATGCCTTCAAACTATGATTAAATTAGTCACTTTAAACATGCCAAAGCCAGTGGGAAAACTCCTTAACACTAAAAGTCTCAGCCTGGCATTTTCTGCAATCTCGGTGAGTTTCACATTGCTCTAGGAACAGCTGGAGAGTTATGAACACAAAGATATGCTGATTCAAGTCAAGGAACCTAAAGAAAATCTAAATTAAACACATTCAGTTTCTGCTCATTCCAAGAGACAGTCAGGAGGAAATGGTCCCCTGGAAGCAGAGAAGGGTACCAGAGAAAAGTCAAAGGACAGACACCTGGAACCATTCCGTAAATTTCCTGTGAACTTGGTTCTTTTTTCATGGCTGCTCTTGCTGATTTGAAAGTATGTTCAGCTTGCAATCCTCAGGATATTAGTATTATTGTTAGTCAATGACCAAAGTTAATTGAAAGATGATATCATGCCAAAAACACACCACGTAGCAGAAAGTGAACCAAGCTTGCAGTTCAGTGTGTGAATTGCTACTAATTGGCCAGAGACCTCAGGCAAAGTTCTCTACATTGAATCTCAGTTTTATCCTTGATAAAATGAGGAGACATGACACTTAAAATCATCTTTCTGGAAAGGGACACAATCCCAAGGAGTTTCATTTTTTCCAGTTTACATTGCAGTACTATGACTTACAGTAGTAGTTAGGACTTCATCATAGATCATTTTGATACCACACACTCCACTAGTGTTTTCTTCCTTCTGCCAAAATCTCAAATGCCACTCCACCACCCCCCATCAACTCCTCCCTTCCTCTCTGCAAGTTACTCACTTCTGTGAGACTGCTCTCAGATTCACTTGCCTTTGCTCTCTTGTTGTGTATCTTTATCTGCTACACAGGAGAAAGATCATTATATATCTATCCCTTTTCTTCTGACTGACTTCACTTGCATGCTATCCTCTAGTTTCATCCAAGTAGTGACAAATTGCATGATTTCATCTTTTCTTACAGCTGCATAGTATCTCAGTATGTAGAACTGCCAAAACTTCATGGTTCATTCCATCTGTAGTTGGACATTTGGGTTGTCTCCCTATCCTATACTGCAATGAATTTAGATGAATATGAGTCCTTTTCAGTAGCCAACTTGAAGGAAGTGTGCAAGAGGGAGCTTAAGAGCAAGGCAAAACAAAACAAAAGAAACAGGTCTCCTATTTCCTTTCAACCAGTTCAAAGGCAATCTTATTTTATATAAATTTAAATGTACTTATACAATTGAATTTTAGATAATGGTATGCTACCAAAATGAATTAGTAAGTTCTTGGGGAAAAATAGTTCTATCATTAATATTCAAGTTTTTGCCCAAAACATTTTTTTCAAAAAAAATCAACAAACACAGACACAGACAACAGACAGATAGACAGACAGACAGACAGACAGACACACACACACACACACACAAACACACCACTCTAGAGTCCTTAAGTCTCCAGAGAATCAAAGTTTAGATCCATGTAATAAATGGAAACTAAATTGGGGATACAAATAGAGCATTTAAATGTAAAACAGATTTACAAAAGAGTTCATGATAAGAATGCTATGAAGTTTTATATATATATGTTTTAACTGGACTATATACTGACACACACACATATATATATATACATATATATTAGCTAGCATTATACCCTTGTTCACATCTCTTTTGGAATGAAACATGGGAACAAATAATATGGGGGGAACTCTATCTTTGTAACTATAGGTTTGTTCTTAGATATTCTAAATTATAGTTGAATCGAAATGGATAAACAGAAGAGATAAGCATAAGCGCAATGAAAATGTCCAAAATTCTGAAAAAATAAAATTTTCCTTTAAACACCTAGTAAGACAAGACAGGTGAAATTTCTCTCTCAATTTGTTTACTATTATTATGTTGACTTCTGCTTCTGTTCTAGGTCTTCCTTTTTGCTTAATGTTTGCTTTATTTACTTCGCTTATGCCAAAGGAAGGAAGGATAAGAAACAAAAGTGATATGTTTAGAGGGTCTCGTGACACAAAGAGTTTGCTCAAAATTCTGTTGTTTAGACATGATTCATGACATAGATGGTCATTTTCCTCATGAAATAAACTGGAAAATACAAGAACAAAAATTAATTAAGGCATAGGGGACAAAGCTTACCTCCTATAAATCAAAACTTATTTAATCAAATAAACAGGAAGTATACCTCCAAAATTACAACGAAACTTCCTACAACCACCAAGCTATCTACCCACATGCCAATTATTCTAAGGCACTTGGAAGGTGCTATTTTGCACATTGATAGACACTGGATTAAAGTAATGTGTTCAAAAATTCAAATATAGACATTAATTTGAAATATATAAATATATACATGGATCTTTAGAGAAAAATCAATGTAGAACATCTTATATTCATCTTATAAGAGAAGTGTGATATGCTGTCGGTTTTAGTGACATACATGTATGATAATATAGTGATGAGATTTCCATGAAAAAGTTTTCAAAAGCTCATGACCTATCACTTCAGATCATCTTCAGCTATCTTGTCTTGTAGATAAAGATATTTCATTTTCCTGGAGCTTAATTCTGGACACTTATTTTCACTGTTGTAAAGGGATAGCAAGAAGAAGTATAGTATATATGGAAGATAAAATAAGTAAGATTTAAGATTTTTAACCTAAAATCATCCCATTTATAATCATCCAATTGAAAGACAAGCATATTTATTCTGGCCATTCAAAATCACTATAACCCACCTAGAGATAAGGTGATTGTCCTGGATTTCTCCTTCACGTCACTCATCACACAAAATAGTTGCTGGATGACTTTATTTATAGAGTTTATCTCTCATTTTTACTCCTGTATGCCAAGAGTTGAGCATATATTAGGAACTTAATTGCATTCGTGGTAATTGAAATGACCACAATAAAATGATAAAGAGGGGACTTTCTTTAATGTATTATATACTGGATAAATAGAAAATAAAGATTATTTCCTCATTTATTGAAGTGATCAAAATTAATCACATGTCCTCTACTTCAGAGTTACCATTGTTACCCCAAATTAGAAAGCACATTTGAGTACTTACTAATCATTGACAATAAATATTGTCATCATTAAAAAACATTGGAGGGCCAGAGTGGTTGTACACTAGGTAGAGCATTAGCCTTGCACAAGATTGATCAGGAATTCATCCCTGATATTCTACAAAGTCCCCTAAGCACCACCAAAAGCTTGAGCAAGACTGAGTGTGGCCTGCAAACCAAAAACAAACCCAAAAGCCCTCCACATTACTCTTGGAAAATACTTGTTTCAGAGCTGTGTACCAGAGACTAATATGGCTGAGTCAACAGTGGTTTGCTGACATCTGCACCAGCAATGAGAATTAACCATCACTCCAGTTTCAAAGAACTTGAGATTCTAAGTAATTAGGTGTACCAATCAGGAGATAGGATGCTCCTTTAATCGTAGTTTAGAAGTTTAGAAAGGCCCATAGTGAGGCTAAAGCAATAGCACAGCAGGTAGGGCATTTGCCTTGCACGCGGCAAACCTGGGTTCGATTCCCAGCATCCCATATAGTCCCCTGAGCACTGCCAGGAGTAATTCCTGAGTGCATGAGCCAGGAGTAACCCCTGTGCATCGCCGGGTGTGACCCAAAAAGCAAAATAAAAAAAAAAAAAAAGAAAGGCTTTTTTTTTTTTACTACTTTTTGTGTGTGTTTATGTGTGTGTGAAACTCAAAATATTTGTAGGCATGATATCAAAGTATGATGGAACATATCTTCCTAATACAAATATATTTGTATATATATTTATACAAAGTATATATACTGAACAAATGCATTTTTAAAAATTGGATTTTATTAGTAAAAAATAAGCAAAATAGTGAATAGGATAAAATATATGTATTTCAACAAAAGAGAATAAACCATAATCGAGATAGAAATAATCTAAGACAGATTATTTTCCTATTATTACTAAGCACTGGGGAAGCCATCACTGATAGTCCTAACTAGTTACCCATGTTCTGATGACTAATATTGTCTGAGAAAAGTCACAGAGTTGAAAGATATGTAATCAAGAAGAAGAATGCAAGCTGGTGAATTTCCAGACTGGTGTCAGAGGACTTGTGAAGACTTAAACAGAAGATAAAGTGTAAGTGCATATGGGCTAAACTTTGGGTCATAAATAAAAAGCTTATCAGCATCCTGCATTCTTGGGAGAGCCTTTAGAAATGGTAGCAGCCTGCCCTGTCTTATGCTATCAGAGATTGTAACAAGGTGAAAAAGTGCTCAACTACACTGTCCCTTTTGTCCTACCAGGTGACACTGCTTTAGGATAGAGAGGCTGTTTCTTTGTTTGTTTGGTTGTTTGTTTTTAAATCAATTAGGGACGAAGGCAGCTTGTCTCCTCGAGTGCCCTTTTGGCCTTGGATGCTATGAAAATGCTTAGAAGACCTAACAAAGACCTAACGAAATGACAACTGAAGTTGTCAGAATAGCAGATGACAGATGTAATTGTTGTAGCATGGTTAAGAGTGGGTTCCTTTTGCTGAGAGCTTCACTTGTCCTTGGAGCAGCTTGATGTTTTTTTTTTTTTCCCCTCCTGTGAGATTTTTCATTTTCCTTTGAGCTTCACATGTTCAATAAGAGCAGTTTGTTGGAAGATGAATGAGGTTAGATTACTGTTTTGAGTTTATTGTAGAGCTCCTTCTGTTTCCACAAACTCAGTGCTTATCTAAGAGCAGGTATACAAACCAATGTGATGCTACCAGGAACCAATATATTGAGGGCACTTTGTGAAAGAAAAATAAAGGGGATAATAAAACACGACTAGTTCTTGGGTCTTTTCATCGATGATCTAAGTATTCTGTTTAGAATTAGTAGGTAGTCTGTTTAAAATCTGAATTCTATTTCCAAGTATATAAGCAGTAAGGGGTGCAATTTTGTCAAGCAAGTGTTTGGTTAAGAGCTACACTGGAAGTAAGAGAGAGTTTTTCGTAGGCTAGGAGGAACTCCTGATGGCAACATTTTCATCTCCTCACTGTGCTCCCTGGTGATTTGTTCCTGTTGCTCTGTGGCAGCTATTTATTTTGCTGCAGTTTCCATAGCTGCTGAAAAGCTTACAGCTCCAGGGTAAGTGCAGTATCTTATTCACTGTATGCACAACGTCTATTAGGAACAATGTGGGTACCTCATAGCTGCCTAATGATATAAAAAAGGATATGTTTGAAAATATAATCTGACTTCTTTCTTGGTTTACATTTAATTCTGTTAGCTTATGCAATACATTACAGTCTAGATAAAAGGAGTGAAGCTTTGAAATCAAATCCAGTTTCTGGATTCAAACTTCAGTTTCTTCAAGTCTTTACATGAGGAACTTGAGAAAAACACTTAGTTTCTTTGATCTTGAAATCTTGGAAGGATTCTACCTATGCTCACTTTCTTTTTATAATCACATATATATATATAGTTTTTGGAAAACATCTTGAGTATTAAAGAGCTCAGTAGACCAAAGAGAACAAGAGCACCATCCTGTTGCTCATCGATTTGTTCGAGCGGGCACCAGTAACGTCTCTCATTGAGAGACTTATTGTTACTGTTTTTGGCATATCCAATACGCACAGGTAGCTTGTCAGGCTCTGCCATGCGGGCTCCATACTCTCAGTAGCTTGCCAGGCTCTCTGAGAGGGGCGGAGTAATCAAACACGAGTCAGCCGCGTGAAAGGCAAACGCCCAACCGCTGTGCTATCGCTCCAGCACAGAGCACCATAATAAACAAAATTTAGAATTATGATTATTTCTTGCAAACCCAAGTATTGCCCTCATTAGACAATATGGCAAAACTTTTAACTATAAAAATATTTCAGTTTTGGTTGAAGGTCTCTATCTGAAGTTTAGTAAGGCAAAGGATCAATATCATTCCAAATTTAGACAAGTTATATTTAGTCATCATCAGAAAGCTAATGTTACAGGATGATTCACTGGTGATTGCTAAAAACTGAAACATTTATTCAAAGCTTTGAAGGTTAATAAAGCAGTGCTGAAAGATACCCATAGTCACACAGATAAGTAAATCTACATGTCACCACCTTCAATCCAAAACTCTGTGACTGAGAAGGCAGCCCAGATATCCTGGGAAGA
The DNA here is from genome assembly GCF_027595985.1 of Sorex araneus. NCBI lineage: Eukaryota > Metazoa > Chordata > Mammalia > Eulipotyphla > Soricidae > Sorex > Sorex araneus. The sequence continues at coordinate 176,777,554 of NC_073313.1, read as the reverse complement.
GTGCTCCCAAAAGTAACAAATTTGATCTCTATGCCATCATCAAATTCCCTCTGATTACTGAGTCAGCCATGAGCAAGATAGAAGATAACAATACATTTTTGTTCATTTCGAATGTCAAGGTCAATAAGTACCAAATTAAACAGGCCATAAAGAAGCTCTATGACACTGATGTGGCCAAGGTTCCCACTCTGATTAACCCTGAGCAAAAGAATAAGGCATATGTTGACTATTTCCTGCCTATGATGCATTGGATGTTGTCAATTTAATTGGGATTATCTTAAATGTCCGAATGCTTAATCCTAAATACAATTTACTTAACCATAAAAAATTTTAAAAAGCAAAATATTTATACTTTTCTCATTCTAAAAATAAGAAAATATGCCCACGCTATTTTTCATACCTCTGAATGATGAAATTAATTTTGTCCTATTGAAGCATCACAACTTAATTATAACTATAAGCAGTAGCAAAATATAAAGTAAAACATAATTTTATTCATTATAATGTTTACTTTTTATCCATTCCTTTTTAAATCATTTGCTTCATTGAGCACTTACATGGTTAATTTCTTTGAATCATTCTAACTCCTGAGTTGTGGCATTTGGGGGAACTTTATAAAAACCCTCATTAGAGAACAGTAATCAGCATAAAATAGACTTAAGTCGTGCCCAGAAATCTTTATGAAACAGTTAAATGGTGTGGACTTTAAGTTAAAAAGCAAGACCTGGGGATGTTTTAAATGTTGGAATAATATTTCTTAAACTACTTTCAAATAGTGCTCACTTTGGCAGCATTCACTGGGTCATTTCATCTGCTATTAATGTAAGGGCACCTCCTTTGGAGGTGGTCTCCCTGTGTATGCCATTACTGACTTCTTTACTGAGAAATCCCATAAGATAAAGCTCTTCATTGTCTCACACAGCTGGAAGAACACTGCTGGCCATGAATATGGAAAGCAGTGCCAAGAACAAAGTGACCTATCAGAGAGCAAAAGAAAAGTCTGAGTGGAAACATGATTGAGAAATGAATAGACTATAGTAACTGGATAACAATATAATATGGATAAAGAATGGAAAAGTTTGACTTTAACAGAAATAATAGGGAAGGATGTAAGAAAAATTGATGACTTCAACAGACCATTATTTCATAAATTAGATAGTGTTAATATTTACTCTCTTCTAGGATTTTTGTGAGAATTAACCAAGCTGACTTATTTGAAATGCAGTGTGTGCTTACAATAACATTTAATGTTTCATCTCCCCTTTTAGACAGACAGGAAATTAAAGTCAGATATCGAAAGAAACTTTGAAAGAGCTGTGTTAAGGGCCAAACAACTCATAGCTATGCCCTCTATAATGCTTGGTTATATGAACTTTATTGAAAGAGTGAGGTTTCTATCTCTTACTTCATTTCAAACTATTTGACTTGAAACTCTGTCTTTTGTTTTCATAAATTTTCCATTGTATGCAATAAGGAATGTTACCATATACTTACTGGTATTTAATAATCCTTAGGAAAAATAATTTGAAATTAGTGCTTGTTTATGATCTATATGATTATAGAAGTAAATTTAAGGCTAGGTCTAACTCTGTCCATGATGTCATGAAGCAAGAGGCTATCTGGAAGGTGAAGGAAAAGGGAAGACAGATTGGGGACACCAGTGAATGGCGGTCACAATCAGACATCCTTTGGGTTTGGATTGAGAGTAATTGTTTAATTAAGGCTCAGAGAGTTGTCCTAACTTCTTCATATTGTACAAGAACTAAAAACCTCTAAATGCTAAAAGATGAAAACCATTTAAGTTATAGAAAATAATTAGTGGTAAAAATAATGGCTCAGCAAGGCATCATATAAAATGGACAATGACGAGATGCTAAAGCAGGGAAGGCATTTCAAGGCATTACACCGGACTGTATGGAATTGGGCTTGATTTCTAACCAGCTTCGCAAACAGATTCCCAAGATCTGCTGAAACATATTTCAGTAACTGGGCCCACCATCTACCTGCACTGCCGTCAGTTGTTTCCAGCCCTTCACCTATCCTCAGAGAATCTTGAATTAAGAATTATTTGTCCTTCACTTCCTTCCAAATCATGTAAGATTACACATAATTTTCTAAAGACATAAATAGTGAAGAATTCAAGTCACATTCTACAGAATCTAAGGTTCTAATAACTACACTATACATATCATTTTTCCTTTTCTTTTTGTTCTGTTTTTTTTCCAATGTGCCTTTAGAAACAGAAAATAACAGGATTGCTAAAAGCATTTGAAATGCTAGAAAGATTGAAACATAAAACCTCCAACAATACTTTTATTCCAGAGGCTGATTTCAGTTCATTAATTCCACGAATGTAGAGTATACAGATGTTGAATTATAATTCTGAATGCCTAAAGTATGAACCAATGTTACCTCAGTAAAAGTACATTGATAATTTTTGCCATCACATACAAATGATTCAGCAAAGCATCTGAATTCATTATTTTCTTTTGTATTTGTTGGGTTGTGGTTAATATAACTAGAATTGAGAGGAGGAAAATATTATGTTATCAAGCCAGAATTGACATTCCCAGACTGCCCAGTGAGTGTGGTCATGGTTGCTACGTCTAGTCCTTTCATGAGATAAGATGGCATTTATTCTTTTCATTATGCTGGCTTCTGTACTGATGATGCAAAAATAGTTGTGTATAATACTGGTGCTAAGTAATATTCAAGGTCCTGATACTAGACTTGACTAATACTTTTGAGTAGCACTGTAGTTCCGTTGTTCATCAATTTGCTTGAGTGGGAACACTAACGTCTCTATTGTGAGACTTATTACTGTTTTTGGCATATCAAATATGCCATGGGTAGCTTGCCAGGCTCTGCAGTGCGGCCAGGATACATCTGATAGCTTGCCGGGTTCTCCGAGAGTGACAGAGGAACTGAACCCAGTGTTGTCCACATGCAAAGCAAACGTCCTACCCGCTGTTCTATCGCTCCAGTCCAATAATACTTTTGAGTAGCATAATATATTCTGTTTTTCAAAGCTACTCCCAAGAAATCAAATAAATGTGAGTTGTGTTTAAAATTGTGTTGATTGAATATATAATTTAATTTTTATAGACCTTTGATTACACAGATTTCTAATATTTTTCTATGAAGTTGAAGCTCCTATAAAACTCATTCTATTAACCACAATACTGAGGCATAGCAATTATTTCAAGGAAAAACATGTGTGCAGCTGTTTGAGCTGTGACATAAACTGGCAGCAGTATTTATTTTTTTGGGAAATTTTTCCAAAAGCAATGCTTATTCAAACCTAAATTCTTAGGAGATGCTTTCTAAATAATGAACTAGTGAATTTGTCACTTCAAAGAAAAAAGTAACAGTGTTTAGGTAAAAATTCAAATTCTGAAAAGTGTATATCTGCTACCTGCATACTGACAGCTTCCCAGTAAATGATTGGACTTTTGATAAGAATAATGTGATATCACAAATATAATTATCTTATATTATTTTATTAAACATGTTAGCATTAGTTTACCTGTATAAACCAGTAGACAGATAATTTTCAAACGACAAATCTATCAGTATTACATAACCATTACAATTAATGTATAAAAGATAAAAAACCCCATTCGAAGTGTAATAGTTTTTAAACATCTTGATTTCCTTTTCAATGCTACACTACAACTTATTTTTTAGGAAACTCTTAATAATTTGTGTACTGCTATAGAGAACAACCACAATTTTCTGAAAACTTTATAAAATTAAAATTTTTTCCAACAGCATACTTAAGTTTGTTATTTTTTATCAACTAAATTTATATAATACATTTAATTCTAGAAAGATAACAAAAACTGGATACCTACTATGGAGTCCTGACTCTAAAATGGATTGCAAAAATGTTTAATATTGGCCGAAAAATGTATAATAGTGTCACTTCTCAGTATTTTGAGAAATCTAATTGTGACTTACGGAAAAATGCTAGTGAAAAGTGTTCTCATTGTTATTTAAATAAATCATCGAATATATACTTTATTATTTTTGGAGGGACACACCCAAATGGTGCTCAGGACTTATTCCTGGCTCTGTGCAAAGGAAATATCAGGGATCAAACATGGGTTGGCTGTATGAAAGACAAGTGGCCTACACACTCTAGAATCCCTCCAATTTTGAATATACATTATAACTTTTAGTATCAACTCCTCATAAGTTTAAGTAGCTATAAGTTCATATCAATAAAAGCTCTTTGAAATTTTACACAATTTTAAGAGTGTAAAAGAATCTTGAGATCAAAAAGTTTGAAATTCGCTGACTTCATGCAAGTCAATGTGTTCAATCTACCATTGTAAAGTTCAGCAATATAACAAACTCTCTGAGACAGAGGCCAAGAGAAAAAAAAACTATTGAATGACCTTTGTCTTAGATAAACACTATTCTCACACAGTTTCATATAAATTATGCAAGTAAATGCGGTATGCTCAATAGGTCTCATTCTGTGAAACAATGATTTCCATCAAGGTAGTTGTCATAATTTCCATTCATGCAATATTTTTGATAACAATATCCAATTAGCACATCCATTTTATGTCCACTGCATTAATTTTATGTTAAAAGAAATCCAATGGTGCTCAATTACATTGCCTCCAAATTAAATTAGCATTACATGAATTTAATGGGTATCTTAATTAGACCATGCTGTTAGGAGGATCTTATACAAATTAAATTCCACCTCTGCATGGTTCAACCGTCTTTGTTAAACACAGGATAAAAATCCTTTAAAACACAGAGAGCATAAGAGTACACCAAATTGCAAACAGAGAAGCAAAATAATGAGAACATAAGAACAAGTATAAGCAAGAATTACTCCATCCATAAATTTATTTATTGCTTATAAAATTCTTCTAATTGCAGTAGAATATCTTTTCCACTAAAACTAAATCTTTGTTTTGAAAAATAATGCTACATGGTATAAGCCCTGACATAAATTTAACCTTTGTGAAATTATAAATTATTAGGTCTAATCTTATCTGGGGCTGGAGCGATAGCACAGCAGTTGGTCGTTCTCCTTTCACGCAGTCAACCCAAGTCCGATTCCTCCTCCCCTCTCGGAGAGCCCCGCAAGCTACCGAGAGTATCGAGAGTATTGAGCCCGCGAGGCAGAGCCTGGCAAGCTACCCGTGGTGTATAGGATATGCCAAAAACAGTAACAATAAGTCTCTCAATGAGAGACATTATTGGTGCCCGCTCAAACAAATCGATGAGCAACAGAGTGACAGTGACAGTGAATCTTATCTAGTTTTGACCCACCAATTCAATTTTCCAATTCTTATTAAATTTTAATTTTGTTGAATAGGACTGACATGCAATCATACCACAAAGTATATAAATGGCAATTCAACAGTAAAATATTTTGCTATTCCTCTGTATAACTGATAATAAAGGGCAACATACATGGAATAAGTACTATGCAACCTGCTAATTGCATAATTAATCTTTGAACCTTATTACTTTTTTGAAAAATAGCAATTATCATAAAACATTTATAACTGAGAAACAAAGGAAGCCCAGAAGTTGAGGAAATTTCCCTGTATCACACTGATATAAAACAACAACAACAACAAAAAGATTCTGCTGATTTCAAAGTATGTTTTGTTGCATGCTTTACTAAAAGTTTTGTGAGATAGCTGAGTTCTCTGTCAGTCCAGGCATACAGCCTTATTTGGATTCTTTCTACAAACAAAATGCTTGGTTGAAGAATTTTTCTGGTTGGAAAAAGACAAATACTGGATGACCTCACTCCTATACGGAATATAAAGAAACAAGGCCAGGGCCACTGAAAACAAACTCCTAGTTACTCCCAACACAACTGAGGAGTCCAATAAGAGTGGTGGAGTGTGAAATGGGGGAGGAAGAGCATGAAGGGACTTGGAAGACTGACACACATGAAATGAAAACAATCAATGCCAGGGTAGCGTCAGGGGAAGCAGCAGGGGAGGGACCCTTGTCCACTGCTGGTAGTAGAGATGACTGTCTGGCCTTCTGAAAACCAATATAAACACTTCTCAAAAAACTAACAATTAAGCTTCTATATGACTTCACAATTTCCCATCTGCAATGCTAACCCAAGGATCCAAAAACTCTGTTAAGAAAGGGTCTTTGGGAGCTGGAGAGATAGTACAGTTTATGTGGAGTTTGTCTCAGGCCTTCAACACTGGCTCAATCCCCAGCACTATATCTTGTCTTGTTACCTCTGCCAAGAGAGACCCATGAGTACAGAGCCAGGAGTAAGCCCTGATTTCAGCCTGGTGTGGCCCAAACACCACTACAACTTCTTTACTCTGTCATTGGACATGGTTTTTTTTATGGATTCTGGTGTAAACTGGCTATCTTTGATCTATTTTGAATTGATTTGACTTTTTGTGTATAGTGCGCGATATGGATCAAGTATCCAACACTCAAAACAATGTTGTATTGTAGCACTGTAGCATTATCATCCCATTGTTCATCGATTTGCTCGAGCAGGCACCAGTATCGTCTCCATTGTGAGACTTGTTACTGTTTTTGGCATATCGAATATGTCATGGGTAGCTTGCCAGGCTCTGCTGTGTGGGCGGGATACTCTCAGTAGCCTACTGGGCTTTCAGAGAGGGACAGAGGAATCAAACCCAGGTCAGCCACATGCAAAGCAAATGCCCTACCTGATGTGCTATTGCTCCAGTCCAGTGTTGTATTATTTTAAGTAATATTATTTTTAATAATAGGCCCATATTTATTTTCAAGTTTTGCATCCTATTGTTATTGGGATAACAATTGTCCATTTTTAACAATAAGCCCATTTTTAAGTTGGTTAGTATATCTTTTTTTTTTTGGCTTTTTGGGTCACACCCAGGGATGCACAGGGGTCACTCCTGGCTCTGCACTCAGGAATTACCCCTGGCAGTGCTCAGGGGACCATATGGGATGCTGGGAATCGAACCCGGGTTGGCCTCATGCAAAGCAAATGCCCTACCGCTGTGCTATTGCTCCAGCCCCTGGTTAGTATATCTTTGAAAGTTAACTGACCTTTTTATAAAGTTGAATTCCGTGGGCCCCCACAGATGGCTTATGTGAGGCAGAAAGTGACAATCACTTTCTCCAGATCCACCTCTGCCACACTGGGACTGGTTTGGAAGGCTAGGATAATAAAATCTGCAGTTGAGACCCTGTGCCACACCAGCCAAAGCCCTACCAGTCCAGTTAGGTGGCTGTCAAGCCACTTGATCTTTTTCGTATGGGGGTTAATCCCTACCATCTGATTTCTTGGAGAGCTTTGGACTGAGGCTGGAGTGAGGAAAGCCAGTCCTAGACCACCTTACCCAGGCTTTACAGGTCTTTGTCCTTCACACCGAAAATAATTTCAGGAGTAGAGGAGCAATGGTAAAAGCATATTTTATTTGGAAAGTTTGGGAAAAGGGAAGGAGGGAGAGAAAAAGTGAGAGAGAGTAACATGCTCAAGAGAGAACACAGGTTTCTCCAAACTTATAGGGAACTCTACAACACATCTTAAGAGCAGAGATGTGGGCAATACATGTGCTTAGGCACCACATGCGTGGGCACAAGCAGCACATGGACTCCAACAGCATACATACACACTTCCTTTTTTCATGGGGGCTTTTATAGAATTTTTCCCAAGCTGCTCTATGTGGGTCTTCTAGCTATTTAAGAGTCTGTTGCTAGGGTGGTGGCCAAAAGGGTAGGGTTTGGAATGGTCAATAGTACTCTTTGAAATTCCTTTTCTTGGCCTTACTCCTGCTGAAGCTTCTCTTGGAGAAGGATCCAGCCTTCTTTGGTTCTGTTGGCACCCGGTAAGGTAAAGTCTTTCAAGTCTTAGTTTCTGTGTCTACAAGGTGGGCTTTTTGCTGTGCTATTGTCTTAATACTTGGCACTATTAGTTTTAATGCTTCCTAGAAATTTCATTGTCATGGTTGGGGGCAGGGGGTCTTCCCTATCTACCTGCCTACATCAAAGTCATTTTAAAAACTGTATAATTAACTTTTATTCAAGAATACTGTCACTTTGCTTTAGTATGACTTCAAAAGTTTTTATGTAATTAATTAGACTCACTTAGTCATTGACAAGGTGTTATATAAATCACAAAGGCGGCAAGGTAGGCCGATGATCAACCATATAAGAAAAAAAATACAGTTTCTAAGGGAAAAAATAGCACAAGCTATATTATACTCTAAATTTTTTATTTCATAAATGAGGATAAATGAATTCAACCTGTTAAATTTTAAGCTCTAGGTCTCAGATTACTAAGTCTCCTGCTACGAGAGTCAGAATGAAGAATTCTTGTTATTTTCTTTGCATTAGTTAGTTGTGGCCAAATTTGCCTGCAAACATAACATTTGAGAAGCTGCATAAAGCAACCTATGGGTAAAGAGAAAAGAAAGTGAAATTTATCAGTTATGCAGGGGGGTGTGTTTGGGGGGTGGGGGGTGGGATGTATACTGGTTTGTTGTTGTTGTTGTTGGTGGTGGTGGTGGTGGAATATGGGCACCGGTGAAAGGACGGGTGTTTGAGCATTGTATAATTGAGACATAAGCCTGAGAACTTTGTAACTTTCCACATGGTGTTTCAATAAAATAAATTTTTTAAAAAAAGCAACCTATGGGAGGAGGTAGCATTTTTGTGTCCATCTATCTTGTGAGTAATGATAGATTTGTAAATCATTATCCTAAATAAGTTGTTAGGTTTCCTCTGAGTTCTTTGTCTTAGGGATCTTAGAAAAAGTGAAATATGGCACTTGCATTAAAGACAGAGAAATTATATCTCATATTTACATATTTTTCTCTTGTGAACTGGTCCATAGTATTCCAATCCAGGATTAACTTAAAGTATAATGTGCAGACTCACAAATAAATCTTGTAAGAAAGCCATAAGCTGCAGAAATGTCACCACATCCCACACCAGGATGAATTTATGCGGGACACCTTGGAAGGGGGAAGTGCAGATGAGCCCAGCACTTGCCCAAACAGAGCCCCAGGCAGCTGAAAATTTCCAGAACCCAATTATCACCATTCTCACAGCCAATCTCCACAGGTTTGAAACAAGCCCCTCAAGCATGAGAATGAATCTGCTAAATAAACTGAGGTATGTGGTTTTGGTGACCAAAATCTCCAGACTCACAGAGTTGGGAATGGGTAACCTGTACCCATCTCCCTGTGCTTCCATATACCTAGCATTCATACCTATGAACTTCTCTGTCACCATATAAGCTCATCAATGGCCATGGTAAAGAGACTCACAAATATATCTCAGAAGAGAGCAACATGCTGCAGAGATGCCCTTGGAACCTAAAGCCACTATCCAGTTAAAAATTTAACTCCAACTCTATCACCCTATTAAAAGTTTTTGAATTCCTGGACATCTCATACTCTATGCCACTGATGTACCAAGAGAAACACACCGCATTTAATGGGGTATAAAGTAGAAGGCAACCAATCTCAATAAAAAAACTATTATACATATCATATATATAATAAATATATTAGCATACAAGGTTCAACCTATAACATGTTAGAACTCTCTTAAACGGACTTAATGGCACCAAGGTGAGATACAACAATTTACACACATTTTCTTCTAAGGAAAACTTTCTGAACCATTTTTAGCAGATTATTCACAACAAGCAATAGAAAATAAATTACTTAGAATCTGCCTTTGGGCCAGGCTTGGGTGGTGATGGGAAAGTTCAAAATAATGGTGCTGGGAAGGTGTAATGGTGATGGGATTGGTGTTGAAAGATTGAATGTAATAAATTACTGTGAACAACTTAAAGAAAATTTACATTTTTTAAAACAAGGATAATGTGTTTCCCAGGCTTCCAGAATTAGTCAAGCAGTCTTCCTTGATCTGTCAACACATCTCAAAATCTATTTTCTTATTCTTCAATATTTCCTCTGGAACTCAGATGGTTAAGAGACAGTACATAGATTACATCAAGAAAAACTTCAGTTGGATTGGAGAATTTAAGATGAGAGCGGGATGTCAGTAAAAAAAAATCACATTGTTAAGAAATAGTTCAATGATTATGGTTTGAAAATAAACTATTTCAATTAAACACACTTTTTACTTGCTTTCTTTTTTTTTATTTATTTTTAATTAGAGAATCACCGTGAGGGTACAGTTACAGATTTATACACTTTTGTGCTTATACTTCCCTCATACAAAGTTTGGGAACCCATCCCTTCACCAGTGCCCATTCTCCACCACCCGTAAACCCAGTGTCCCTCCCACCCTCCCCAATCCCATCTCCCCCCCACCCCACCCTGCCACTGTGGCAGGGCATTCCCTTCTGTTCTCTCTCTCTAATTAGCTGTTGTGGTTTGCAATAAAGGTGTTGAGTGGCCGCTGTGCTCAGTCTCTAGCCCTCATTCAGCCCGCAACTCCCTTCCCCCACATGGCCTTCGACTACAATGTAGTTGGTGATCGCTTCTCTGAGTTGACCTTTCCCCGGAACGTGAGGCCAGCCTCGAAGCCATGGAGTCAACCTCCTGGTACTTATTTCTACAGTTCTTGGGTGTTAGTCTCCCACTCTGTTATTCTATATACCATAGATGAGTGCAATCTTTCTATGTCTGTCTCTCTCTTTCTGACTCATTTCACTCAGCATGAAACTTTTCATGCCCATCCACTTGACTACAAAATTCTTGACCTCCTTTTTTCTAACAGCTGCATAGTATTCCATTGTATAGATGTACCAAAGTTTCCTCAACCAGTCATCCGTTCTGGGGCATTCGGGTTTTTTCCAGATTCTGGCTATTGTAAACAGTGCTGCGATGAACATACATGTGCAGATGTTGTTTCGATTGTACTTTTTTGCCTCTCTGGGATATATTCCCAGCAGTGGTATTGCTGGGTCAAATGGGAATTCAATATCTAATTTTTTGAGAGTCGTCCAAATTGTTTTCCAGAAGGGCTGAACCAGTCGGCATTCCCACCAGCAGTGAAGAAGGGTCCCTTTCTCCCCACATCCTCTCCAACAGCGGTTGCTTTTGTTCTTTTGGATGTGTGCTAGTCTCTGTGGTGTGAGGTGGTATCTCATGGTTGTTTTGATCTGCATCTCTCTGATGATTAGTGATGTAGAGCACTTTTTCATGTGCCTTTTGGCCATTTGTATTTCTTCCTTGGTAAAGTTTCTGTTCATTTCTTTGCCCCATTTTTTGATGGGGTTGGATGTTTTCTTCTTGTAGAGCTCAACCAGTGCTTTATATACCATTGATATCAACCCCTTATCTGATGGGTATTGTGTAAATATCCTTATGTTGGGCTTTGCATATTAATCAACACTATATTATTTAGGTAATATTTAAAAATAATAATGACACAATTTGGGATACATACCAGGAAGTGCAATTACTGGATCACGTAGGAGTTTAATTGGTACATTTTTGAGCTATTGCCGTACTATTTTCCGTGTTAGCTGAACCAGACAATATTCCCACCAGCACTTAATGAAACTTCCTCTTTACCACATTTTCACCAACACAGATCATTTCTTTTCTTTTTTCAAGGGTGTGAGATGGTATTCTATTTACATTTTGATTTCAGTATCTCTTATAAGTGATGTGAACACTTTTGGGAGGTTTGTTTTGGATCCACACCCTGTGGTTCTCAGGGATCACACCTGATGGGCTTGGGGTTTCCTATGAGATACCAGAAATCGAACATTTATCTGCTATGTGCAAGGCAAACACCTTTCCCACTGTACTTTTCTCAAGCATCCTTTTTAATGTGCCCATTGGCCATCCAACTGTCTTCTGATTTACATGTTAATTTACCCTTATCATTTGTAATATGGTTATTGAATATTTTATTGTTGATATGAGTAACCATGTTATATGTCTTAGATATTAAACACCTCACCTCAGAACACAAAACCATTCATTTGAATAAGCACATGGACCCCTCTGTCCAACACCTATATGTGATACTTAGGGAAATAACTAACATCTGAAATAGGCCAAATGTCCAACAACAAGTGAGTGGATAAAGACGATGTGGTATATATATATAGATATATATGTATATATATACATATGTATATATGTATCTATATAATGGAACACTATGGAACTTTATATATACACACACACACACATATATATATATACAAAATGGAACACAGCTAAAAAAGAATGATGAAATCATACAATTTGCTGAAACTCAGATGGAACTGGAGGTTATTCTATTAGGAGAAGTAGTCAAAAAAGAGAAGAACAAATACTAGATGTTCTCACTATTATGTGGTATACATAATAACATGACAAGAAAACGGAAAGTATCAAAAGTGGGCCAAAGTTTGGCCCTAGACTATAGTAAGAAATAGGCCTGGGGATGAGAAAAGATGAAATTGGAATAAAAGACAACATAGATCAAGGATTAGACTTGATCCTTAGACTCACAAGTTAATATATATACATATATATGGTTGTGTGTGTATTGTGTGTATAAATATATATACATATATATACTGCTAGAGTAAACAGTGCTATAATTATGGAAATCAAACAATAATTAAACTTAGAAAGGTTTGTTTCAGCCAGAGAAATAAGTATACCAGGTGCAGTTCATGCCTTGCATGTGGATGACCAAGGTTCAATCCCTAGAATTCCATACAGTCCCCCAAGTCCTACATGAGTGATCCCTGAACACAGAGCACAGCCAGGTGTGGCCCAGAAAATCAATGAAAAAAAATGTGTTAAGGAGGTATCGGGGGATGGGGTTGTGTGGGAGGGAACCTCAGGACAATGGTGGAAGGATGCTGACACTGGTGGTGGGGTTGGTATTGAAATATCACATGTTTGAAATTTTATTATTGACTCTTTTATAAATAATGCTGCCCTAATCTAACCTCATTCCCTGTATATTCTCGTTTCTACAACCTATAAGCTTCAAATTTGCACAAGATTCATCCTATAAGATGATCTTTGGCTTCAGTTAAATTGAATATGTCACCCAAAGCCTGAATACTTAAGGATTCTTCAATGTTCTTACTATATCCAAAATGGTTTGTACATCCTCTAGCTTCTACCTGATCACCCTTGTTATCCCATCATATCTTCTGATTGCCCTTACTGCCATTTCCAAAAAAGTTTTATTGCCTCTTATTGATAGTTGCTTAACTAATACCTAACTATTCACAACTACCTCTGTGATTCACTGTTTTAGCAGATTGTCTGCTAAATTTGCTTATCTCCAACAGAAACAGATCTGCGGAAAGACTAATCCAGTTATATTGTTTTTTCATGGGTTGTTGTAATGAGGGAGGAAACATTATGATCTGCAAGAAGAGAAAATGTCAGCTAGAAGCATATTTTTGATGCAGTAGGAAAAGATACAAACAGGATATGTATCTTGAGAAAACCAATTTAAAAAGGTAAAACGTTTTGGATGCACCTGGATTTTCTACGTATTTTCTTTTGGCAGAAATGTTAAAATAATAGTCATTGTTTTTGCTCTCTCATAGTCTAATTGGAAAATAATTCATCAAACTGGTGACCAAGACTTGATCAAATATTATGTATTAAGGTAACAGAAAAATGCTACCTGTTTAAGAGCAGGTAAGACACTTGTCCTGGATGTGTCTGATCAGGGTCTGACCTTGGCACTCTTCATGGTCCTCTAAGCAGCACCAGGCTGGGAGCAATCCTGAGCACAACCGGGTGTGGCCCCCAACCCAAAATAAATGAATAAATAAATAAAACCATTAAATAATAAAAATATCACTTGCTTTGGTTACATGGCTAAAAATGTGCGGGTTATTTTTTTAAAAGAATCAGATATGCATTGCAATTATTATGTTAACAAAAATTGGAGATGGCCTGAAGATATCATAGCAGGTAATAAAGATCAGATCAAGCTACTATATGAATGAGCTGTATAGCCACTAAAGTGATAAGGAAGAATGTACTAAAATATGTAGAATAACAACAGTAACAACAATGAGCCTCATTTGCTTGACACAGAAAGAACCCCAATACAGCAGCGTTAAGAAGGATGAGCAAGGAGAGGCTGATAAAATCTTAGGGATGAACTAGACTACCAAAATGAAGAAAGACTAAAATGACTGTCTGTACTTTCAACGCACATATGCTAGCATTGGAAGCATCCATGGAGGACCTGATGATGCAAGCGCTGAAGATCAAGTTCTACATCATTGGTCTGACTGAAATGAGAAGGCATCAATCACATCACACCATTTCGACACTGGAGAAGAACTGTTCCTCAGAATGTGCAACAACAGAGGCAGTGGCATTGATGTCCTTGTCAACATGAACTTGGCCATGAGCATCGATTCATTTGAATGCCTCACAACCCAAATCGGAAGATTACGTTTGAATAGATGTGGCTCATTGCCAGCAGTTTCTATCTTCGTCATCTACGCACCAACATCCAACTACGATGAAAAAGAAATTGAGAAATTCTACATGGAGCTGGAGAAGTTCTATAAAGAAGACCACAACTTCTACAAGATCATTGTCAGCTATTTTAATGCCAAGATAGGACTGAGAAGGTTGCCTGAAGAACTCCACATCAAGACCCATGGGCTAGAATGGAATGAACAGGGTGAGAGACTGAGTTCATCATGTCGACCATGACCATCCATGGTAACTCACAGTTCCAAAAGGCCGAATCCAAATGTTGGACATGGGAGTCTCCCAGTGAACATGATGAAATTGACCACATCCTATTCAATTGAAGGTTTTCCCTGACCGATATAGCTGTTGTCCCAAAATTCCAATTGGATCAGACCACCATCTCCTTCATGCAAAATTCTACTTCACAGAGCAGAGATAAAGGTCTGCAAATTTTAAGTTTAAGAGGAAAAATCCCAGAATGACAACCAACTGGGAGCTCTTTGGCACTATTGCAGCAACATGGGAAGATTCTGTCATTGACAACATCAACGAGGAATATAATCGACTGGTTCAGCACTTCCATGACTGTGCAAGGAATACCAAGAGTGGGAAAGCCACAAACAGACGCCTGTCTTTGGAAACTCTGGAGCTCATTCACCAATATGGTTTTGCACAAGCCTCAGGCAATCACAACCTAACATCTGAGCTTGCAAAGCTGTGCAGAGAAACAATAAAGGAAGACCTCAGAGAGAGAAGAGCAGCAGTGTTGACTGATGTGGCAGAAGCCAGGAAAAGTATTCGCAACGCTTGCCTGTCCTTCGCTAACTACAGACCAAGATGACTGCCCTTTGACGTCCTAATGGATCTATCACATCTTCCAGAAGGGCAATGGAGAGGATTATTCACGACTTCTACTCGGATCTCTGACAGCCACGTCCACCTGCCCACATATCATTCTGCAGGATGAATATGTCGTTTCCAATGTTCCCCCTTCAGAAATCCAACACGCCATTTCGTTAGTAAAGACACATACAGCACTTGGTCCAGACAAGGTCAGAATTTGAATACCTGAAGAATCTGCCACCAGTGCTTTTCAATACACTGGCTTGGCTCTTCACAAGCTACCTGTCCATATGCAAGATTCCATCCCAATGGAAAACCAGCAGGACTGCTCTCTTGTACAAGAAGGGAGACATCCACGACATTGGCAACTATTGCCCAATCTGCCTGTTGTCTGTCGACTACAAATTGTTCACTCGAGTCATCCTGAATAGAATAGGCAGAACACTCAATGAAGGACAACCATGCAAGCAAGCCAGGTTCCAAAAAGGATACAGCACAATCCAATCGACCATATCCACAAGGTGACCAAGCTCATTGAAGTTTCACCAGCATTCAAGATGCCGCTCTGTCTAATGTTCATCGATTTAAAGAAGGCCTTTGACGCAGGAAGGGGGATGAGGGGGAAAAAGGAAAAAAAAAAGGGGGGAAAGGAAAAAGAAAAAAAAAAGAGAGAGAGTTATGTCAACTATAGCGAGTTTTGTGTTGAATTATGGAATGTAATCAAGGTAAAGAAAAAAATGAAGTTAAATTCATTAGTTATACAGTAGGGGGTATGGGGTGGGGGCGGGGGGTATACTGGAGTTTCTGGTGGTGGAATATGGGCACTGGTGAAGGGATGGGTGTTTGAATATTGTATAACTGACATATAAACCTGAGAACTTTGTAACTTTCCACATGGTGATTTAATAAAAATTTAAAAAAATTAACAATAAAAAAAATAAAAAAAAAATAAAGAAGGCCTTTGATTCTGTTGAGACTGAAGTGGTCATCGAAGCCCTAGCCAAACAGGGCATTCAAACTCAGTACACCAAGATCCTCCACGAGCTGTATTATGAATTCACCACGAGGGTCTCACCATTTTATAAGAAATTGATCATTGACATAAAGAAAGGGGTTCAGCAGGGTGATACCATGTTGCTGAAACTCTTCAGTGCTACCCTCAAGAACATCATGTGACGACTGGAATGGGAAGGAATAGGAGTGAAGATAGACGGTTGGCAACTATACCACCTCTGTTTCACTAATGACATCATTCTCATAACACCAAACATTAGCCAAGCGGCACAAATTGGGGCCGACTTCGACCTCGAGTGTGGAAAGGTCAGATAGCAGCTGAATCTCAGCAAAACAATGTTCATGAAAAACGGACTAGTCCCTGATGTTCTATTTGCTCTACAATGGAACTAACATCTCCAAATGCAGCAGCTATGTGTAATAGCTATATATGTAATTTATTAATATAATTTTATGTTAAAATCCTCTGATATATAAATTATTTTTCCTAAAGGAGAAAATATTAAATGACTCCAAGAACCTGAAGACATTTGAGTCCATAACATTTCTGAGTATTTAAGTTTAATATTTACATAACACAAGAAAATTTCTGAAACTGAAGCATATCATAACACTCTTCAAAAGAGAAAGCATTGTCCATTATGCCAGAGTAGATGAAAGTTACCCAGTCTATCAGGTCTAATGCAACAGTTTATCATTCCTTGAACCTATGTCAATCTTTTCCATGACTCCATCGCTTTGATGCATCAGTCCGATTCTAGATTTTTTTTTTTTAGTTTGTGAACTTGTACTCATTTGTCTCAAACTTGCTAAAATAATACTGGTTAAATTGGGGACACTGGTGATAGGAAAGTATAGTGGTGAAGAGAAGGGTGTCAGAACATTGTATAATTGAAACTCAATTATAAACAACTTTGAAACTGTGTATCTCACTGTGATTCAATTAAAAAATAAAAGGAAATGTTTATCAGACTTCCCACTAAAAATAAAATAAAATAAAATAGAATAAAACAAAACAAAATAAAATAAAAAAAACCTTGTTAATGGCGACTTTTCTTCTCTAGATAGCTACAACAGTTTTTCCATAGTTCTATAAAAATACATATTTATGGAATATATACAAATAGCTATTTCAAAATTTTACATATGTATTAATAAATTTAGAATAAAACATATCAGTGTAACACTATGTTTAATTTACAGAGCGATTCCTAAGCACTGGTCACTATTTTAAGTTCTTTCAGAATAGATTAAATTAATTTACTCTTCCCAACAATCTTATGAGATAGGTAACAATACCGTCTCTAATTTACAGTCAAGCAAAAGATACCCTTTCTTGATGGATGAATCAATTTTGTATTTGTATTTTTAATGTGCCTGCTCGAGCTAATCGATGAACAATGGGACAACAGTGCTACAGTGCTTGTATTTTTAATGCTAAGATGTAAAATGAACATAGCAATTTTTTCATAAGTACTCTTGAATTGGATTGCTTTAGAAACTTTAATTATTAAACAAATGCTTTAGATATAAAATAAAACTATTTCTCAAAGCAACTTTTAGATACTGCAATCAAAAAAGTTTGGATTAACTCAAGATTTGAATCCATCTGCTGGTTTATATTTTGAGATTTTTTAAGAGAAAAGAAAATTGTTTGTGCTACAGAGGTCTTTATTTGAACTGTTTGCTTGTTTATTTTTCATATTGTGATATTTTTTCACATGAGATAAAATACTTGTTTTCACTTTTTAGTAGAAAAAGGTCATGAAAAAATTTTACCAGCCTTGATGTTTCTCTAAATCTCAATTGAAAATCAGTTCTATAAAAATACCTTAAATTGCAAGAACTATGAGCATATCTTGGTTGACCTCAAAATACAATTTGAACAAATAATGTGTTTTCCAGCTTGCCTATTTTATATTTAGAATGCGCTTATTTTTTGAAATGAACTGGGGTGTTACTGACAGTATTTTGGAGAATGCATAAAATTTAATATGTGTAATAATTTGATTGTTTCTGTAAGTAAATTTCATGAGACAGTTTCTACTTTTGGTTGCAAGACCACTCTGTGTGTATACGTGTGTGGGGGTATAGATTTTATTATATACTAATGATTGCAATTTCTACAGTGTATTTCTTCTAGACACTGGTTTACAATACTGTTAGTGATAGAGTTTCATTCATGAAATATTCCAACCCCACACCCCTCCCAGAGTATCCAGTTCCCTCCAGTATTGTCCCAATGTCCCCAGCCATCATTTCACATCACTTGTATCACTTGTCATCCCTTTGAGCTTCGATCTGCTCAAGCAAGCACCAGTAACATCTCCTTTTGTCCCTGTCGCATGCTGGTGTAGCCCAATGATATCTGCTCGCTCCAGGAACAGGAAGAGCCTCAAATCATTCATTCAGGATTTTGTTGAAGAAGTCTGACTATCTCATTGGTGGGCGGACACATGGTCTTTTTTTAACAGCATATTAACAATATTTAATACAGGGGCTCAATGGCTCCAAGATGAGCCAAAACAATTTTCACACAGAGTGTCTGGCCCGAGTGCCTGGCTGTCTTCCCTTGGACACATGGTCTTTTGATGTCCCCTGGAATTCAGTCAGTAACAGCTCTAGTCCGGTGGTCATCTCTAAATCGCATTACATGTCTGGTCCATCTGATTTTTAATGCCTTGGCAAATGAGACAGCGTCCCTGATTCTTGATCATTGACAGAGGTGGGAACTCTGGATTCCTTCTCTCACTTGAGTGAAATGTGATACTCCTAGCATAGCTCTTTCAATTCCTTTTTAGCATTCTCATCCTGTTTGCATAGGGCCCAGGTCTCTGAGGCATATGTTAATACAGGAAGAATGGTGGAGTCAAAAAGATGTGCCCAGAGCAGGAAGTTCTTTGTCTTCTTAACCACTTCTTCGACACTCTTGAAGTTGTTCCATGCTGCTCTCTTCCTCCTGTGCAGTTCTGGTGCCAAGTCATTTCTCATATTGAGTTCTTGACTCAGGTACACACAGCTGCTGCATTTGGAGATGTTCATTCCATTGAGAGCAAAGGGAACATCAGGGACTAGTCCATTTTTCATTAACATTGTTTTGCTGAGTTTCAGCTGCAGTCTGACTTTTCCACACTCAAGGTCGAAGTCAAGTCGAGCCCAATTTGTGCCACTTGGCTAATGTTTGGTGTTATGAAAAGGATGTCATCAGCGAAGCAGAGGTGGTATAGTTGCTGACCATCTATCTTCACTCCCATTTCTTCCCATTCCAGTTGTCACATGATGTTCTCGAGGGTGGCACTGAAGAGTTTCGGTGACATGGTATCACCCTGCTGAACCCCTCTCTTTATGTCAATCATAGCTTCCTTTTAAAATGGTGAGATATGCCAAAAACAGTAACAGTAACCATCTCACATACATGCTTCATATACTCCTATTCTCCTTTTGATTCTACAAAAGAACAGTTATCAGTTACTGTTGCCTTTGGGCATTTACTATTTCCCATTATATCCCACATATGAGAAAGATAATTTTGTGTCTGTTCCTCTTCTTCTAACTTCACTCAGCGTTTCTTCTTTCACTTTATTTTTTTTTCATTTGATAATATGCTTTACAAGAGTTTCCATGTTACTGTATTATACTTGCAATGTTACATCACTACCTCTACCAGTGAGTCAGTAACTCAATACCACTGTTCCAAGATTCCCTTTCACTCCTGTTTTTGTTTTTGTCTAGGCTGATCATCTATTAGCACCATGCAATTGTTTCCATTGGATATTATCTTATCTCTTGCATTGTTCCTTTATATTCCATGTAAGAATGAGATCATTTGATTATTGTCTTTTTCATTCTGACTCACTTCACTTAGCTTAATACTCTTCAGTTCCACCTAGTGAAAAATATCTGACTGAGGCATCACTCGCTCCATTGATCGCAAAAGCTCACTCAGCAAATCTAGCTGGCTAAGCATGGCCAACTTCCTCTCTGAATACTGACAGACCATTGTTCATTCCAGGATATATAAGTAGCAATGTTAAGCTGATAGAGGCTCCAAACAAGCTGTTCAGTTGCATCAATCTACATGATTTTATTTTTCTCATAGCTGGATAGTATTCCATTCTGTGTATATGATACTTTGTCATTCATATGTTGTTGGGCACTTGGACTATTCTTATAACCTAGCTATTATGACTAATGGTGAAATAGTTATTGTGACTGTGAATATTTCTATGAAGATAGTGAGCCAGATATCCTTGCAGATGAATGTTTTGATATTCTTGGAGTAGAAACTAAGAAGGGTAATCACTAAGTCATATGGAAGTACTCTTCCTAACTTTCTTGGGAGTCTACAGTCATTTTCCATAGGTTCTGACCAAACAATAGTCCCACCAGCAGTGAATGAGGGTCTTTTTTTCCCCTTACATTTCCTGAATATCCATTGATGGTACATAGCTTTTCACATATCTGTTGGCAATCTTTATGACTTATTTGAGGAAGTGTCTGCTTTGCTCCTTTTCCAACTCTTTGATGGCTTATTATTTTTAAGCTTTGTCAGTGCTTTATATTCCTTGGAGATTAGTACTTTAACCAAAGTATTATCTGTGAATATTTTCTACCATTCAATGTGGTGTCTTTATTTGGGACATCATTCCTTTTGCCATACATAAGATTTTTTTTGTTTCATGATCACGATCATGATATCCCATTAATCACCGATTTCTCAGGTGGGCTCAGTAACATCTCATTTCATCCTTTCCCTGAGATCTTACAAGTCTATCTTGACTCGGCCCTCCTAACGATGTTGCACTGGGGGCTCTTCAAGTTCAGGGGAATGAGATCCAGCTTGTTACTGGATTTTGCAAATGAATACCCCATGGGAAGCTTGCAAGGCTGTACCATGTGGGCAGGAAACTCTCAGAGGATTGCCAGTTTCTCCCAGAGGGAGAAGTAGGCTAAAGATATCGTGCGGCCGCAAAGCGGCCATGCACTTCTGAGAACTTGCTTTTAAGTCTCTCTGGATGGTGGCCGTTGATGGTATTACACACACCTGGGTTCCTCTGCCGGTACCTGCATGCATGAAGCCTGTCCAAACGTGTGGAGAGGGGCCTTGAGCATGGCTGCAGCTAGGTTCCGGTGGTCTTCGGACACTGGCAGCTCTGCTCGGGGTGGGGAGGAAAGCTGGAGCCCATCCCCTCCGAGGAGCCCCAGGGAAGACAGCCAGGCGTGCGGGCAAGAGACTCTCTGCATCACTGTCTTCTTCTTTGTTTGTTTAATTTAGCATAATTCCACTTGTTTATTTCTTTTGTTTTCTCTTCCTCTCTTGTTTAAATATCATCACACTGTCAGTCTTGTTCATTCAGATGCTCCTTCAAATGTAAGATAATGAAGCAGTTTTTTTATTCCTATTATATCTATATGGCATCTCAACATACTTTTAGCTTTATATTGTGTCTTATGTTATCTAAAACATGCCACTTCGCTCATTCTAACCAGTTTTATTCTTCTAGGTCCAAACTGTCAATCATTCTTACAAAGCCTTTAATATACGTCTGGGTTCATTAGGTTTTATCTGGCAAAATTTCAAAATCAGCTACTTGATACAAATATAAAAGTATTCCAACACCACAGCCTTTATCAAAGTATCAGCTCCTCTCCATTATGTCCCCATGCCCCACCCCATCCTATCCAACAATGGAATGCTTCTTCTTAAAACCCAGTTCTCAGTTTCTGTGGCTATTAAGTATTTGTTGCTTCCTTACCGTTACTTTACATACTACATCTGAGGAAGAACCTTCTGTATTTGTCCCTCTGTAACTCTTTCACTAATTTCACTGAGCAGGACACACTCCAGATCCATCCACATAGCACCAAATTACATTAGACCCTATCATTATCAAGAGTTTAAACCACGGTGTCTAAAAAAAACTGTTTTTTAAAAGGTAATATACACATGCCCAGGAAAGCAAATTCTGTAAGTAAAATTTGATTCTTTTTACTTGGTCATCTTTTCTAACAGTATCTTTTTCAAAATACTCTTTTACCTTAGGCAGTAGGAGGGCAACTAAAATTCAAAAACACCTCTCTCAGAGTTTAAATTCCTAAGATAAGAAAAATTTATTGACCTTAGTATATATGACTTGCTAGTTATACTACCAGAATGCACATTACAATAGATCTGGAGAACAGATTTTGCTGAGAGTCCAAGAGATAGATTGTATGCATAATCCTAGCACTAATGGAACATTATTAGCATTGTTAAAAGGACATATATTCAACTTGTGGATAGATTATTTCCAAAAGAAAACTAGAAGAGCTCGTACTAGTCAGGGTGATGAATTCCTGGTAGGGAATAGTAAATATAATTTAAGTTACATAACATATAAGTTATATTTACTATTTATCATATTTTAAAGAAGTAAAAGCAAAAGCCACCAATATAGAGCCAGAGTACTTGGGAAGAATGTACATTTTAAGATCTTATAGTATGGGTTTTATTCAGATCATCCTTTTTGAACCTCAGTTTCACCATCATAAAAGTATACAAAGATAATGTCTAATTTCTGAAGGTTGAAAAACAAAAATAGTATAAGTAAAATATCTGTTATATAATATGTTGCTTGTCACATAATAGTCATTAATCAAAAGTTAGTTTTCTTTGAGACGAAGATCAGTTGATCTCATCTAGAAAATCATCCTCCATGATTCCAGTCTTTTCGTCCGTACTTTATGATAAGAGGTTGAAATTACAGTCCATGCACAAATAAGCACTCAATTGCACATAGGCAGTACAGTTTTTGTATGCTGAACTTATAAAAGTCTTTTTTATTATTATTTTTGGTTAATTATTTTTTCAAAACCTATCCCTTCACCAGTGTATATTCCTCACCATCAATGTCCCCAGTTTCCACACCTATAACCGCCTCCTTCTGTAACAGGTAGTTTTATTCCCTCTCCTTTCCTTCCCCCCTCCCTCTCTATCCTTCCCCCTTCCTCTCTCCTCTCTCTGCCTCTCTCTCCTTCTATTCAGGTATTTCAATATTTTGCCTTTTTCAGGTGTGTGGGGGGGTCATTCTCAGCAATCTTCAGGGATTGCTCCTGGATCTGCAGTCAGGAATCACTCCTGGTGGTGCTCAGGAAATCATATAGATGGCAGGGATCAAACCCGGGTCAGCCACATGCAAGGGAGTGTCCCCATTGTGCTATGATCCTGGCCCAGATTTTTCAAATCGTGATTCAGCATTGGGAGGTTATAGGAATCCAGGAATTTATCCATTTTTTCAAGGTTCTCTTGTTTTGTGGCATAAAGATTCTCAAAGTAATCTCCAATGATCCTTTGTATTTCTATGGCTTCTGTTGTGATGTTCCCTCTTTCATTCTGATAATGGTATTAGGGTTCTCTCTTTCTTTGTGGGTGTTTCTAGTGGCTTATTAATCTTATTTATTTTTTCAAAGAACAAGCTCTTATTTTCATTGAGTTTTTGGATTGCTTTTTGGGATTTCAGCTCATTAATTTCTGCTCTAATTGTATTTTTCCTTCCTATTGCTGCTTTGGGCTCATTTGGGGGATATTGTTTTAAAAAATAAATGCTTCACCAAGAATACTCTACCTGGCTACATGCTCATTCAGACTTGAAGGAAGGATAAACAAATTCATGGATAAACAACAACTCAAGAACTTCATAGACTCAAAACCAATCTTGAAAGAAGACCTACTGTAAAGCAAGAAAAACCCCACAAAAGCAACAGCTTTCTAAATAGAGACAGCACAAAACCCCATGACAGTAATCTCTCAACATCAATGGTCTAAATTCAGGGTGGTAAAATGGGTTAAATAATTTAAAAAATTGATTTAAACCTTCTGCTTCTTACAAGAACCACATTTGAGTAGTCAGAGAAAATACATACTCAAAGTGAGAGGCTGGAAAACAATTCTTCAAGCAAAAAACTCTCTCAAAAAAAGCCAAAGTGACCATACTATTATTCATTTAGCAGATTTCAAGAACATTTGTAGCCACACAATAGTAGTTGGAGATTTCAATACCATTTTGTCACCTCTCGATATATCAACCCGACTGAAACTCTGCAAAGAAATACTGACTTTAGGATTAAATGGAGGAGAGGGGACCATGTAGATAAATGCATGCTTTTTCATCCCCCAAAAGCAGAATATACATTCTTCTCCAGTGCACATGTGACATTCCCCAAGATAGACCACATGCTGGGCCACCAAACATACTTCCATAAAATTAATAGGATAGAAATTGTATCAATTCTCTTTTCATACCATGAGGCACTGAAAATAGGAGTTAATCACACACAGAAACAGAGAATCAAATCAAACACCTGAAACAGTTCTCCACTGAATAACCAGTGGGTTAGAGAGGAGATTAAAGTGGAAATCAAAAGATTCCAGGAAACAAAGGAGAGTGAGGATATGAGCTACCAGTACTTATTGGACACAGAAAGTGTTAAGAGGAAAGATTTTTTAATTTTTTTATTTTATAAACTATTTTGCAATATTTGGTTACATTTAATATTTAAACACCAATCCCTCCACCATTACACCTTTATACCACCATATTATGGGTGTTTCCATCCCGAACCCCAATCCCTGCCCCAAAGCAGAACCAAAAGTAATATAATATTTCCTTCCAAAGTCGGTTGCCTTCTACTTGGAATCCCATCAAATGTGGTGCAATACTTTAGGAGTATGGGTAAGGTGTGTCCTGAAGTGTCATTCAGCCACATATGTGGCCACATGGTCTAGAAAAAGGTTTACTGGGGTTCACTCATGGCTGAGGCTCACCTGAGCGTGTGGGGAATGGCCGTGGGCATGGCAGCAGTTGAGTTCTGGAGGTTTTCAGCTACTGGGGCTGAATCCCTTTGGGCGGGGAAGCATCTCATCTGCCCCCCTCTGGAGCAACATGAGTGAAACAGCCTGGCAAGGGGTCCAGCGACTTGGTTATGGCGAATGTCATGTTGTTTTCTTCCGGGAGTGAAGGACATGTGATCTGGATGGTGGCCGATGACGAGACTATCTGGTACCAGCGGAGGGTGGCTTATGGATGTGACTGCTGAGTTGCCGGATACTGTTGAGGGATATACGGGCAGAGGATCTCTGTTCCTGTTCCCGTTGAACCCAGAGTAAGAGGAAAGTTTATAGGTTTGCAAGCAAACACCAGAAAGGAGGAAAGAGCCCACATAAATAACTTCACAGTTTAAAGTCTTAGAAAACAAATGTTTTCTTTCATCAACTAATTTCCAAGTTCCATATGGGCTGAGACCATTTTATTGTGCCTTATGTCAGCACTCAGTCCTGGTATAGTCTCTCAGCAGTCGGATTAAAGCAAATTCTAGAACAATTGGATTACATGTATGCAAACAGAAGAAGTTATAAATATTATAAAGCCTGGGAAAAGTCACAATTAAAATAGAAAAGTACTAGTATACATTTATTTGCTTCAAAAGTAGAAATAAAGGGACAATGCTTATTGTTATCCTACTAAAATTATAAAGATCGTCCTACGGGGCCAGAGATAATAGCACAGCAGGTAGGGTGTTTGCTTACATATTTTCAATACAGATTCAATCCCTGGATGCCCATATGGTATACTGAGTACCTCTAGGAGTGATCCCTAAGTACATATTCAAGAGTAATCCCTGAGTACCATCTGGTGTGTGTCCCCAAATAATAAAAAAGATGGTTGTAAAGTCTTTTGAAGATTACTTCCAATTCTCTTGAGCTTTGTCATATGCAACAGGATTACTCACACCCAAAGAAAAAGGGGATTCAATATTGGTACTTTAATGATTTACTACTTGGTGAAATTGAAAGGTTAGGTTTTTGGAGAACTAGATTTGATCGGATATTCACCATTTTTAAATTTCTGTGAATTTAGGCAAAATATGTCATGATATTAAACATAATAGAAATCAGTGAGGGGTCTATTTGGAAATGTGAGTTCTAATTAAAATGGGGAGGATTTAATCTCAGTTGGGAAAGCAACACACATTATAAAAGATAATATTTATCATTATGCCATTTGAGGAAAGTAGAAGACCTAAACGGGATTAAGTCTGATTAAGTTCAGCATCTGCCTCTTTACCCTTGTGAAAGGTGAATACTACACATAATTAGCTTTGCATACTCTCCAGCTGGGTGAGTCCGAAGCTGATTCTTGTTTCACTCTCAATTCTATCTCCATATATTTCTCATTCTAAGTAGAGAGCAAAATGAGACAATGATTGGGACTAGGTTCATCTCCTTCAAAATCCCATAAAGATTTTAATTAATTATCCCCACTGTGCTTTTTTAAATGCTTAATGGTTCTATATTTTGATTTAACTTATTCATCACCTTACCAATGACTTAATAATGAAAATAAGATTCAGTCATTGATACTCTCCCAGTAGATATATTAGAATTTTATATAGTCAATTCTCCAAGATTGGAGAATGTCAAATGGTTATGAGGGGGGAAAAAGTCTAAGAAATGCAAAGATACTTAGAGGAAGATCAATGGAAAAATAATGCATAAGTCACCAAAGTCACCAAGGTGCTGAATTCAGTTCAGTTTTGGTGAAGAACCTGTATAAGAATAGATAAGATATGGATTTTCAGTGAATGTGAAGATCAGAAACTCAACCTGAATTTTCTATTTTCCCGTTGGTTGGTGTGGTAATTCTTCTGAGACCTTTAAAACATACACCTAATCATACAAGAAACATGACTGAAACTTCTGGTGATTGTGCTAAATGAAGTCAGTAAGTGAAAGAAAATTACTATACAACTTCTCTCATATATGAAATATAAATAATAAAAGCTATTATGAATGATTCTGCAATAAATATGAGTGCACATGGCTTTTTGAAATGGTGTTTAAGGCCCTCTGGGCCAAGAAATGGATTGCTGTGTCATATGGAAGCTCAAGTTTTAATTTTGTAGAAATTTCAAGTGTCCACAAATTATTAGTAAGCTGTGGAAGATATGCAGTGGAACACTACTCAGCTATAAGATGAAATTATGCAATTTGAAGTATGAATATAACTGAGAGGTGTCAAGCTGTGTGAAATGAGTCAGAGAAAGAAGGACAAATGCAGATGATCTTTCTCACAGGTGGAATTTAAAGAAACATAGTAAAAAAATAACAAATGGCCAATGGTCACAGACCCTGAAAATTGAACTACAGAACAGAGTGGTGTTCTGTTCTAAAGGGTGAGGGTCAGGGGAGAAATGAGGGAAGGGTGTTGAGAGGGATGAGCACTTTCAGAAATTGTTGAGAGATGTTGACAGTCTGGTCTCTGGGGTGCTGTTGAAACATGCCTTGTCTCCTTCCCCTGCTCCCTCCTCTTTCTTGTCTCTCTCACCCTCCCCCCTCTTCACCCTCTTTTCCTCACTCTCCCCTCTCTTTCTCATTTTTGAGCACTCCTGGCAGTGCTCAGGGGTTATTCCTTACTCTTTTTTCAAGAATCACTCCTGACAGGTCTAAGGGACCATGTGCACTGGTGTGTATTGAACATGGGAAGGCTGCTTGTAAAGTAAGGTAAATGCTTTGCCTAATATTTTCTTTCTGGCCCCTAAAATTCTATTATTAAAAATACTGTAAATCATGGTGCCTATATAAAAATTTCAGGAGTAGGTAAGATGAGGAGAATAAAATCTATTTAAGCTATTAGATTAAAATAAAAATAATAACTAAAGCAAAAAAAACTAGACAAACAGCAAAAATTACCTTTCAGACTAAGGAGGAAAAAATCTATTTAAGCTATTAGATTAAAATAAAAATAATAACTAAAGCAAATGAACTATGCAAACAACAAAAATTACCTTTCAACCTAATTAAAACGGCTACCACAGAGAGAGGGCAGAGGAGGGAAGAATGTCTAGATGGACTGTGCACATTCTGACATGACAGTAGAACTTTGGTGCTGGATGCAGTGGGACTTAATCATGTAAGAGGTATTAGGATGCATTCCTAAATTCTTACAACATTGTAAACTAATGACTTCTGATCAAATACCCCACATAACTTTTTTTTAGAAATGATCTGGATTAGTGATTTGAATTTGTTGTTTTGATTTAAGGAGAGCAAAATTCAACTTCTGACTTTGCTTTATATTTACTGTTTTAGAAATTACCATTTTTACTTTATTTTTCATTTTAAAAGAAAGGAAATAGTTTAGTTAAATGATAATATTTTAATGAGAATATTATGATAAATATACCTAGATTATCCAATGTATTATGTGAGCATGCTTGGTTTAACTGGGTAATATGCAATAATTTTTATTAATATTTTGAAAGATTATGTCTATGTGTTAGAAATGATGAATTTTTTTTCACAAAGGGCCACTTAAGAGTTCCATGGTTCTATAGGAAAAGGAGAAAAATCTGTCACTAAATATTAACACTGTATAGTTTGTGTTTTATTTACATATTAAAGTTACCTTTATTACTTTTAATTTTTTTAAAATTTTCAATATCTGCCAATCAATTGGACTAGAGCAATAGCACAGTGGGTAGGACATTTGCCTTGCATGCGGCTGACCCTGGTTTGATTCCTCCATCCCTCTCTCTAAGAGCCTGGCAAGTTTTAAGTGTAGCCTGCCCACACGGCAGAGCCTGGCAAGCTACCTGTGGAATATTCTATATGACAAAAACAGTAACAAGTCTCACAGTGGAGACATTACTGGTGCCTTCTAGAGCAAATTGATGAAAAACAGGATGACAGTGCTACAGTGCTACAATGCCAATCAATTACAGCACCATGCTAAGTATGTGACACATGTGGGACACTTTATTTAAGGACATAAAACAATGATACAACTAATGTGTTGATAATAATATGATGTATACTATAGTAATAGTGAAACCAATGTTGTTGGTATCTTGAAATATATATTACAATAGTGTTTTAAAAATAATATTTGGCCAATAATAGAAATTTTGTGGGCCCAATGGTTATTTAAACACAGTTATCTTATTTTTCCATTATCTGCCTTGTCCAGCAAACTCAAAAGGTCATAGTGACTGATACCAATCTAGGTCTATCTGGTCCACTGACTTCACCTGAAATTCAGGTTGGCACTGCTTGGATTGACCTAATCAACTAATACCTACATATTGCGTTGCACAAACATAGACTGTGCTTCTCTTTGTATCATTTATAAAGGAATGAGTAGCATGTGTTGATGGAGATATTCACCAAAGTGCTTAGGCTAAGTAATAACAATTATGAAATTGTATCGATCTTTTTGAGTTTAGTATTTTCTTCTGTCATTTTAAATTAGTAACAGAATTGCAGAATTTTAAAAAATTAGGCTAAATCTAGAATCAGCTTTCATTAAAAAAATAGCTGACTAAATGATATTACCCCATGTCGTAAAGACATTGCCAGCAGTTTTGTTTAAAGGAAAATTTCAAGCATAAAATTAGTGGAATAAGATAATTATAGCTATCTTACCTATTTTCCAAAATTTAGTTGGCATTATTATTCAGCCAATAATTGCAACATACATTTTAACATATTAAAGTCCACTACTCACATATAAGTTGACCCATAAAGTCTAATTTAACTTATACTTTCAAAGAGTAAGGAATTGTTCTACCTAATTATAATACCATTATTAAACCAAATAAAATTAATAATAAAAATAATGAATAAGAATTAATAACCATTTTGTACTAGCTTCCCCAAGTGTCTTTTACAGATGGATTTTTCAAACCAGAATGCAATCGAGATTCATATACTCCATTAGATTTTTATATATTTTGCTGCCTCCTCACTTTTAATTTTGCAATTTTGTCTTGTGAAAACAATAACTAGTTGTCCTGAAGAATGTATTGTGTTATTGTTTTCTGATGTTAACTCATGGTGTGTAGTGCTTTTTCCTTGTATTTCCTGGAAAGTGAAAATTGGATGTAGGGAGTTATTGAATTAAAGCTAATCACTTTGTCAAAAACACCTTATAAGCCATACTGAGGAATTGATGCATCACCTGATGTGATAAATTATGGTGTCTAGTTATCCCATATTTATTGATAGATACACTCTTAGATAGTGAGAGCTTGACCTCTCCATTGAAATTTCTCTCTCTTGAGCTTAACAAGAAACATTTTGACTTATTATTGGATGCCATGTAAATATTCAATTCTTCACTCAATATCATCTAAGTGCTTATACTTAATGATGAAAACTTCCTCAATTAATAATTTTATATTAAAATTACAAAACTGTATTTAGTCAGCATTTTTGTTTAATCATGTCAATATTATATTACAAATAACCTCCAAATATCCAATGCTTGCATCAATATCATTTATTTCATTATTCTTGAAGTGTCAAAAGTTTATTTCATATAGAATAGAGTGAACCAAGTTGAGCTGGAATCCAACCTTTGTGTGGAATTCAGTCTGCTCATTGGTTTAATTGTTGCTGCTGTTTTTATTGTTATGTTTATTCTTTAAGAAAAAATTCTAAGAGTATCTACTTTGCACATAGTTTCTTGATAAAATCAGGAAATGGTAAAATCAGGAAATCTAAAGAGATTAAGAGAAAGTTTCTAAGACTCTTTAAATCCCAAAGAACATCTTCTACATTTAATTCATTAAGGCAAATAACCTTGCCAAAACTAGTCAATGGAAGAGGCATGTGCACGATGCCAACTTTAATGGGAGTCAATGCAAAGTCATATGGCAAGGTAATTAATGCGTAATTCTTGTACAATAGAGTGAAGAGTTGTAAATAACAATCTAATCTGCCACAATGAATTTATAGCTACTTGCTCACTTTCTTTAATATAGACAAATCACTTTGATAATGTAATTTACTCATAATTGTTGATTCCAGATATTATTTCAAATGCATTTTAAAACAGATCTTTTTAATACACCTTGTCAAAAAACTAAGCAACAATATATTTTCCAAGTGACCTTTCCATTTTTGAGGTTTAGCACATTGTTTAGGACATAGGTAATGCTCAGTAAATGTGTGGTGAATTACTCTATCACTGAGTCGCTGTCATGCCGTTGCTCATTGATTTGCTCGAGCAGGTACCAGTAACGTCTCCATTGTGAGACTTGTTACTGTTTTTGGCATATCAAATATGCCACAGGTAGCTTGCCAGGCTCTGCTTTGTGGGTGGGATAGGGACGATAGCTTGCTGAGCTCTCTGAGAGAGATGGAGGAATCGAACCTGGGTTGGCCACTTGCAAGGCAAATGCCGTACCAGCGGTGCTATTGCTCCAGCCCATGTGGTGAATAGTATTTCAAAATAACCCTTAAATTTTTTAAAACATTTTTATTGAAACTTTTGTCTTATCTTCTTTTTCAGTGCCTACAAGTACAATTATTTTTCTTTACCTGTTGGAAAGAATAGACATTAACACTCTAAGAAATGGTATAGGGACAGCTACCCATGAGTCAAAATTAGAATAGGAAATGTAACCATTACTTTTGGTTTCTTTTATTTACATTAGACATATGCAGCCATGGTTTCATTTTGTAAGATACAATTGTTTCCAAGCATGTGAAACTTGCCATTTGAAAATTTTGAAACATTTTGATTACTAGTGATAAATTGAAGGCACTGTTCAAAGCTGCCTAAAACTCTTATCAACAGCATTTTAATTCATGGTGAATGCTTTAAAAAATAAATATTTTATGTTTGTCTAATATAGAAAGAGTGACAGAGAGGCAGAGATGAAGATCCAGAGATAGAGATCTATAAGTAAATTTTTAAATCAATGGAAATGTCAGAAAAAATTTACTAATTCAGGTTGTATCACTGTATCACTGTCATCATTGTTCATTGATTTGCTGAGCAGGCACCATTAACATCTCCTTTTATCCCAGCCCTGAGATTTTAACAGCCTCTTCTTACTCATCTTTCCCAATGTTTGGAAACTCTTTCAGTGTCAGGGGAATAAGACCTGTTATTGTTACTGTATTTGGCATATCTAATATGCCACGGGAAGCTTGCCAGGCTCTTCTGTGTAGACTAAGTCAGGTTACTAAGAGAAACTTTAATAGTCATTTCAGATGTTTGTATTTATCTTAATGGTAATAATTAAGATATTCCTATAGTAATTTTCAGTAATTTAGGAGCTTGTGGGATAAGAGAACTGTATAAGATGCAAACACTATAAGACCTAAAAGATAGTACAATGGGTATGGCACTTGCCTTGCACATGGCTGCTGTAGATTAGATCCTAGTCACACCATATAGTCTTCAGGGACTTCCCAGAAGTGATCCCTGATTGCAGAGCCAGGGATAAACTCTGAGCACCACCAGGTGTGGCCCAAAAGAAAAAGAATGGAAAACTATGTGACTAGAAACAAGTTTATCTTTCATGTGAGAGTAAAACTGGCATACAAAAATTGAAGGGAAGGGATAAGCGATCGAATATGGAGAACAATATTTGGACATCTAATTGCTTATTTTAATCTTAACTATCACAAGATAGACACTCTAACTAAAATTCATAGATTGTAGTAATAGATCATCTTTATGTAGGGCTTGATCTATAAATATATGCACATTTGTTATCTTCCCCTAAATTGAAGTTTCTAAGGCTATTTATTTATTGTGCCCTTGTTTCAGAATATCAAGTCTTTCAAGCTGCAGGTTTATTGGGTAGAAAAATGATTAAACAAAATTGACTTGCTGTATTGATAATTTATGCACAGGTAATATAAAGCCATTTGCCAGTATTCATAGACTACTTGTACACCCTAGTGGGAAAAATTGGTCAAAGCACTTTTTTTTTCCTGAAGAGAAAGATGAAACAACAAACAGGTAAGTTAAACATCTTAAATACCACAATGATATTGGAACTCCCCAGAGGGTCCTAAAATTGTGTAAGCAAGCTCATGTAATAAAATCTGACATAAAAGACACTTAAGCCATACTAATTGGATGCATAATAAAATCATATGACTATTAAATTGCAAGGCAGTCACATAGACAATTAAAGGTTAATTAGATGCATGAATGCAAGTTCCTTCTGACATTGGATTTATTCGTCAGATGTTTAAGACAGATTCATAAGGGAGTTTGGCATAACTTAAAGAAAATATTAAATTTAGTTTCTATTTATAAAAAAATTCTTAAAAGAAACACACACACACACACACACACACACACACACACACACACCTCACAGGCCCAGGCCACAGAGAAACAGTAAGAAGGCAAGGTGATTGCCTTGGGTACACCCAATGCCACATACAATCCCCAAAACACTGCCAGAGATGACTCATACACACAAATAATTAGCCCTGCATACTGTTTTATGGGTGTGACCCACCCATAAGAAAACCACAAATATAAAATTTAAGAATTAGGTTGAGATGGCAACATAAAGATTCAGGGAACAGCAATAATGAAATACCCAGAAGCTCTTTGCCAACAATAAAGAGAAATTTAGCTTTTTATAACTTTCTATTTCTGTAAGAACCACACCTAGTGGTAATGGGGTTTCCAGTGCTACTATCAGAGATTCTCTTACTGCTAACACTGCGTGGTTCTGACAGAGTGGTACTTAATTTGGTGACATTCAGTAACTATGACATGCCAGGAATAAAACTAAGGGTTTTACATATGCCAACTATATGTGCTTTACAGTTCAAGATTTCTCCAAGACCCTTATTTTTACCCTAGATGCGTAAATAGGATTTGGAAAGTTTTAATGATGAGATTAGGTGATGCATTGAAGAGACATGAAGTACACTCTGATACAGGGATAGGGGTGTGTGTACAAAGGATAAGGGTTGGGTTGAAATTTAAATGAGGTTTTCTCAGGTTCTGTTTCCTTGGAAACTCTTTCTCAGTTTCTCCATCACAAATGAATGTTTAAAAGTTTATGATAAAGGACATAGTGATAACAAAAGTGAGTGGGTAGGGTGCTTGCTATGCATGTGGCCACTCAGGCTTGATACTGGGCACTTTATATGGTCCCCCGAGTGCCAAGAGTGACTCTTGAGTCCAGACCCAGGAGTAAGCCCTGAGTTCAGATGTGTATGCTACCCCAAATAAAAAATATATATTATCTAAATAATTTGATGTTTTTATTCTTCCTCCATTAATTTCTTGCTCATTACAAAAGTTGACTTTCTTCTCTTTCTGCAAAGTGTCATTGCTATACAAAAATTCTAATGTGGATATACAAAATAGATTTAAAATAGTGACATGTTGCAATGTGTAAAATTTCATGCTACCATGAATCAAAGTCATTATTTTACTACGAAATAAACACATGCCAGAAACTATGCTGGGTTCTAGAGCTTTGTAAATAAATATATTTATCTTCTAATTTCTCATCTATATTTTTCCCTTACCTGTGTTTACTATTAATAATATTTATTTATTTTATTTATTTTTTTATTGAATCACCATGTGGAAAGTTACAAAGCTTTCAGGCTTAAGTCTCAGTTACACAATGCTCGAACACCCATCCCTTCACCAGTGCATATATTCCACCACCGAGAACCATGGTAAACCTACCCCCAACGCCTCCCCACCCCCCAGCCCCCCACCCCACCTGTGTAGCTAATAAATTTCACTTTACTTTCTCTATACTTTGATTACATGCAAACAAAAAACTCACTATTATTGTTTGGAGTCCCCCTCCCCAGAGTCAGACCTGCTGGAAAGGAAGCATTTGATAATTTGTTTTCCATTGCTGAGAATGAAGAGATATGAGGTCGTGTGGCCACAGTAGCGGCCGCGAGGTTCTAGATTTCTGTATTTTAGTATTTTAGTGCCTAAGTCCAAAGGGCTTACTGCCAGAGGTTGCATCATTGCAAGCTTGTACCTCTTAGCTACTTTATATTCCACATATGAGTGCAATCTTTCTGTGTCTGTCTCTTTCTTTCTGACTCATTTCATTCAACATGATACTTTCCATATTGATCCACTTATATACAAATTTTATGACTTCATGCTTTCTAACAGCTGCATAGAATTCCGTTGTGTAGATGTACCAAAGTTTTTTTAGCCAGTCATCTGTTCTCCGGCATTCGGCTTTTTTCTAGATTCTGGCTATTGTAAACTATTCTGCAATGAACATACAGGTGCAGATGTCATTTTGATATTAATGATATTTAAATTATTATATATTTTGGGAAAATAAGGTACCAATATCTAACATATTTTGTATACTTTCATACAATTTCAATAACAATATTTATTTGATTTATTCTATAAAAATAACAATGTAGAACATTCTAATAAATGAAGTTAATTACTTAGTGATTACTTATTAATATTATTTAATCATCACAGCCCTAAGAATAAGCACATATTTCTAAGTAAGCAGATACACAGCATGTGGTTCAAAGGCTCAATCAAGACTGCACATTTTTTCACAAAAGAAAAGACATGTGTGTACTATATTCATCGCAGCACTTTTACTATAGCCAATGCCTGGAAACAAAGGTAACCAACAGATGATGACAGAGAAACTGTGGTTGGTACATATACATTGTGAAATACTATTCAACCAGGAGAAAAGATAAAATCTTGAAATGTGTTGCAACTTAGAGTTAAAGGGTGTCATTCAAAATTCAAAGTGAATTGAATTAGACAGTTAGAGATAAATACCAGATGACCCCATTCATCTGCAGACTATAAAGAAGAAATAAAGGAATTAGGTAATTCTAATGTGGGCAAACCCTGAGACACGAGAAATAGAATTGGTAACTGAAGATAGAAGGGGCCTTGGGATAATGGTGGAGAGCTCATGAAACACTGGTAGAGGGGTTGGTGTAGTTCTGAAACTACATAGTTACGAATCCAGGAGAATTACAAACTATTATCTCCATGTACCAGGAAGAGGGGAAAATGTTACCAAACATTCAACTTCAGAAAGTTTAAAGTAAGACTTTACTCTCATGAAAGTATCGTGTTTTCAGGCTACAGAATCATTAAGCAGATATACTATTTAAACCCTTCAGAGGAGTTAAGGCTGGATATGACTCACTTTTTAAACATAAGCAGTACTTGAATAATAAAGGTTGGAATGTGGAGAGAGAATCTTAAGGAAAGAAATCAGCAAACGCCAAGGCAGAGGGATGAAGGGTAATGGTTAAAGAAAAACAGTGGCTGAATATTCTCCTTACAAAGTCTCTGGGCTCTGGTGAAGGAAAATAGAAAGAGGTAAGAAGGGTAGAGGGATTTGACCTTGGCAGTAATGTTTAAAATGTGAGCATGTGAGATTGGGTTCAGCTACAGATATATTATGACTGAGAATATAAAAGAATAGAGCTAAAGCAAATTATCTGTACCAGGTAGGAAATAGGGAGAGTATATTTGGAAAAACATGCAATGTGTTGGAAATGAGTTCTGTTTTACAAAAAAATAAAAAATAAAAATCATGATGTTGGAGTTTGAACCAGAGGTTCAACTTGGGTTTGTCTATCCCAAGGTCAAATCAGATTTTCTGACACTTACACTGTACTGTCACAAATAGTTTTTATACATAGAATGAGTTTGATTAATTAATATTGATTTAGAAAAATTTAGCAATATAGTAATCATTTCAATAATTACATAGGAAAATACAATTAAATAAAACTAGGATCAGAGATAAAATCTTTTTGAACTGCATAAGTTATTTTCCAAATGCATTAAATGCCATGAATAAATGGTGTTTTCTGTATTTTGTGGGATAAGCAGTCAGAATGTCAAATTACTGCAAAATTGTTTTAATTGTATGTGAATGCATAAGAGATTGGGTCAATTATATAAAATAGTAAAAGAAATGTTATATGAACTGAAGACCACAGTTAGTCGTTCTTTATGTCTATGTTTTCATACTTTCTAGTTATCAATCATACAGTAGGAAAATAAGCACAACCAAAAAATTAAGAATAGTGACTGAAATATCAACAATGTCTTCAACAATTTCATTCCCTGTGCACAGGAAATCAGGTTGTCATAGTATAGCAAGATAAAAAAAAAAAAACTCTGGAAGAGTAGGCAATTAAAACTTGTGCGTGCCTATAAAAGCCAGGGCATTCTAGTTCCCATTTCTATTTGGTGCCTGAACTTTGTCGTACCTATGGTTTTCCTTTCAAAACATTTAATAGAGAATAAGAGACTGTCCCTCCCTGTAAAGTACAGTGTAGACAGCGGGTGCTGGGACAGCCTTCATAATTACACCTGAGGTTGCACGCAGAGTGCAATTGTGTGGTTGGGAAATTGTATCTGATTATGATCACTCAGACAGAATGTCAGGAAACAGCCGCCCTGCTAAAAAATAGCCTGTGTGTGGGAGGAGCCGTGTTGGGAGTTGAGGATTAGGCAGTGGAGGCAAAGCCAAGCCAGAGGCAGACAGCTGCTGGCTGTGCTGGAGACTGCAGGACAGAGAGAGCCTGTTAGAGAAACTCTGCTGACTCTGTTGCAAAAACAGAGAGGCAGCTGAGAAAAGCAATTTGCTTTGTTTGTGTTTTCTTAGGTTGGTTGTAGATGAAAGAATTGTCCTCACCAGGCATCTCCACTTGTCAGTCTTTAGGGCTGTATCTGGTTTTGTCTTGAGTTCTCAGGATACAATTCTCTTCATAGGTATTCTTCCTGGACCCAGATCTTAATCGTAAATTACTCCAAATTTCAAATCTCACTGAAATGATTTATATAAAAAAGGTTCTATTCGCTCCCAACTCTCACTATAAACACTACTGTGTTTATAATTTATCCAGTTTAAGAACATAATGGATTTCTTTTTTCAGTCTATCCTTTTTACTGTCACTCTTGGCATCTCTGGTTCCCTAGCTATGAAATATCCAAAGCAGTAGGTCTGAGGTGGCATAGGGGTACTTATCTTTTTTTATTACTTTTTTATTTTTGGGTAACACCCGGTGAGCTCAGGTGTAACTCCTGGCTCTGCACTCCGGAATTACTCCAAGCAGTTCTCTGCCGCATGTAAGACAAACACCCTACTCACTGTACTGTCGCTCTAGTCCCGGAACTTATCATTTTAACTAGCTTCTTAAAGTATTTCCACCCCAAACCAGAGTTTAATCAAGTCTCCTTTAGCATATGATATAGAATTGGCTATAGACCAAAATCAAAATGCATTGTATTTGTTACATGTGCTATGGGGATTAGTGGACTAGGATATTCTTTTCCTTGTCTGAGCCTCAGTTTTAACATTGATAGTATTGAGATACCATTACCTACTTTATGTTATCCACTTTCTAATTTCTGTTCTAAAGTAAACTGTTTACCCCTTCTACCCAACACTCCTCTTTGATGGTTTGCCTGTACTATAAGAGCCAATGAGAATTCTGTTTTTTAATTGATGTTTTATTAGATGGTATTATTTGAAAGCAAATGTTTGTAAGAATCAATACTCCTAAGAAAAAATTTCAAATGACAAGGTCTCTTGCCAAGAACTTTCCTCATAATAGTCTCACATCTTATCAGCACAGCTCCAAAGCTCTTACAGCACTTTTAAAAAATCACATGTCTTGTGCACTGTGACTTGAGAACACTGAATTCGTGACCACTCTTAGGATTTCTAGACCGTGGGCCCATCATTCCAATAAAGCATTCATACCTAATTCTTTAATCAAAGTCATACTAACTGATAATGTGTTGTGTCCATCTTAACCATGACACTTGCATTAAAAAAAAAAATCCAGGCTTGATGCCTAGGGATGACTCAGTGGTAGAAGATATGCCTTGCAAATATGAGGCCTTGAATCCCTGACATCATTTCATATGCTGAATTGTATCCAGAATGGGTTGCTGTTTGTGATTCTAGATGCCACTGGAATGTATAGTCTCTGGTTTACCACAATTGTGTGTCCTCTGATCATCCTAACAGTTAAAGAAAGACAAGAGACAAGAGGATGCATATTTAAAAGAAAATTTAAATTAAAAAAATAAAAATCCCTCCTCTTAAATAGAACAGAATTTTCAAGGTATGCCATGACTGGTGAAACATATATGAAGAGAAAACCCATATAGGGTTGCCCAGGATTCTTACTATATTGGGGGCTTAGGGATTTTAGGACAGATTTAGTGCACAGAAGTTTGGGGGGGATGCATTTGTAAGCCTTCTATCTTCTCTTCTTCCAGACCACCATTCCCACTGCTATATTCTAGATTGTTTCAAATCTATCAATTGATGGATGGGATATTTCACAATAAAAAATGAGAACTTGGAAACATAACAGTGATTCTCAGAGCACGTTAACCCCTGGTGTGCAATTTGGAATGGCTCAATTTGATACATAGTCCTTTCGGGGAGAGGGGTGAGAGGCAGATAGTAAAATACTAGCAGGGAATTCAGCAGCTGAAGAAATCCTGTTTATATACCAAGGGTAGTGGAAAAGAGAATCTGGAGGAGGACTTGAGAAACCCTTGCTAACTTACAATGTTGCCAAGGGCCAGGCTTGTCCTGATCATCAAGTTTGTAAAAGTGTAGGGATAAAAATAAAAACAAAAGATAGCTGGCTCTTCAAGTATATTCTGTTTCATTATTTAAAGGGTTATTAAGTGCATAGATCACCACAACTGTGTCTCAGAATCCAATGAGAGCTGACTAAAAATATTAAGACACAACATTTAGGTAAAGGACTTCAAGTTTTATTGACTACTAAATATCTTTTATAGTGAGCTGTCTCCATAAAATGGACTTGTCCACTCAAATGGCTATTTCAACATTTGTGAGAAAATGAATGAAACCTGGATGAATTAAGCCTTTTTCATGATAAATAGTGGTTTCAAGAAATAAGCCAACTACTTACTAGAAAACTTGTATCGAAAGAAGAGGGGGGGAATATGATGGATTATAGCAGATGAGGCTTTGTTACAAAAAGGTCTAGCCCCTGGCAAAAAGTCAGATTTATAGCTTTGGCTTTAACACTGTCCCTCACTTGCCCACTGGTATATGCCATCATAACAAGTTTTTAATGTTTCTGTTCACTCATGAATTTTTATTTGATACCTAGATAGATAACAAGGTCTTGGTAATTTGTACTGGTCTGCACTTATTATTAAGCACTGTTCATCCTGACTACTGTAGGTCAGGCCTCTGAAACTTCACTCTGCCAGTGAGGCCTCAAAGTTAACCCTTCACTGTTTTTTGCTGCTGCTACTATAGGGGTCCAGAAAAGCAAAAAATCACAATAATTGGACTTAGACTTCCTTTATCACAATATGATTCCAATTAACTTATATGACGTTAATTCTATAGAAAGAATGTTAATCAACAGATAGGTTTTTTTTACCTAATCTAAGTGCTCCTAACACATTTTTTTGATATGCAGGTTACTTAACTGTACTGAGATTGAGTTATCTTCAGGGTTTTATAGAGGTGCATTGGTGTGATAAGGGGTGCGGGTGGGGCAAAACACAAAGATGGGGGAGATCCACGGAAGAGAAAAGGGATGGGGAGGAGAAGAGACAAGCAAAAAAACCATGAACTTTCAAGTTGAAAGTAAATTCAGTATCATATTTAAGCTTTCCAACTTAGTAGAAGCCAGTGTTGAAATACAAGTCTCTTGCAATTCCAGAAAGGATAAACAGACTGACTTCCTTTCCCTACATATTCTTGAAGTAATATGGAAAATCATCATTGTTTCACCTTTTTTCAACAAAACAAAAGTGAGCAATATCAGGTCGATATTAGCTCTGCAATTCAGGGTCCCAGGATGTGAGGAAGGAAGAGATCAATATTTACAGGTGACTACCTATATCCTCTGTTTGGGATTTCAGTGACATATATTAATGAATTTTCATAAAAGGATACATTAGTAGTCCTATGTTATGCTTTAAAAACCAAGGATGCAGAGAGGTTAAGCAATTTTTCCAACATTCCCAAGTGGTGAATTTTAAGGAAATGAATCATATCAAATCACATGTTCTTTCCATTATCTCTCATCTCCCACAGTCTTCGATATCAATGATTTTCTCTGAGAATTGCAACTATTTATTTCTTTTTTAATTCAATAAGGTAGGCTTGTTAAATATATTGCAAAGAACTGGATAGCAGTCTTTTACTTTTTTATTTTATAAAGTTGTTCACAATAATTTATTGTTACATTTAGTATTCCAACAAGGATAGTAGTCTTATACAATTAGTAATTACAGTTATCTACTACTATGAAGGCTCTAGGTAATTTTCTGAATTCTATGGCTTTCAAAGTGGGAATAGCAAGATAAATAACAGTGATAGTTTTACTATTCGGGACATATCTTTCTGAGTTTTTTCCTCATTTTTTAAAATTTTATTGAATCACTGTGAGAGAGTTACAAGGTTTCATGTTTGGGTTACAATCACACAATGGTCAAACAACCATCCCTTCACCAGTGCACATTCTGCACCACAAATACCTCCGGTATACCCCCCCTTCTCACCCTCCCCCTGCCTCCATGGCAGGCAATATTCCCCATACTCTCTCTCTACTTTTGGGCATTATGGCTTACAACACAGACACTGAGAGGTCATCATGTTTGGTTCACTATCTACTTTCGGCAAACATCTCCCATCCCGACTGATTCCTCCAGCCATCATTTTCTTAGTGATCCCTCCTCTATTCCATCTGCCTTCTCCCTTCCACTCATGAAGCAGGATTCCAGCTATGGGGCAATCCTCCTGGCCCTTGTATCTACTGTCCTTGGGTGTCAACCTCATGTGATATTATTCTATACTCCACAAATGAGTGCAGTCCTGTCTGTCCCTCTCTTTCTGATTCATTTCACTTAGCATGATACTCCCATGTCTAATCCATTTATAAGCAAATTTCATGACTTCATCTCTCCCAACAGCTGCATAGAATTCAATTGTGTAAATGTACCAAAGTTTCTTTAACCAGTCATATGTTCTAGGGTGTATAAAAAGAAAAAGAAAAGGCGCGGGCGAGGGAAGGGACGCCTCACCGCACCGAGCCCGGCACAGGGCCTAGGGCAGCAGCCGTCTCTCCCGCCACCGGAGTTCGGTAGCCTCCGGCCACTTCCCCCACCCCGGGGAGGTTGATGGCGAAGATGTGGCAGGCGAAGGAAGGAACGGAGCCAAGATGGTTGGTCTCACTTGCAGTTTATTCCAGTCTTCCCTCTATACACTCTCCGTCCTCTCTACACCTTTCCGCCCCCTATACACTTTCTGCCTCTATACACTTTCCCACCTCTATACACTTTCCACCCCCTCACCTTCTCTCGAACCCCTTTTATTGATCATGGCCCTTCCAAAGGGCCCAATACATTGACGTCACTAAAGGCACCAAAAGATCTTACAGGCAGAACATTGAGGCAACATAATTCTCTTGTATCTGCAGGCCCTTAATCTAGGCCCCTGGAAAGAAGATACAAAACCAAAACCGAAGCCTTCTTTGGGCTGAAAGCACTCGGATTTACATCCCAAAGACCAGGCTGGGCCAGAGCCTGGAATCTACAATGTCAAGTCAAGCCTTAGATCTGTGGGTCAAAGATCAGCTAGGTTTCTGTGACAAAAGGTTTCTGTGACAAAACTCCAGAAGGCAGCTGGAAAAGGGGAAATATTCCAACACTAGGGTATTCAGGTTTTTTCCAGATTTGGGCTATTGTGAACAGTGCTGCAATGATCATATAGGTACATATGTCATTTTTACTGTGCTTTTTTGCATCCTTGGGATATATTCCCAGAAGTGGTATTGCGGGTCAGATGGAAGTTCAATTTGTAGTTTTTGAAGGACTGTCCATATTGTTTTCTAAAAAGGCTGGACCAGTCGATATTCTCACCAACAGTGAAAGAGCGTCCCTTTTTCCCCACATCCACGCTAACACTGGTTGCTTTTGTTCTTTTGAATGTGTGCCAGTCTCTGTGGTGTGAGATGATATCTCATTGTTGTTTTGATTTGCATCTCCCTGATGACTAGTGATGTGGACCATTTTTTCATGTGCCTTTTGGCCCTTTATATTTCTTTTTTGAGAAAACTTCCGTTCATTTCTTCTCCCCATTTTTTGATGGGGTTGGAGGATATTTTCTTATACAATTCTACTAGTGTCTTGTATATTCTGGATATTAATCCCTTATCAGATGGGTATTGGGTAAATATTCTTTCCTATTCTGTGGGCTCTTTCTGTGTTTTGGTCACTGTTTCTTTTGAAGTGCAGAAGCTTCTTAGTTTGATGCAGTCCCATTTGTTTATCTTTGCTTCCACTTGCATGGTCAGTGCTGTTTCATCCTTAAAGATGCTTTTAGCTTCAATTCACGGAGAGTTCTGCCTATATTTTCCTCTATGTACCTTAGAGATTCGTGTCTGATATTGAGGTCTCTAATCCACTTCGATCTGACTTTTGTGTCTGGCATTAGACAGAAGTCAGAGTTCATTTTTTTGCAGGTAGCTATCCAGTTTTCCCACTACCACTTGTTGAAGATGCTTCCCTTTTTCCACTTCACATTTCTTGCTCCTTTGTCAAAGATTAGGTGGCCATATATTTGGAGGTCTGTGACAGGATATTCAACTCTGTTCTATTGGTCTGCAGCTCTGTTTCTAGCCCAATACCATGCTGTTTTAATTACTACTACTTTGTAGTAGAGTTTGAAGTTTGGGAAGTTGATGCCACCCATCTTCTTTTTCCCAAGGATTGCTTTAGCTATACGTGGGGATTTATTGTTCCATATGAATTTCAGGGGTGTTTTTTCTATTTCTTTGAAAAATGCCATGAGTATCCTGATAGGGACCACATTAAATTTGTATAGTGCTTTAGGCAGTATTGCCATTTTGATAATATTAATTCTCCCTATCCATGAGCAGGGGATGTATCTCTATTTCCTAGTGTCCTCTTTTATTTCTTGAAGTAGTGTTTTCTAATTTTCCTTGTATAGGTCCTTCACCTCTTTGGTTAAGCTGATTTCAAGGTATTGATTTTCTGAGGTACTATTATGAATGGGATTATTTTTTAAAGTCTCTTTCTTCTCTTTCATTATTTGTATATAAGAAAGCCATGGACTTTTGGGTGTTGATTTTGTAGCTTGCCACTTTACTACTTCAATTTACTGTTTCTATGAGCTTTTCTGTGGAGTCTTTAGGGTTTTCTAAGTATAGTATCATATTGTTTGCAAATAGTGATTGATAGCTTCACCTCTTCCTT
The DNA here is from genome assembly GCF_027595985.1 of Sorex araneus. Classification (NCBI taxonomy): domain Eukaryota; kingdom Metazoa; phylum Chordata; class Mammalia; order Eulipotyphla; family Soricidae; genus Sorex; species Sorex araneus. The sequence goes on along the minus strand of NC_073313.1, from coordinate 176,733,231 downwards.
TCCTATCTGTATTTTCTTGATATCTTTTTTTTTTTTTTTGTCTAACTGCTATGGCCAGGACTTCCAGTACTATATTGAATAGGAGTGGAGAAAGTTGGCAACCTTGTCTTGTGCCCCATCTTAGAGGGAAGGCTTTTAGTTTTTCCCCATTGAGAATAATACTTGCCAAAAAATATGGAATGCTTCACGAATTTGCTTGTCATTCATGCACAGAGGCCATGCTAATCTTCATTCCAATTTTAGTATATGTGCTGCCGAAGCGAGCACTTTTTCCATTTTTATAATGAGCAAACTATTAATTGTATCTCATTAAATATGCAATTAATTATGGTAAACAGTTTATTTAAATCAATTTCATATTTATATACATGCATTCTTTAATTTCATGTTTTATTTTTAAAGCAACATTCAAACATACTCTCAACCTAAATTTGAACAATAAAAAGTAAATGCATTCTTTTGAAGGGGCCATGTTTATTTTCCAGTGTATATATCAATATATAAAATAATTTTGCTAGTTATTCTATCATACACTACTCTATCTACATGAAGTTGAACAATATGTTTCCCACAACAGTTCAACAAAAAACCTACATGCTGAATTTATTCGTGTCAACTAAATGCATACACAGAGTAGAATAACATAATTTAGTTTATAAACATCCATTGAGATAAATACTAAATACTTCACAGTAAACAGCACTGTGTACAAAGTATTTAGAAAAATACTTTTCTGACACACAATAAGATTTAATAAATATTAACTTGGATAAAAGCGTGGGCAGTAGGGATGGTAATTAGAGGTAGAACAATGCATACTCCAGCATTCAGGAAGTGATTAGATAGTTTCTGAGATCAAGTTCTATCAATGCTTTATGATGTAATATACCTAAGCATACACACCCTCAGACATATAAATATTACACATGGGATTGGCTTGAGTCCTATATACATCTACTTTCCTATGAAAAACTTTTATTTCATTCATTGAAATAAGGTTTACTGTGGTTATATCATCAATATTTGTATGAATTTCAACTTTTCAAATCTCTATTTATATTAAGTACCTCCCAAACATAAATATATTGTCTTTGATTAAGATTACTCAGTATTTTATGATTACTTTTAAACTACTTAATAATAAACTCACCTAAAGAACAGGGTAAAATATCCTAAGAAACATATGTAAGCCATTCTAGTTCCAAGGGCATGTTATTATTTCTATGAATTTTTTAGTCATCTACTTTTAAAGTCAGTTTGAAAATGATTCTAAGTACTCAATCGCATTTATTAAACCTTTGAAAGTTGATTGCCTTAATTTTCCCCCAATCAACAAGATAACCCTTAATTTTAAGGTCTGGATTAGTAGCACTCCCAACTATAAAGTAATGATGCCATTTATTTACATTAGAATCAACAGGAGTTCAGAACTTAATGCCCTCATCAATTTTCTAAATAAAACTGCAGCTGTAGTGTGGAACAGGTGAAATGAGGTCTGTATTTCTCTGATGTAACATAGCCAAGAGCTTAACCCAGGCTTCATGAAGTTTAAAAGCAATAAAGCTAAAGTTATTTCAGCCCTGCAGCATACTTATTTAAAGAGATAGATGCTATTGGCTGTCTTTCAGTATACTGCTTATACTGTCATTACAATTTAAATGGAATCATTCAGTGCTATATGTATGGAATACCTTACACTGATAAGACCTACTCTCTTCCCCAGGCTTCTCAAAACGGAAGGATAAAAACAACCGTAGAACCAGATCCATATAGTACAGCCCCACTAGAAGTAATTCTTGTGCACAGAGCCAGGAGCCCTGAGCACTACCAGGTAGACCACCCATCAAAAATAAAAAAGGAAACAAAAAAACAAGAGGAATTGTAAAGTGACATCAAGACTACCATATCTATAGAACCCTAATACCAGCCTCATTACTTATAGAAAAAAGGGATGTAGGATACAGAATAACATGTACATAAAATGTATGTGTCCATCAGAAATATTGTTCTAAAAATTTAGGAGCCAACATGATTCTTTAGATGAGTTGGTATCACCTTTACAACTGTCAAATTAATAACAGTAAAGAATATACTAAAAAGATGATGCCTACCTTCATCCATCATAATGATTAATAGTGTGTCAAGCTCATACCAGGCAAATAGTAACTCCTGGATGCACTAAAAGAGATGCTATATATGAACAACGTATAAAAAGCTCTACATCACTAATCATCAGAGAGATGCAGATCAAAAAAACCACGAGATACCACCTCACACCACAGAGACTAGCACACATCCAAAAGAACAAAAGCAACCGCTGTTGGAGAGGATGTGGGGAGAAAGGGACCCTTCTACACTGCTGGTGGGAATGCCGACTGGTTCAGCCCTTCTGGAAAACAATATGGACGACTCTCAAAAAATTAGAGGTTGAGCTCCCATTTGACCCAGCAATACCACTGCTGGGAATATATCCCAGAGAGGCAAAAAAGTATAATCGAAACAACATCTGCACATGTATGTTCATCGCAGCACTATTTACAATAGCCAGAATCTGGAAAAAACCCGAATGCCCTAGAACGGATGACTGGTTGAGGAAACTTTGGTACATCTATACAATGGAATACTATGCAGCTGTCAGAAAAAAGGAGGTCACGAATTTTGTATTTAAGTGGATGGGCATGAAAAGTTTCATGCTGAGTGAAATGAGTCAGAAAGAGAGAGACAGACATACAAAGATTGCACTCATCTAGGGTATATAGAATAACAAAGTGGGAGACTAACACCCAAGAATTGTAGAAATAAGTACTAGGAGGTTGACTCCATGGCTTGGAGGCTGGCCTCACATTCTGGGGAAAGGGCAACTCAGAGAAGGGATCACCAACTATAATGTAGTCGAAGGCCATATGGGGGAAGGGAGTTGCGGGCTGAATGAGGGCTAGAGACTGAGCACAGTGGCCACTCAACACCTTTATTGCAAACCACAACAGCTAATTAGAGAGAGAGAACAGAAGGGAATGCCCTGCCACAGTGGCAGGGTGGGGTGGGGGCAGATGGGATCGGGGAGGATGGGAGGGATGCTGGGTTTACTGGTGGTGGAGAATGGGCACTGGTGAAGGGATGGGTTCCCGAACTTTGTATGAGGGAAGCATAAGCACAAAAGTGTATAAATCTGTAAATGTGCCCTCAGGGTGATTCACGAATTAAAAATAAATAAATTAATTTAAAAAAATAAATAAATAAAAATAAAAAAATGAAACATAAAAAAAAAAGCGCTAGGCACATCCACTGGGTCACTTACAACTACTGTGTCAATTGCTCCAAAATGTTCTCTACAGGTTTTGATTTTTAAAAGTTTATGTTTGGGTAGGGCGTTTGCCTTGCACGCGGCCAATCCGGGTTTGATTCCCAGCATCCCATATGGTCCCTCGAGCACCGCCAGGATTAATTCCTGAGCGCATGAGCCAGGAATAGCCCCTGTGCATAGCTGGGTGTGACCCAAAAAAGCAAAAAGAATAAATAAATAAATAAAATAAAAGTTTATGTTTAAAATTAACAAAGAAGAACTTTAATACAGCAGATATAATGTATTAAAGACTTAATGTATTAAATATATATATATCACTGTGTCACTGTCATCTCATTGTTCATCAATTTCCTTGAGCAGGCACCAATAATGTCTCTATTACACTCAGCCCTGAGATTTTAGAAACCTCTCCTTACTTGTCATTACCAAAGATTGGAGACTTTTTTGGGGTAAGGAGAATCAGACCTATTATTATATATACATATACACATGCATATATGTGTATATATATATATTCATGTCTTTGCTTTCTCTTTTGTTGTTGGGCAACTGTTTCCAGACCTTGTCTCATTTCTCTTAAAAGCAGGTATAATCTTTGCTAAATCAAAATTATAAAGGATATTTTTACATGTTTCCTCTTCCACAAAGATTTCACTAATTTTCAAATGCAAATGAAATTGAAATTGCCACTTTTTAAAAGCATTTAGGTCAATAGAAGTATAGCTCTTTACACCAAGCAGTTTTTATTTTAAAAAGCACTGTTTTTATATGTACATTATGAGGAAAGCAACATTCAGAAAAGTTCTGCCAGAAATAGCTGATTGGGAATAGGCCTTAAATTCATGCCTTCTTCTTAATGATTACCAACATCACCTTTGCAAAATATCTCGCTCATGTCTTCCCTGATTTGAAGTACTGTGCACAGCCAAATTCAACATGAATTCTTATCACTTACTTTTTCCTTTTCTCAAAGGCCCTAAAAATTTGTTTTCTTCGTACAACTAGAGTAAAATAATTATATAGCACCATGAAAATGTTATAAACTGAGAGGTCTCGATACAAAACAGCTTGTGAAGAAGATACATATTGTGTGTATGTGTGTGTATATATATATATGCAAACATTGCATGATTTAGTAAATGAGTCCAATAAAAAGTAGTAGTCTGCCTTTTTTTTTAAAGAAAATATCTCTAAGAGAAAGCTACAGCTAAAATTGTTCAATATTTTCAACTTAGATTTGGTTCACAAGTGATTTTTTATTTAGAACTTTTAAACTCAGGTGAAACTGAGTGACAGAGGAACTTTTTCTGAAGTGCTGGTAGTAGAATGTCTTGGCTTTGTGAACAGGCATAAAAGAATAATAACAAGGATATTCATTCTCAAATGGCATTCTGAATTGATTTCCTACTAATAGCAGCAACCCTTAGAAAACTGTTCTGAACCAAAGAATCACTGATTAATCTCATCTGATCAAAACCTAGCTGTAAGTAAAGATAATGATCCAGGATCATTCAAGGGACAAGCAGGTCATCCATAGCTTTAGGCGTCTAAGCAGTGTACTTGACTCTTCCTGAGTCATGAAAAAGCTATTCATTTGGCTACAATGGGTCAGCTTTATACAGACGTGCTTTCATGAAGATTCATTTGGAATTCAAGTCCAGCATCAAGGAACAGCTTTTTGATTATTTGAAAGGTCATTGATGGATTGCTTATTCCTCCTGTCTTCCTCAGACCATATGGATTGGCTTAGTCACCTTTTGTGATGACAAAATAGCACTAAAATCAAAACCATTTGTCAGAAAAATAACAAAGATTAATCAGAATGCAATATAGTTATAGTTTAAAAAATGCTTTCCAGCACCAATATTTAGCAATCTTGTCACAGCCATGAGGTTCCACATACCACTGGTTTTCTCTAGAAGTTTGGACCACTGAGACATTTGCTCTCACAGTGCTTAACTGATCATGGGTTGGTATCCTGTCACCTAGAAATACAAATTTCAGGCCCACAACTGGGTTGCAGGAGGAGTTTGATGGTTTGCTACACAGACAAATTTTAAGAAGTCTTTTCTTCCTTTCTTTAATTCTTATTTCAAATAAACTATTAAAATTTGCTTTGGTATGTGAATAATGCTTCAGTCTGCCTAACTAACTACGAGTATGGGAGCTAGGATTGCAGGTTCATCTGTCTGTTTGGTTTCTGGTTGAGTGAAAGATGAAATGTAATGTGTGAAAAAAAATTAAGTTTATAATGACCTTTTCCTTTCATTTCAGATACATCGATTATAAAAGCTCAGAGATGTCAGATTTACATTAAAATGCATAGAAAAGATTAGAAACAATGAATTATCTGAAAGGATCCAGCATATGAGAGAATTAGGTAAGAAGGAAGGGAAGAATGGTACTGACAGATTGGTGAAGGAGTAAAAACGAAATTGGAGAGTATTACAGAATCTTAAATACTGTTACAAACACACAGAGTAAAGAATCCAAAGAGGGGCTGGAGTGATAGCATAGTGGGTAGGGCATTTGCCTTGCACGCGGCCGACCCGGGTTCAAATCCCAGCATCCCATATGGTCCCCTGAGCACCGCCAGGAGTAATTCCTGAGTGCAGAGCCAGGAATAACCCCTGTGCATCGCCAGGTGTGACCCAAAAACCAAAAAAAAAAAAAAATCCAAAGAGATGGGGCGAGATTGAAAGCATAGAAGGAAGGGCGTTTGCCTTGCATGCAGCTGACCCGGCATTCCATATGGTCCCCCAAGAAGCGCCAGGAATAATTCCTGAATGCAGAGCGAGGCGTAACCACTGAAAAACGCTGGGTGTGACCAAAAAGCAAAAAAAAACTGGTGCCCCCTCAAGCAAATCGATGAGCAACCGGACAACAGTGCTATGCTACAGTAGGGTAGAGAAGACAATGGGTATAATGACCACTAGGTACTTGGGAGAGATTGGTGGAAGGAGAATCCAGGTGAATAAAACTATTTTCTCTCACGCATAGGACTAAAAATTACACGGAACGCAGCTTCAAATACTTCAAGTGGATTTACGTCAAGCTGCTAGGGTAGTTATAACATGTACATCATATATCACAGCCCTTCATGAAGTCTCATGTCAAAGTACCTGCTAGCACTAAGTCAATAAAAGCCATAGAAGTGATCAAGGCTCTTTCCCTTTTACTTCCAAATCCAGAATATAAATTTTCTGAAGTAGCTCAGGAGTTCTACTATTCCATCTATAGAGTGCCTTAGAGTTTCTACATTAGAGCTCTAATTTTTTTATCATGCTCTGGACTTATTGTTACAATTTATTTTCTTCATGTTGCTGACATTTTGTCCTATTAGTTGTATTTCATTGTAAGCTGACTCCAATGGTTTGGGAAATGAAGTAGATGAAGAAAAGTTTAACTGCTGATGAAATTTTTATTACTAAAAGCAACATGAGAGGGTCTGGAGTGATAGCACAGCGGGTAGGGCGTTTTCCTTGCATGTGGCCAACCGGGGTTCAATTCCCAGCATCCTATATGGTCCCTCAGCACTGCCAGGAGTAATTCCTGAGTGCAGAACCAGGAGTAATCCCTGTGCATCGCCAGGTGTGACCCGAAAAGAAAAAAAAAATAGAAGCAACATAAGAAAAAGGGAGGGCTATTTTTGGATTATTTAGAAGAGACTAAGATATAAAATATTCTAAAGAACAAAACCTTAAATCTTAAATACACCAATTAGAAAAATTATACTCATACATTTAATAGTTTGTATAGGAAGCCATGGTATATAGCAGTCATGAACACTGGTTCTCAATTACCATGCATCCCCAATATACATACAAATTCATATCACTGAGAAGCATTTTTTAATAAAGCATTCCTCATAAAAGCTAAGTAAAGAGATAGAGCAATAGTATAGCAGGTAGGACCCTTGCCTTGCATGCAGCCTTTTGGCATCCCATCGGACCCCCCATGCCTACCAGCAGTAATTTTTGAGTGTAGAGTTAGGAATAGCTATGTAAGGAGTTAGTTGCTTCACTGAATCCTGAAAAATAAATTCAATAGATAGCATATGTTATATCCTACTATTACTGTCTGTCATTATTTTTCAACTTGAACATGGGCATATATACATTTAAATTTTTTTTTTGTGAATTTCATTTTTTGTTCCTTTTCTTTATTTTGGTGACAATTTCTTGATGCTAAGATTTGCTTGTTTGTTTCCACTCTAAACAAAAGGCCTGGAGCCTTCTGCAGCCTCTAGAGCCATATTCGTCAAGAAAATGTACAGCTGGGAACCACAGCTTTACTAAGCTTAAAGAGGAAATTCAGTCATTAAATCAAAAGCTCAATCCTGATTTTCTTGCTTGTATTCTATCACCTACACACCAAAATGTCTAGAAATACTGACCATCTCCATCTAAATCCAGTGACCCAGCAGTTTTCCCAGATATCCATGTTATTTTACAGAAATAACAAAGGTCAAATAAGAAAAGGCAAATCTGGAGCTTAAGTAGGAACCTGCAACTTCAAATCACATGTGGAAAGTGACCCAGAGGCAGGCCTGATTACATGATTTTTTTCTTTCATCAGAAGTTACAATTTTTTTTATAAAAAAGGAGTTTAACAATGCTTACAAATAGTTTTTCCAAAAAAATATAACTCCAGATGAAGAGAAATAGGTAAGAACACAACAACCTGACTATTCATAAACTTGCTTTGAGGAATAAAAACAGATTATTTGAAAACAGGACTTCAGATGTTGAGCTACTGAATAGCCCTTAGAATTATAATCCTTTTTTTCTACTCTAATGTGTTTACTATAGTCTCCTCATACTTGAAATTTGGCATTCAACTTTTACTCCATTGTCAAATTGATAGATTATATTAAAATTATTATTGATACCAATATGAATTGCTGAAAAGGAATACAGATTGATTTTAAGAGTCTTTTTTACCAAGTTGGATCATGGTGTGTACATTTTATAAGACTTTATTGTAACACTACTCTCAAGATCACTAGTCATTATGCTCTTTAACTCCATTTAATTAATGGTTATATGTAATTAAGTTTATTCTGTAGTTACCAGTTAATGATTAAATGTCACAGATTTTGGCATTTCTGACAGCAAAGTATATTTGTATGTATCACGGTATCAATGTCATCTTGTTGCTCATGGATTTGTTCAAGCGGGCACCAGTAACGTCTCTAATTGTGAGACTTATTGTTACTGTTTTTGGCATATCCAATACATCACAGGTAGCTTGCCAGACTCTGCCGTGTGGGCGAGGTACTCGTGGTAGCTTGCCAGGCTCTCCGAGAGGGGCGGAGGAATCAAACACGGGTCAGCAGCATGAAAGGCAAAAGCCCTACCACTGTGCTATCGCTCCAGCCCATATTTGTATGTAGTCTTTAGAAATACTTAACTGTTGACTAAAATCCGACTTAAGTGTTTGAAGTAAACAGATTGTAATGTTAATATAGGGTAAATAAAAGAATGGACTAGCTTTAAATTTTTTTCAAAGATAAAAAAAGAAGTTACAAATTTTTATCTTAATAATTTCAATATACTAAAATAAAAAAATAAATAAACTCCAATGCACACTGACATTTGTTTAAAAGAAAATCCATTGGATTACAAGAAATTCACATGTTGATACTACATACATTGTAGTTAGTGAAAATAAGCATATTTTTATCTCAACACTATATTATGTGCCCTAATATGCAAGGTATTTAGTATTATTTTTTTCTGATAATGTCAATAGAACAGTGAGTAGGGTGTTTGCCTTGCACTTGGCTGACTGGGGTTCGATTCTTCCGTCCCTCTCAGCAAGCTACCGAGAGTATCGCGCCTGCACGGCAGAGCCTGGTTTTGGATTTCTGGTATTTTAGTAATTAAGTCTAGAGAAAGTTATGCCAGAAGTTGAATCACTGCAAGCTTGTACCTCTTTTTTTGGAGGGGTTACTCCCGGCTCTACACTCAGAAATTATCCCTGGCAGTGCTCAGGGGACCATATGGGATGCTGGGAATCAAACCCAGGTCAACCTCGTGCAAGGCAAACACTCTACCCGCTGTGCTATCTCTCAAGCCCCTTAATACAGCTTTGTAAGGTCAGTATAGAAGGAAAGAGATTAGGAATATTTTTAGTATCATCAGCCTGGATGGATATGTAGAAAAATGTTTCATTACTTGAGATCAAGTATTTACAGAAGAGGGAATCAAATGTGAGATAGATACCACAATTGAAGGAAGAGAACCAACCAAAAGACAAGCAGAAGAATCAACATAACCATTTATCCTTCAGCCTTTACAGGACTAGGTGACTTCTTTCTGCTTGTCATGAGTCCCTCTCCCCACTTGTATACATTGCTGTTGCAATAATTGCTTCAAAATAAATACTATGACATTTTTGTGAAACATGAAATTTTGCAAAACATGAAACAGTTCTGTAGAACTTTATGTAATGCATTAAAAACAAACACCCACCATCGAAATTCAGACTCCTCAACCTCACTGAGAAGGTCCTAACATCTCCAAGGCCTACACACCTCGTCCCATTCTACTGATAATCAAATTGGGAGATGATCCTATAATTTTGACATTTCAGGCCAAAGACTATTCTGCTTTCTCTGCCTATTGCCCTGGACATTCCAGGGGTACCTGGAAGACACCATTTATTCATTAGGAATTATTTCCTATCTTCCACAATTAGAAACCATTTTTCTCCTTACGTTCAACTCTTCCTTTTGCTTGTGTCCCATGAACATACAATCATACCACAGCTGATGCTAACATTTTAAGAAATTTTGAAAACTGGTCATTGAACACAGCTATTATCAAAAAGTAAATTCTATAAGATTACCCTGAAAAGCTAAATGATTAAAACTTAGCACTTTCTAATTATTTTATATTTTCTTTTGAATAACTTATTTTCATTTTATATAGTGAAAATATCATAAATGATGTGTTGTGGTGGCCCAATTAGTAGTTTCAATCACCAAGTGAAGGATTTATACCATGGAAATTATTAGCATCATAATCAGGGTTTGTTATTGTCAAATTGAGTTCATAGATATAATAAAGTGGTTGATAAAATATTAACATTATGTGTTAAACTGAATATGTTATTATGTGTTGTGACAAAGTTACTGTTTTAGGCTTTGAAAACAGTTTGTGACTAAGCAAAGAAGTCGATCAGTTATTAATTAATAGAAGAAACTTCAAAATGAATATTAACTATTTCCCTTTGTTTTACTTTTTAATATAAGCAGAAACTTCAGATGATTACTCACCTTACATCTATTAGGGTTTTCTTGTCAATTACAACAAAAAGTTGGCAATTGATAGGTTTCATTATAAAAACACTATAGACATTCTACAACAGATGATCAAATACATAAAATTTATAGTAAAAACCATTGTATATATTATCATTTGCAGTATTGTGACTCTCCTTTTTTACACTAGTGATATCTATAACTTAATCTGATGTACATGTGTATATACTTATTCCCCCCCCCAAGGGGTCTCATTGTTAGAGATTTATTAGTCCATAAGAATGTCTATCCTTTCCCTCAGGCAATTATAAATTTTATCTGCTTCCTTTTTAAGTTAGGATGGTATTTATAATTTCCTCAGTTCTTCAGAATTTATTTGACACTTTAGTACCTATTTGATAGAATGCTTGTTGATTCGATTTAAGAGAAGAATGGCATACTCTCAAAAGGGGTGATGCCCAGACTATCCTTGAACTTGAGCATAAAAATAACAAAGTCAGGGAATGAATGAAACTGAGAATATTAATAAAAAGAAAGGGCTGGGAGGTAATAAGTAAGAGTAAGGCTAGGGGCCTCTAGCACATCCGTACTATAAAGATGAGACATATGTATGTATCTAAACTACAGAGCCAACGGCACTGTAAGTACAAAATCCAAACCACAACAATCAAATGTAAAAATGTGCCTGTCAATGAGGCCAACTCAAGACTGGAACTGGGAGAGAAATTTGAGATAGTACGGAGGGAAATTCTCACTGCTGGTTTTGGTGTTGGAACACTGTACATCTGACCCCATCTAAGAATAACTCTGTCAATCATACAGCCATGGAACCTTATAAAAATTAAAGTCTTTTCTAAAAAAAAGAATAGTCCTTATTACTTAAATTTGCTCAGAATCTCCTATCTCAGAAAAACTGTTGTATATCTCTGAGCCAAAGTTGTAAGGGAATACCAGGCTACATAAACATTCTGAGGCTAGAGAAAGAGCGTTTGACTAAATAACACCTCTATACTATTTCTCTAGCTCCTCAAAAACATTCAAATTAGAGATTAGGGATGGTGATATATAACAGAAGAAATGGTGCTTGCCTTTTATGTGGCCAAAGTTCGCTCAATCCGTGGTGATACATATGGTTCCCTGAGCACGGCTGTGATTAAGTCCTGAACACCAACACCATGAGATACTGTCCAAACAATCCTCTAAATAAAATGAGCTTGTACGTATGCACATGTGCATGCATGCATGCAGGCAGACAGTCAGACACACACACACACACACACACACACAACAAATCTAGAGAATTCCACTTGTTAGTGTATTACTATGAAATCTTACTTTGGGCTGGAGAGACAAACTAGGGGATAAGACACTGCCATGCACACCACCAACCTTGGTTTGATTCCCATTCTTGGGCACCACCAGGAGTGATCCCTCAACACTGAGCACAGAGCCAGGAATAAATTCAAGCACTACTTGTTGTGCCCTGCACCACCACCACCCTCCTCCCCCACCAAAAAGAAGTAAAGTAGAAAAGAAATTCCACCTATCCAATTTCTGTAAATAGCCAAAACAAGTGGGGAAATGTCCTTTGTTTTATTTTCTGATAGAGTATATGTACATCTAGCTGGTGGAATCTTATCCACAATCTGAATCTCAGCTTCAAGAGGAAATTGGCATTGTGAGTTTAGCTTTCTTGTTTCTATAAAACTGGAAAACACAATTGAAAAGGGAGAGTTTGATGCTGAGTACCAACCAACAATATACAACAAAAATCCCTAACTGTACAATTTCTGCTCTCAGTCAAATGGTTTTGATGACCTTGACCATATTCTTCAAATTGCAATTCAGTGCAATCAGCTGCTGTGCCAATTGTTTTTCAGTGATGCTTGGCTGAAATAACCAATAGCCTATTCTCTTAGAAAAATGGTTTTTAAATAAGATTATTGAAACTTACACATACTTGATTTTATTTTTTTACTTAACATTAGGTTTAAAGTCTTTCACTATCTTTATAAAGATCTTCATTAACATTTGCAAAGTTTCTCTAATTTTCTTATACATTTCTTGATCTTTTCTCTTTTCCTAATCCTACCTATGCAAGTTGCAATTTTTTGCAAAGTACTAATGATGTTGTAAAGAATATCTCTCTATATAAAATCCTTTCCATCTTCTTCAATTATTATGTTTGAGTAGATTCTCAGCCTTCTCTTTAAAAAATCAGTCTTATTTACTGGCTTACCCAAAAGGCCTCACTAGGGTTTTTTTACTTGTTCTGTAAATGAGACAAAAGTAGATTCGCATTGTTTCAGAAGGAATAGGAGGGAGAAGTCAGCAGTATGTTATTTTGTGCTAAAATAGCATAGTTTCTGAAACACCTGGGACCTTGTTCACAGGCATTACATAAAAGCATAGATTGCAGTAAATGTTGCTTCATTCTGCCTTGTGTTTTAGGTCTATAATAGTGATGTTATAAATCAATAAGTTTCTTGTTTATGATGATATTAATCATTACATACAAGTATTGGAAAATGTGAGTGCTTATTTTCCTAAAGACAATACACCTGTTTCTAGTATTTATATTTTAAATCAATTCACTAACTACATTGTTTCCCACCATGCCAAATTCTGGTGGAATCAAAAATCTGTAAAATAATGTCCCTAAACTTCATGAGCTATCAGGTTTTGGGGGAATAGAGAAAATTACATTATTGCGCTATTTTAAAACCACATTATGTTATGTTTTTCTTTAAATCTAGGCAGGGATGGAGTTGGGTGAGAGCACAAATTATTCCCTTTGGAACTTTGGGCTGTAAACTACTCAAGGACCAGAGATTTGTCTGTCATTTAAATAGGTATCTTCATTGCTTAGTTTGCAAATTGAAAAATAAGGGTTGGGTAATTGAAAGAAACAAATGGACAGTAAGTAAATGAATCAATTCAGAGACTATTTTCTATGACAAAACTATGGGTTGAGAACATGACTAGAGACATATATGACTTAGTAACTGAACATAAAAACTATATATAAACCACTTAATTTAAATCCGTTATGAACTATTTATGTGCTATATTTTTTTCTGTCACTGTGTCACTGTCATCCCATTGTCCATTGATTTATTGAAGCAGGCACCAGTAATGTCTCTATTCCTCCCAGCCCAGAAATTTTAGCTGCCTCTCCTTACTTGTCTTTCCCAATGATTGGTTCAGGGGAATGTGACCTATCATTACTGTTTTTGGCATATTGAATACACCACAGGTAGCCAGCCAGGTTCCGCCCATGCGGGCAGGATACTCTTGGTAGCTTGCTGGGCTCTTCGATGTATATATACATATATATGTACATATATGTATATATACATATATATTATTCTATGATTTGGCAGAGGAACCCAGGTGTGTGTAATCCCATCAACAGCCGACATCCAGAGAGAGACTTAAAAGCAAGCTCTCAGAAGATATCGCAGCGGCGCGATATCTTGTAGCCTACTTCTCCCTCTGGGAGAAACTAGCAAGCTTCTGAGAGTTTCCTGCCCAAATGGGACAGCCTTGCAAGCTTCCCATGGTGTCCCCTGAAAGAGCACCCAATGCGACATCGTTGGGAGTGCCGAGTCGAGAGAGACTTCTAATATCTCAGGGAAAGGATGAAATGAGATGTTACTGAGCCCACCCGAGAAATCGGTGATTAACGGGATTTCGTGATTGTGATTCTATGACTTGTTGGCTACTGTCTCAACACCATTAATTATTGTGTGGTAATTATGGAAAATGTATAGGGAGTGTCTTATAATGTGTCGCGCTGTCCAGAAAGCATCCTGGAGTATGGCGGCAGTTGTGTAGTGTAGTTTGGCCGCTGGGGCTGGATCCCTTGGGACAGGGAGGTTTCTCACCTGCCCCATCATCTGTCCCAAGTGAAAACAGCCTGGCACAAAGTCTGGTGGCATGACTATGGGGGCCTCATTTTATACTCCCATTATTTCCCTATCAGTATTATGATGTTCACAAATTTATGGAAAATAAAACTGTTAGGGTTGATATTTCACAATTTTACACGCAAATGAAATCCTGTTGATGGTCAAATTTCTTGAGCGGTCTCAGTAAGTTCTCCATTTGTCCTATCCCTGAGATTTTAGAAGCCTCTCTCTACTTGATCTTCCCAACGATGCCTCACTGGAGGCTCTTCCAGGGTCAGGGGAATGAGATCCAGCTTGTTATTGGCTTTGGCATATGAATACACCATGGTAAGCTTGCAAGGCTGTCCCATGTGGGCAGGAAGCTCTCAATAACTTGCTAGTTTCTCCCAGAGGGAGAAGTAGGTTATAAGATATCGCATGGCTGCTTTGCAGCCTCGCGCTTCTGGGAGCTTGCTTTTAAGTCTCTGGATGTTGACTGTTGATGGGATTACACACACCTGCATTCCTCTGCCGGTACCTTCATGCATGAGGCTTGTCTGAACGTGTGGAGAGGGGCCTTGAGCATGACTATGGCTAGGTTCCAGAGGTCTTCGGGAGCTCTGCTTGAGAGCTTTGCTTCAGCTGGGAGCTCTGCTCAGGGCCAGAAGGGATGTGGGATCCCATCCCCTCCAAGGGGCCCCAGGGAAGACAGCCAGGCGTGCGGGCAAGAGACTCTCTTAGGGTTGATATTTCAAAATTTTGCAATGAATAATAACTTAAAATTTAATAAGTGAAAATCCAATTATTCTCTTAATATATGTTCGGTGATTGGTATGTTTTAAATGATTATAACGTCAGCTAACCTATTTGCTTTATAAATTATTCATAAAAACTGAGGTTGTGTGTAAGGTATTGAAATACTTAAAATACTTTAAAATACTTTTAAACACTGTTTAAAGTCTTAATAAAGCTGTGCTTCTTACTCATCATCGTAAGGAGAGAGTGAGCGCCATGTCAATAATTTTTGCGGAGCTGGGGATTAGACTCGGGTTCTCACATGAGACATGTTACCACTGAGCCATACTCCCATCATCTGGATGCAAGGCTGCATCCAGGGGTGCTCAAAGGTCATTGGGTACCAGGGACTGAATTCAGGGCTGTACACGTGCCAGGCAGACCTGTGCTTTATGGCTCTCCTGGTCCCTCAGTAAGATTCTAACAGTTCTTGGTGAGCCTTTTTACAGTGTCCAGATAGGCCGCGGTGTTGCGAGCTCTCAGCAGAGGTGAGCAGAAGGGGTGATGGAGTCGCCTCACCCCGCCTGCACTCACCTCACCCCTCCTTGTTTCCTTCCTGGCCAGCATCGCTTGGAGATCTGCCCCGAGTGAAGGGCACTGCCTTGGCGTGTCATTAGCGCTCAGACTGCTGAGACCTCAGGGTCACTCACTGTATAGTCCAGGGGTTTGGACAGCTGTGTACTGTCGCTCTCCCCCTCCATCTTGCCCAGCCCTAAGCAACCATTTCTTTCTCCCCCCTCTACTAACCCAACTTTTATCTTTTCTAGATTGGCTGGAGCGATAGCACAGTGGGTAGGCTGTTTGCCTTACAGAAGGCAGACCCCAGCTTGATTCCTCCATCTCTTTCCTAGAGCTACAGAAAGTATCTCGCCTTCAGGGCAGAGCCTGGCAAGCTCCCGGTGGCATATGCAATATGCCAAAAACAGTAACAACAAGTCTTACAATGGAGACGTTACTGGTGCCTGATCAAGCCAATCAATGAACAATGGGACGACAGTGAGACAACAGTGCTATTGTAGGCTATAAATCATGTAACAAATATGAGGCATTAATATGGGAAAAACTTTATAGCAAGTCAATAAAGCAATATTTAAATATCATTTCTTCCCAAGAGTATATTCAATGTAAATGAAGCCATGTCATTTTAAAATCTCTGTGTCCCTTTGGCAGAAATACACTATTGCCTCTTGAGCTTCTACTGGTCTTGAATTGCTTTCAAACTATTGAAGGGAAACTCTGTCCAAAAGCATTCAGAAATTAATAAGGACACAAAGCTGAGCATAAGCCAAATGGTAGCTTTTCAACTTATCCATAAATTTCCAAACTATGGTGATATTTCATTTATCCATATGTGAGAGAGCATCAGGGTTACTTCACACTTGAGTTTGAGCTTTTTAGTGGATTGAGAGGCAGGATTGTAAATAGAACTGAAAACACCATACCTTACTACATACACTTATACTCTCAGTTATTCAATTATCACTAACTTAGATGCTGTTGAGAATGGAGTTGGCAGATGTAGAAAAGCACCAAATAGTTGATTTTAAGAATGAGAGATTTATGTGGGTAGAGCTGAAGTAATCACAGTTTCCTTGCAAATCTAAGTCTGGTGGTCAAAGACAAATAGATTAGGAAAACAAGAGTTCACTAATAGAAAACAGAAGGGAGACAAATGGCATAGAATGCACATATAGTAACAGGAGTACTAACAATCAGCAAACAACTGGGGGGCTCAGTCTTACAACTTCAATGAAAAACATTCTATGAATAGCATGAATAGACTTGGACATGATCTCCCTAGCAAGACTCTGGAGAATCCAACACCCTAATTTCGCTGAAGTATGCCAAGACTGAGCTAGTATATTCACATTGTTTTGAATTGTTAGATGTGCAGTATTTTACTGCATAATAAAAAAAAGATAAATATCACTTCTTTTAGTAAATGTTATAAAATTGAGAATTTATCTCCATAGTCTAATGCTGAACCTGGGTCCTTAGGGGCTTCTATCTGATCCATGTTGTGATCTAGATCTCATCTATCCCCAAACCTACAAGTCGTAAGATTATAAAGACTGGTGCCAGGGCTATAGCCTTTATTCTTTAGCATTCGTTTTAAGTTTTGGTTTTTCCATCACAGAAATAAACTGTTCTTTACATTTAGGGATAAATCCTAAGGACTACATTTGCCATGCCAGACATTCATTCTAATGTAGATCCCATTAGTCTATAATTGGTTATTATTGTAAATACTTGTAACTGATGCAACAATTAATAAAACACAGCATGCAGCATGTGACATCAGAGTATGAGCTCTAAGTAAAGATATTCACCTTTTAGCAATTCCTACATTTTAGTTTAACATGTATGTCTTTTACTAACCAGGATACACACATACACACACACACAACACACACACATATATATGTATATTTTTTCAGTCTTTGTCTTAAAGAGAAATGAAAGTAACATGTGAAAGAGGTATATGTAGATTCAAAATGCAAACTGGAGGTGCTAAGGTCAAAACAATATTTCTCAAATAAATAAGAAATGTCCAATGAAATACTTTATAATTCTGTTAATACTTTTATTCTTTCTTTATCAGACAAATATCTTAAAGTTTTAACACTTCAGGACTTTTATATATCTTTGCACTCCAGAATGATATTTGCTTTCAAAAAATTTTATAGTGAGATAAAAGAAAAGCCTAGAAGGAGAATGAGAATGATATTAAACAGTGGCTCATAACAGTTGAACATCAATAAGAAGGAAACCAAGTGCTATCTAGAGGTTATTCCATATCTCATCATCTTTTGAAATACACTTTGCTATAGAAGAGAAAATAGACTTTATTCAGCTGTGCATTACCTGTTGTTTTGAATTTATTTAAAAGAGTAGGTAATTTTCTCCCTTAGTGAAAAGACTCAAGGAGTTATGGCATAATAAACCCACCTTAAATATCATTAACTGCTGCCTTAAAGAAGTCCAAAGTAAAGAGAGAAAGTTTCACTTAAACAGCTCCAGATTACTTTGCAACAAGCTATGACTTTAAATTTTGGACAGGGAAAGGGTAAAGATGGTAAAACAGGGAGAAGTTGTGTTTACATCATCCTGAGGTCATAGCAAATGTACAAAACATCATAAGCAAGAAAACAAGAGACAAAAGAACAATACCTAGATAGGTTGAGGAGAGGGAGAATGAGTGGGCTAGAGTGAAATTGCTGCCATAGAGGCAGGCTGGGGGATGGGAATTTGGGTAGGAAGAAAAACTGGGGACATTGTTTCTGGGGAATGTTCATTAGTGAAGGAACGAATGTTGGAACATTGCATGACTGAAACCAAATCATAAATAGCTTTGTAATGCTCTATCTCAAGGTGATTCAAAAAAAAAAATAGAGATTGGGAGAATCACCTTCAACACGAAGCAGATTCCACCATAGAGCAACAAGTTGCAATCATAAGGAAATAGCAAAGGTGTGAAATCTTATCCCAGGGAACAGAATGAGAGTTACATTAGTAAACTCTGTCCTCAGAGGCCAGAGTTCAGCAGGTGAAGATGTTTGCCTTGCACGCAAAACACCTAAATTCAATCCCTGGCACCGCAAAAGATCTGCTGCTTCCGATAGAAAGTGAGCCCTCTGAGTGCAGAGTGGTTGTAAACCTTGAGTACTACTGGGCTTGGCCTCCAACTAAACAAAACAAATAGACATGGACACTCAAAACACAAAAGTGGGGGGCGAGAGATGGGGATGCTCAAGAGTTTAAGTCATTGGCGGCCTCAACCACAGTGACATCTCATACATTTGCTGATAACCATGGTTCTGGCACCATATAAGGTGCTCCCAAGAAACAGACTCTAGAGACAATTGTATTGTTTTATGGCACACAAACAGATCTGGACCCTGGTAATCCAAAGCTAACTCCTTTGATCAAAGCAAATACACACCAAAGCTAACTGGAAAACTTATTCAACAAAGTCATGTGCAAGAGACAAAAGAACAAAAAACAAAGTAAAAAAAAAAGCAAGCTGCTTTCCTTACTACAATAATCATCATACACACTCCTAATATCTAGTCAGCCAGAGATTCCCGCAGGCAGTTCCCTTGCCTGCACACCAGTTAGCCTTATTCTGCTCCCAGCAAACTACAAAGTGTTCTTGGACCTCAGTCCTGGCAAAGCTTAAAGACATGCCAGAACAGATTGCTCCTTCACCAGTGAGGTCTGTAGTACCTCACCAACCTGAGACTGACCAGCAGGTATTAATGATACTGAACCCCTGATCACCACTGAGGCCCACTACAGAATTTAGCACAGAAGCACTTCAGAATTCTTTCTGTCTCAAACTGGTACTCTTGCTATCTCACCTACAGATCCACTCAAACATAGGTTCCTGTCCCTCTCCAGTCTCTGATAGAGCATCAGAAATAATAGAGAAATGGGGGAACTAATCCACACTGATTGATTAATATAACACCCTAGAAAGGACTTTGTTATATTAACAAAGCTATGCATAAAATATGAGGATGACTTTAAAGCAACAAACCTAACAGTGATTAATGCAAGGTGATTTCAATATGGCAGAGAAAGTATGGAAAAAAGTTTAATTAAAATCTAAGAAGATTTCTGCAGCTCATCTTCAAGTTCACTGATTCTGTCTTCGGCCATAATCATTCTACTGTTGAGGGCACCCACTGAGTTTTTTATTTCATCTATTGACTCCTTTATTTGTGACATTTCTGCTTTTATCTTTTTTATTTCTGCTCTCATTTCTTCCTGTATTTTCTTGTCTGTCCATTCTATTGTTTCCTTTATGTCTTCTTTTAATTTGGTGCGTGCATGTTCCATCATTTCTTTGAGTTCATTGATCATCTTCAATATTTCACGTCTGAATTCTTTTTTGGAGAGATCATATTTGTGGGTAACCCCTGTTGAGAGTTCTGGACTCTTCTCCATCCTCTCCTCATGGTGGGGAATTGTGCTGTTTCTTCAAGTTGTGGTGGTGGTCTACAATAGAATACTATGCAGCTGTTAGGATGAAATAATGAAATTTGCATGTAAGTGGATCAGCATAGAGAATATCATGATATTCTCTAAGTGAAATGAGTCAGAAAAAGAGGGACAGATATAGAAAGATTAAACTCATTTGTGAAATATAAAGTAACAGAATGCAAGAATTACACCCCAGAATAGTAGAGATGTGTACCAGGAGGATTGCTCCACGGCTTAGAACCTGGCCTCATATGCTGGGGGGAAAGGCAGCTCAGATAGAGAAGGAACCACAAAGTAAAGGGTTCTTGGAGGGCCCGCTCAGGATGGGAGATGTGATCTGAAAGTAGACTATAGACTGAACATGATGACCACTCAATACCTATATTGCAAACCCAAACACCCAAAAGGATAGAGAGAGCAAAAGGGAATGCTCTGCCACAGAGGTGGGTGGGGTGGCGGTTGGGGGAAGGATATTGGGATCACTGGTGGTGGAGAATGGGCACTGGTCGAGGGATGGGTACTCGATCAGTGTAGGATTGAAATGAAAGCATGAAAATTTATAAGTCTGCAACTGAACCACATGATAATTCATGTAAAAATTTTTAAAAATTTTAAAAATCTAAAAAGAAACCATGCTACTAATGTAGCTGTATTTAAAAAGGAAATTCTGGTTCTCAATAGCAGAATGTCACTGTAGCAGTGTCATCCCAGAATAGCACTGTAGCACTGTCATCCCGTTGTTCAATAATTTGCTCCAGCGGGCACCAGAAACATCTCCATTGTGAGATTTGTTGTTACTGTTTTTGGCATATCGAATACGCCACAGGTAGCTTGCCAGGCTCTGCCATGCAGGCGGGATACTCTCGGTAGCTTGCCGGGCTCTCCGAGAGGGTGGGAGAAATCAAAGCTGGGTGGGTCATGTGCCCTACCTGCTGTGCTATTGCTCAAGTCAAGGTAGTTTAAAATAAAACCAGTGAGCTCAAGTGTAAATTGGGGTAAAGATTTAAAAAGAGCAGCGGAAAAGGAGAAACTGGAACAATGAAGACTACATTCAAGTTATATAAGGCATTTTCAAAAGGAACAACATGAATATAATAGGGGTTCCAGAGAAAAAGAGAAAGTAAAATTCCTGTTTGAAAAAATAATAAACCATCATTTCTCTAAGCCCAGAGAGGAGCTAGATATTTATATCTAGGGAGTTCAATTAGTTTCAAACAAAGTAAACATATCTAGATACACATCAAGACATGTTACAGTGAAAAAGAAAAAAATCAAAGAGAGACTCTAAAAAGTAACAAGAAAATATAATAACTTATAACCACAATAAGAGTAACAGGGCGTTCTCAATAGAAAACCTACAGGATCAGGGCTTGAGAAAAATTACATCTGGTAAGGCACTTGACTTACATGCAGTGGATATGGGTTTTATCAACAGCAACCCATATGGCCCCCTTAGCCTCTTCTGGGATGATCCCTGAACTTAGAGCCAGGTGTAAGCACTGAGAACCATGGATACAGGGAAGGGAAGGGAAGGGAAGGGAAGGGAAGGGAAGGGAAGGGAAGGGAAGGGAAGGGAAGGGAAGGGAAGGGAAGGGAAGGGAAGGGAAGGGAAGGGAAGGGAAGGGAAGGGAAGGGAAGGGAAGGGAAGGGAAGGGAAGGGAAGGGAAGGGAAGGGAAGGGAAGGGAAGGGAAGGGAAGGGAAGGGAAGGGAAGGGAAGGGAAGGGAAGGGAAGGGAAGGGAAGGGAAGGGAAGGGAAGGGAAGGGAAGGGAAGGGAAGGGAAGGGAAGGGAAGGGAAGGGAAGGGAAGGGAAGGGAAGGGAAGGGAAGGGAAGGGAAGGGAAGGGAAGGGAAGGGAAGGGAAGGGAAGGGAAGGGAAGGGAAGGGAAGGGAAGGGAAGGGAAGGGAAGGGAAGGGAAGGGAAGGGAAGGGAAGGGAAGGGAAGGGAAGGGAAGGGAAGGGAAGGGAAGGGAAGGGAAGGGAAGGGAAGGGAAGGGAAGGGAAGGGAAGGGAAGGGAAGGGAAGGGAAGGGAAGGGAAGGGAAGGGAAGGGAAGGGAAGGGAAGGGAAGGGAAGGGAAGGGAAGGGAAGGGAAGGGAAGGGAAGGGAAGGGAAGGGAAGGGAAGGGAAGGGAAGGGAAGGGAAGGGAAGGGAAGGGAAGGGAAGGGAAGGGAAGGGAAGGGAAGGGAAGAGAGAAAGAAAGAAAGAAAGAAAGAAAGAAAGAAAGAAAGAAAGAAAGAAAGAAAGAAAGAAAGAAAGAAAGAAAGAAAGAAAGAGAGAGAGAGAGAGAGAGAGAGAGGGAGGGAGGGAGGGAGGGAGGGAGGGAGGGAGGGAGGGAATAGAAGATTGTAGGCAAATTAATGGACAGACTAGATCTCAAACTAAAAATACTCTACCCAGGCAATTTATCACTCAGATAAAGAGATTTCAGATAACTAACACTTTTAAAAAAATTCTGCCTTTAAACTGACCTTCCAAGAAAAACCGAAGTGGCTTCTACAAAAGAAAAATAAATCTCACCTGGAAATTGTAAACTACTTAAGAAATATAAAATGTGGGAGAAAAGGAAATAATAAAAGAAATCTCTTAACTTTTTCATATCTTTTATATGATTTCTTCATATCTTTTACTTATTTACTAATACATGTCATTTCCTTTCTGTTAAAGAATTTTAATTTTCTCAAATTGTATTTTTTAGCTTTCACATTTATATTTAGTTAATTTAAAATAAATATTTCTCTGCTAAAAAATATAAAGGGGCTGGAGCCATAGCACAGTAGGTAGAATGTTTACCTTGCACGTGGCCGACCCAGGTTTGATTTCTCCATCCCTTTCGGAGAGCCCAGGAAGCTACCGAGAGTATTCTGGCCATATGGCAAAGTCTGGCAAGCTAACCATGGCATATTCAATATGCCAAATACAGTAACAAGTCTCACAATGAAGACGTTACTGGTGCCCACTTGAGCAAATTGATGAGTAATGGGATGACAGTGATACAGTGGTTATTTCCTGTGTGATTTTTTTTAAAGCAAAACTCTTAAATCATTGTCTATTTTCAGTAAGTATTTTATACATCAAAAGTAAAAATGGAAACACTAGAAAAGAAATTATTTTATCTTAGAGAAATAGATTCAACAACATGCTAGTTTAGACTGCATGCTGTCTAAATTCATTTGAAATATCATTACTTATCCAATGTTGTGTTTAATATAACTGACTATAACTGGGGATAGTGGGAAAAGCTATAATCATTATTTTGGTTCATTGTGCATATTAAAATTTGTGGGATGGGATTTTTGTTTGTTTGGTGCCATATGCAATAGTGCTCAGGGATCACCCCCGGAAGTGTACTCAGCTATCTTTCATGGAAGGGGAGGCCTACTTGATTCTGAAATCAGCTGAACAAGTGAAAAATAAGAACTAGAGGCCAGGGAAAGTGGGGCTGGGGTTGGTGGGGGGCTCCTTTGATCTGCTGCCAACCCCCCCCCCCCAGTAATCTCATTATCTGTTGAGATTGGCTACTAATGCAATGGGTTCTTTGAGCAAAGTTTAAAGTGACTAGATTCATCTGGTGTTTCAGCCATCTACTCCTGCTGTACCAAGGAGATCATATGCAGTACTGGGATAAAACCAGGTTTAGCTGACTATAAGGCAAGTGTTCTCCCCATTATACTATCTTTCTGGCCCTATCCTTAATTTTTTAATTAAAACTCTACTCAGGAGATTAATCATAAAGATAAATGGAAATGGATGAATTGGAAGCATCTCCCAAACAGGGCTCCACCAGCAATTTGTAGACCCTGGACCAGTAGTATAATGCAACGAATGGAGGAGGAAATACTGCACAGGGTCTGCAGTCTAAGAATTCACCTATCCCAGTAGTGCTCTGGAGGTGCTGGAGTCTGTGCCTTCAGTATGGCACGCAGCATTTCTCGGGGCCCAGGTGGGGCTGAGGGCTGAAACTGGACCGCACTTATATGTTAGGCTTTCTCCCTAACTGCTGTACTTGCCTGACTAAAAAACTTTTGAATTAATTGTTCTAAATCTTTAGAATTGTTTACAAATAATTATAAATCATCATAGCTGGAGCATCACTGTCTGGTTGTGGAATTTTAAAAAATATAAGGCAAGTAATACGGCAGAAAATAATATTGTTTTGAAAATAACCTAGAAAATACAATATCAAGTTATGATTGCAAACAGGTGCACTTAAAAAGGCAATTGACAACAATATATAAGATGTAAAATTACACGTTATAACAGTAACTCAGAGAAAGAAGAGACTGGAGAAATGTTCTAATAAAAACTAAGCAGAGAGACACTTGGGAATTAGTCTTCTAAGGAATTCCATCAAGGTCTACATATCACGATTACCTGCAGAGTTGAAAAATTACCTGAGCTGACCACCACTCTCAGAGAACCAGGTGTCACATGAACACCCAGAATAGGCCAAGGGTGCACAGGTGAGAATCACATAAACAGGGAGGGCAGAGTCTAGGAGGTTAACTTGTAAGTCAGAAGGCCACAAAAGAACAAGCTCACAAGGGGATCAAAACAAGGTCAAAAGAAACGCTGCTCTGGGGCTGGAGCAATAGCACAATGGGTAGGGCATACAATAGCACAATGGGTAGGGCATATGCCTAGCATGCAGCCAACCTGAGTTCGATTCCCAGCATCCCGTATGGTCTCCTGAGCACTATCAGGGGTAATTCCTAAGGGCAGAGCCAGGAGTAACCCCTGTGCTTTGAGTGCTGTTTGGGTGTGCCCCAAAAGCAATAAATAAATAAATAAATAGATAGATAAATAAATAAATAAATAAGTAAACACTGCTCTAAGGCAATGGTTCTCAAAGTAGAGACCAGAATTGCTAAAAATGTAAATCTCAAAACTAGATTGAAGTGATAATACAGCAGGGAAGGTGCTTGCCTTGCTCCAGGCTGACCCTTGTTCAATTCCTGATATTTCATATGGGTCCCTGAGTCTGCCAGGAGTGATTCCTGAGTACAGAGGCAGAAACAACCCCTGAGCACAGCCAGCCAGGTGTGACAAAGCAAAAAAATAAGCAGCGAAAGCAGAACCTGTTTCTAATTGATAAAATCAGAAATTCTGGTGTTGGGACTGAGTGAGCAATCTGTGTTATAACAGGTTCTCTAGTGATTCTGGTGTTTAGACTGTTGCATTGGTCCTGATGAATGGGGTAGTTTCTTATTGTTTAAAAATTAAATAGATGATACTGATATAGAACCAGAAATGAAAAGTTTTCAACATTTAAAATTGAGTAGGTAAAGAGCTTGGGATACAGTACAGGGTTTGGAGCACCCTGAACTGGTTTGATCCCTGGAAACGTGACCCCAGAGTACTTCTAGGGTATCCCTGGTGTTACTCAGCACCTCAGGGCTAGCACAGCATTACATGTTCATGCTGTAGCATTTATGTTATGACCTATAGGCTGAGGGTTACCTGAGAGTAGTTCCCAGGATACCTGAGCATCACCTATAACCTCCCCCCCTCCCCAAACTGGGTATATATCCAAACTGCACAAGGAGAAAATAAATCACCAGTTAAAACAATTCATAATAAATATAAACAGATCTACCTCCTCAGAGAAGACAGACAGAGGGCAAATAAACACGAGAAGATGTTCCCCATTAGACATCATCAGGGAACAGAAAATTAAAACAATAAGATAGGATTAAAATTCTATCAGAATGTCCGAAATTCAAGACATTGCCAAGAGCTTTGGAGAGCTTCTGTGGAGGGTGTGGAGTAACAGGAAGGACCATTCACTGCTGGTGGTAATGCAAAACTGTACAGCTTCTTTGGAAGACAAACTGGCTTTTTCTTACAGAAGTGAACATAATCTTAACTAATTATCCTAAAGTGTTACTGCTTGGAATTTATCAGATAAGTTGGAAACACACACCCACAAAAGCCTGTACATGTTATTAATACTAGTGTTAATTGCCAAACTTGTGGCATTTTAAAAATGTCTCAAGTAGTTAAACAATAGAATCAAACAAGATAAAACTATAAAATGAAATGTTTGTTTTGGAGGGCCACAGTGATGCTCTGGGGCTACTTCAGGCTCAATGCTCAAAAGTCTTTTACAGTGTTGCTCAGGGGCCACATGGTACAGATGATGAAACCTGGGTCTCTCGCGTGAAAAACATGAAACATTCAGCTCTACTGAGAAATGAGTTAAAAATGCCTGGAGTCATGAAAAAAGTTTAAGCGATAACTATTAAGAAAACAGAGTGTTGATTCAAAGCTGTCAGTGTCACTGTCACTATCATCCCGTTGTTCATCGATTTGCTCGGGTACCAGTAACGTCTCCATTGTGAACTTGTTACTGTTTTTGGCATATCGAATAACAGAAATGTGTCATAACAGAAATATGTCATAGGGATGAATTGTTATTCTGCTCATAGTAATGGCAAGCTTGTTATTTTCTGGGAAAGAATATGATTAATTTAATGTATTATTTAATTTTATATACACAGAAATATATAAATGGCTTAATGGGAAAGGCCATGTAGAAGTTGACAAAGAACTGAAGATTAAAGAAAAAATTATTGCTTATAAGCAGAAGGACATGGGGAGTATCATGCTAAGTGAAATGAGTCAGAAAGAGAGGGACAGACATAGAAGGGCTGCACTCATTTGTGGAATATTAAAAAACATGGTATGAGACTAACACTCAAGGACAGTAGACACAAGGATCGGAAATATTGCTCCATAGTTGGCAGCCTGCCTTATGAGCTGGGAGAGAAGACAGCTGGAATAGAGAAGGGATCACTAAGTCAATGATGGTTGGAGGGATCATTCGGGATGGGAGATGTGTGCTGAAAGTAGATAAAGGACCAAAGTGATAGCCTCTCAGTATCTATATTGCAAACCATAATGCCCAAAAGTAGAGAGAAGGTATGGAGAAAATTATCTGCCATAGAGACAGGTGGAGGGTTGGGAAGGGGGGATACTGGGGACATTGTTGGTGGAAAATGTGCACTGGAGGAGGGATGGGTATTCAATCACTGTATGTTTGAAACTCAAACATGAAAGCTTTGTAACTGCATCTCACAGTGATTCCATTTTTAAAAAATTTAAAATTATTTTATCCAGATATTTGTTCTCTACTAATTTCTTTGGAGACAGGTACTCTTTCAATTCCATTTTATTCTACAAAACTCACAAAACCAATGTTTTTTTTTTCTATCCTCTCTCACCCTCTCTCTCTCTCTCTCTCTCAGCCTTGCTCCATAGTTATACTTTGAAAACCAGGACCCATTTTTCTCTCCAGACAGGGTGGATAGTTATCTGGAGTGAAAAGTTTCATTTTCTAGCATTTTTCATTGAAACGATCACCTGATAATTACACTGAATAGAAAGTAACCATTAATCAAATCTTTAATTTATCAATTCATCATTGTCTACCTTGTGCAAAGAAAAGGAACTGAAATTAATCAGTCAAACTGAAGCCAATCACAACCAAATGCCTGGGAAGGAGGGGGCCAAAGAAAGATTTTCTAATAGGGAAAAACATATTTGCTTTTGCTGGCAGGAGGACTAAGGCCTCCAGTGGTAACACAACATTCTGTCATCATAGGTGATTTTAATCTCCTTTTCCTAGTTTGAACAACTTCAAATTTGTCAGAAATCCAAACTCTTAATTACTAGCTGAACAACACAGAAAAGCAGTCGGTGAGTTCTGCCCCAGCCCTTTCATTGCACAGAATTTTGTTAATGCAAAGTCCTTAACAAAAACAAATTCACATTTCCAATTTCAACTGCTGCCTGTGTCCTTGTCACCCTGTTTCTCAACTGATAACTCCCCTCTGTCAGGTGGCCCATTTAGAAGCTCCTCATTCTAAAGTGCTAGGGGTGAAAAAGGTTTTTTTTTTTTTTTTGTGGTGATGATTAGATGTAAAGTCTGGCTGCAAAGACTCCTGGTAATGAATAAGGCACTTGGGGAACTATTCATGGGTTACTTATCATTCTCTGCTTTTTGATTTGTATTAATGCCTTGAAAAGAAACCTGTTCTATTTCCCAACTAGATTATAAACTCCTTGAAGATAGCACAGGTCTTATATTTATGGTGTTAAGTCACTCTCCAAGTTTGACAGTGCCTGCATACCACTTGATTAAATAATTTGAGGTTTAGTTGGTTATAAACCACAGATTCTCTGAAATGCTTAGGGAAAAAAAAAAGCATTCTTCTCAGGGCAGAAAATGTCAGAGAACTTACTTTAAATTCCTAATTTAGATGATAAACTTATTATATTTTATGTAAGGAGATGAGATTTGCTATTTTTGTGAGGAGCACTTTAAGACTTTTAATGGTTGAAAAACATACTCTCAGAGATTGTCATTATTGGACATTATTTCTTCCTGTAAAATTTAGGATATTAAAAAGCCAAGATTGTGGAAAAATAAAAACTACCAAGCCATTTGGTTTGGGAAGCTGAGCAGTTTTCTCCACTTCCTCTAAGGGAAAATTCTCATTCACAACCCAGCTGTGTGTAAGTTGAATCTATATGGATTCAAATTTGCAAAAACCTCTACATTAAAAACCTTTGTTCTTGGTAACCAATAAAAGTAACAGCATTAAATCCACCAAATTCTTTATTAATCCAATAACTTTAGCTCCTAGCTCCTAGCTTAATACAAGATAAAAGATTGGTGCTAAATAGATCTTGGGAGAATAAACAAATTTAATCTTACTAAAGTTTGGAATAGCCAAATGCAAGAACAGTAAAATAAAAGTGGAAGATGACAGCTAAAAAAAAAAGCTATAATTCTTAAATTAGATTCAGTCTTTACTTTACCTAAATTAAATAATATTTAAATCCTGCATTAAATTCAGAAACTTAGAACAACATGTTTTCATTTTACCTAAATAAAATAATATTTAAATTTTATGTTAAATTCAGGAACTTAAAACTACATTTTCCCTAATTTTATTGCATACAAAAATGAAATAATTAGAAGACTAGCCTGGTGATAGGATATGATTGCACAGGAAAATTCATATTAGTCAAAATTCATAGTAGTCAAAGAAATGATGAGTTAAGGGTCATTGTATTTATTAGCCAAGTCCAACAAAAATATCCAGGACACTGTCTCAGTCACAAACTGATCAGTGTGTAAAAATATCTATTGTTAAAGTACTGATTTTATTGACAGTTTGTTACTTTTCCTCCTGAGTTCTTTAAATTGAGTTGTTTGTTTGAACAACCCAACTCTGAGATTTATTTGGCAATTAAATAAGAGTTATAATATATATTTCAGAATAATTGAAGAAAGGGGCAAAGGGGATCAGTTTTCTAGGAGAAAAATAGACATATATGTTACTCCTGGATGCAATTGGAATAAAAATGAATAGACCATATATGTGAAAGAATTAACTGTAACAATAAAATAAGTTAACTATATAAATAAATACAAAGTGATGACACCAAGATCAATACCTTAATTTGAAGCAAAAGCAGCCTGCAACATATGGCTCATACAACATTTTCTTTGAGTCTCAGTTTATTATAAAATGCCTTTTCACATTACATGTATCCAGATAATTCGTTTTTCAGCATTAATGCCAACTACATGTGTACAGATACTATCATAGTTCTTACAAAAGATATGCTAAATGGACATTGCTTTTCTTTTATTTGATTCTTCATTTTAGTCCTAAGAAGACTTATAAATCAGTTCTTCTCAGAACCTGTCAACAAATGTATAGGGTACTATTATGGGCTGAATTGAATCTTCCATATATTCAATTATATTTTGAAATCCTAAATACCAGTCACCTGAGAATGTCACCTGTTCATTATTGATACAAGTAGTTAACATAAGGGTATTGGCCTAATTGATACTTCTGGTCTTATATAATCCTTAGAAGGAAGAAATGTGGTCACATAAATAGGTATGTGACCTCAGGGGAATGCCACATGAAGATAAATTCTCTCAGTGCTTTATTGATATATCCTATGTGTATAAGAGAGGGTTTGATGGTCAGCCATTTGTATGGCTAAAACAATGTAGTACATTGTGTACTATTTGTACAATACACATGTACTGTAATAAAATAAATAATCTAAGGTTTATTGCAATTTGTTACCCCACTAAGAAATCATCAATTTCAAATATCTACAAGGATAGAATTCTGCCTTTGAATAGTTTTTCTCTGTGGACAAAGAACATTGACAGATAACTATGTCCCTGATTTATTCATCATAGTTTCTTGGGAAACATTATATCTGTCTTCTTCTCTCTCAAAAATTCTATACTAACCAGTACTTTAACAAAGTTTTGAAGTGAGGCTTGTGAATATCTGGTAGAAGAACATTCTAAGCAGAGGTAAGACAAAGTAAAAAAATTTAGAGCATACCTGGACAGGGTGCTTATTTTTCAGTAGTGGACAATACGAACTAGGTAAGAATAACCTAGACAACAAGGATGTTGGAATTGAGGGAGGGGAAAGATTGTGTAGGTCTCGTAGGTGATTGTAAGGATCTTGGTTTATACTAGATGAGATAAAAGCTGTAGGAGTATAATGAACAATAAGATTTCACAAGTCATGATTTGGTATTGTCTTAACTGTATATCATGGCTGTTGAAGGAACAGTTTATAATGACAAAGCATAAATACAAAAAGAACTACTGGAAAGAGATAATAATGTGTGTGAGAGTGAATGTTGGTTGAAAACAAGACTAAAAAGATAGAAGTGGTTAGAAGATCATAAAAATATTTTGATGTTAAAGCCAATAGGATTTGTGGAAGGAGTTTCTAAGGGATATGGGAGAGAGAATAAAGTGATAGGGATGACTCCAGCTTTTGGAGGAGTTACCATAAACCAAATCAGAGAAAATGTAGTGAACGTGTATTTAGCAATGCTTGGAAATGAAATGTCTGAGAAGGAAGCAGGATGTGAGAATCTGGAGAACTGAGATTAGCCCTTCTCGGGGTAGGCATAGGTATTGAGAGTCAGCAACCTAGAATGGCAATGGAAGTGTGAAGGTGCGTGCTGAGCCAAAAGGAGAAATCAACAAAGGTGAAAATAGAATAATCAATTTAAAAAGAGTACAAGAGAGGATAAATTATCCAGATATAAAATTTTTAAAAAGTATTTCAAGGAAAAGGGAGAAAGTTGTCCACAGACTCAGCTTATAGAGTTATCAAACATGATAAGGATTAAAAGTAGCCATTAATGATCAGAGATAGTGTTGGGGGTTAAGTAGTCACCGTGTCTGGGGCTGATGCCTGTTCAATTCCCAGCACTGCTTAAGGTTCTCCCAGCACCACCAGGAGTCAGCCCTGAATCAAGAGCCAAGAAGAAGCCCTGTGCACTGCTGGTAGGACACAACCTCCTGTCACCCTTCCTGACAGAAGAATTGTTATTAAACTTAACTACAGGATTATTGGTCTCCTTAACAAGGTACTTCCATATAATGTATTAGAGAAGAATTCCTGGCTTACTTCAGTGTGTGAAATAATTAGAATAGAAAGAGAAACTGAAAATGTAAGATTATTTTTCAAGTCTTTCTATAAAGAAAATGATGATAACAAAAAGATTTTTTTAAAGTAGATGATATTTCCCAAGAAATGGTAGACTGTGTCTATGCTGGCCATGAAAATTCAGTAGAAAGGAGAAACAAGTGGTGCAGAGAAAAAATAGAAAAATTAGTGGGTGATTTATTTGAGTAGCATAAAATAAACAGATCAAGTGCACAGTGGAGTGTTGACCTCAGAGAACTGTTCATAGTAAGAGAAGGAGAAGAGGACATGGATGTTGGAATGAGTGTGATGGGGAAAGGCTGTGGGAATTCTCTTCTGTCTTTAAGCAAAATGGGAAGTCATAGTACCAATTATGACTGGAATGAGGGAGGGAATATTGGAGACTAAGTTTCAAATGTCACATTTGGGAAGATGAATGAATGGACTATATAAATGTTATATTTTTATAGCAGGGGTTAAAATATACATTCTTTATTATGAATATAATGTGTGCAACCAGTCAGCCTGATGGCTTTCTGAAACCAGTTCAGCTGTGCAAGTCCAGGCATAGGATGTAAAAGGTTCAGTGTCAGTAGTGTGGCTTTGCTAAGGACGATGGTGTGAAAGTGGGCTCCAAAACTGAATCGTGTCAGGGAGGGAGTGATGATATTGGAGCACTGAGGGATTGAAGCTGGGCAATAGGCCAAGAGCAAAGAATAGGTATAGGACAGATGGATTTTAGGGTTGATAGGATTTGAGGAACCATTAGAAACAGGAAAGTGAAATTAGTCTATTTCTTCTGTAGTAAGCAGTTTTATTTTGCTCTGTTTTGTTCTTCCTCTTCAAGGACTCTCTTCCTTGTGTGGTACCATTTGTTCTTCCCTGTTTTCCCCTGTTATTTTAGTTCATGTAAAAGTTGATCTTTTATACAACTGTCTCTTATTTATCTTGAAATATTTTATTCTATTTTTATTGTCTTTTAGTGCTGTCCTATAGGACTTTTCTATAATCTTGAAAATGTTTTATGCTGGTACTACTCAATAAAGTCACTTTTATGAACAGTGTAACAAAAAATGCAATTTTAAAAAGAAATACAATTTACCTATCTAAAACTAATTTTAAATTGAAGAGCACATATAGTTAGCAGCTAATCTATTAGAATAGATAATAACACACACTGCTTGATAAAAATTAAATACCATTGACATTAAAGTCAGTCTTCAGATTCCCTTTAGTTCTGCCTTCTAATATGGTTTCTTATGTGTCTGCCTCCTTTTTTCCCAATTATTCAACAAACATTTATGCAGCTACACATCTATACCAATTAGAGGAAATAGAACCTAGGAACAAATACATAAAATATTTTTCTTATGAGTGAATAAAATCTTTTTCTTAGGAGTTATGAGTGAAGTAATCAATGGAAATTATACAAAATTACAAATGAAGCACATGTTATGATCTACAGAAATGCCCAGAGAGGATTTGGAAACAAGCAAGATCCTACAGTAGTCTACAGAGAGAGTTATAAATTTTGGCTTTCTGAACAAATACCCACCCACTGAGAGATTGTAATAGTTTTTAAAAACATGTGTATAAAGGGCTTAGTACTTTATTTGCCAGTGAAGAGTATTAATTCCCCCTTGGGAAAAATGATATGTTTTCATCTCGTTATGGTTTACTTACTATTTTTCCAATGGAATAATTTGTTTTGTTCTAAGACACTGTCTCAGCACATGTTATATTCAGACGGTGCCTTGAGTGCTATATCCAGCCTGGCTTTGACTGTTCCAATGCCTACTCCATTCCATACGACATTATACTGAACATAGTAACCAATGATGTTATCTTTTCCTCAACATATCTTGACTCAAAAAGAGAAACCTAAGTTGGGATCATTTTCCCAGGATAATGATAAAATCCTATAAATGTGGAAATCCTTCCTGCCAGGATATCATCAAACTTCTTCTGGGATATCTTGAGTGGCAAGGATCTCAACACCGATCAAAATTTTAATTCATTACTAAGGGTTTCTTCAGTAGAGAGTTTATTCATCAGCAGTCACCAACTAGTGCCCTTTGACGTTTCTCCACCTCTGTGAAGTGAAATGCAACTGCAATAGAAATTGAATGGGGAGATGTAGGATGAGATCATGTAGTACCCTAAACCTATATTTTTTCTGAACTGTATCAACTAGGAGACGCCTAACTTAGGGATGTAAAGCAAATATTGTCCACCAAAGGAGTCCTACTAGACAGTGCTAGAACTAACATTCTGAAAAGACTAAAGCAAAATTTATTCCTGCTCATGACGGCTATTTATACATAATATGAGCCCCCTACTCAGAAATTTTAAACATCAAATTTATTGTGTGTAAGACTTTAAATATCTAATTAGATCTCATCTTAAGCATATAATTTATTCATGTGTTCTTCAGGTCATAATTGTGGTATATAATCATTCTCTTTTCTTTGGACTTTTACAAATCTGTACATAATCAATATTAATCATGACAGATTCGAGATAAACAGGTGAATATATATATAAATGATGATAACAAAGTATAAATATTAACCTATTAAAACTACTGTAGCACTGTAGTTCCGTTATTCATCAATTTGCTCAAGCGGGCACCAGTAAGGTCTCCATTGTGAAACTTGCTGTTACTGTATTTGGCATATCGAATATGCCATGGATAGCTTGCCAGACTCTGCCGTGCGGATGAGATACTCTTGGTAGCTTGCCAGGCTCTCTGAGAGGGACGGAGGAATCGAACCCAGGTCAGCCGTGAAAGGCAAATGCCCTACCCACTGTGCTATTGCTCCAGTCCATTAAAACTACATTCATAAATATATATTATTTATGAATACAACATGCAGACATGTGTATCTATATGTTATCACTATGGTTCTCTTTCTCTTTCCTCTTATATTTGCACAATATTTTCTTGTCTTTTATTTGCTTTTCAAACTGGGCCCTTATAATTTTTTTTCACTCTTTGTTTTGTCATCCACTTTCTCTTTCTTAATAAACAGCTTTTAAATGGGCAATATCTTTATAAAGAACAGCAATGCATAGTATAATGTGAAATATATTTTCCTTGGGGACAATAATAACTTGACGGGACCTCATTGTGAAGCAAGGTTACGAGAGATGTGCGGCAATTTGTGTTCCAGCAAATATCAGTCTGTCAGGTCCTTGCTGTTGTCTTAAAAATAGCTCCCACATATCAGGACATATTTTAGAGCTAAGTTAAAAGCACATTTGCTTGTTCAGAGCATCTCTTATGGGGCTGAAAATGCTGAGGCTGTGGAAAGCAAAGTTGTGAGTATTTATTTGTAACTTGCAGTTACTTCCGAATTCCCTCAGGGAATGACTTTGCAGCAATTTAAGCCCAAATGTGGAGCAAATAGAAAAATGGGTGCTTTTTCCCAATTCTCCAAAGATTTATCTTGTATGACCTCATAATAGGAGTAACAAATCAAAAAGAAAAAGAATTAGTATTTCAAAATTTTGCTTTAATCTTCAAGAAGTCTAAGTGATCTCAGTTTCTGAAGGCAGCACAACTAAACAAAGGTTCAGTCCCTAAATTATTCTAGTTCTACACGTTCTTTTCTCCTTAAGGATAATGTTCATCTTAGAGACTATTAATACATAATATGAGAAAAAGAAGTTGAATGTGACATTTTAAAATATAACATAGCTGTGTTTGCTTGTTTTGAATTTTAAGAATTATTTAATATCTTTGGCTTTTATATTCATACTAAAAATGTAAACTCAATTTAGGCATCAAAGAGCAATGAATCTTACAGCTCTGTTTGGACCTGCTACCAAAGCAAGGAAAACGCTGGGGTGAAGAAAGAAACATAGACTCAGAGATAAATTCACAAGAATAGACTGATGCAAATGATAGATGAATGAAAGGAAAGAGTAAGTACAGAGTGAACAAGCACACTGCAAACTGAACGCACTGGTGTCTTCACTATTTCATGTCCAAGAGTGTTGGATTCAGAACTGAATAATTGAATAATGTCTATATGAGCAATATTGAATGCTATACATTGTCCTGTAATTGCACAATTTTACTTTTGTGTGTGTGATTATATTATTCTCATTGCTCTTGTTTCAGAGACTAATACATCAGACTGACTTTAAGATATTGGAGAAAGATTGTTCTGGAATGGATGATAAATGTAGCAGGTTAAAGAATAGAAAGTGAACTAATAATATTAAATGTGTTCCTTGTAATAATAACATTGTACAGCAACACTTGGATGCTAGTAATAATACAAACTGTATTTCTTGTAGAATTAATATTATGTGATAATACTTTAATAATTTTGTTCTTTATATATCTGAAACCTTCATAAGAAAATCTCGCTTTAGGCATAAGAATTGCTTGCCCCATAACTTCTCAGAATTTTCTCAGAGAATTTTATTTAATAACTATGCTAAATAAGAAAAATAAGGGAGGTAATGAATGAAAGAGAGAAGTAGTAGAAAGGAAAAAATGACGGAGAATAGAGGGAAGGAAGTGAGAAAAAATTTTTTAAAAATTCCTTCTTAAGAACTTAAATGAAACTTCTCCTGCTTTTTCTTTATGTTTAGAACTTGTTTCTATTTTTTCTATTTACTCTATTTACTCTATTTCTCTTATATGTTGCCTATCTCTACTACCATAAGGGCCAAGCTTTTTAAAAAAGGTTTGTCCATTGTTCATTACTACTGTATGGCTAGAAATCAAAATAGTACCTGGTATACAGAAGATGCTCATTAAAGTTGGTTAGGTTCATTAGTGAATGAAGATAATACCATGAGTTGAGTTTTCCATATATTCCCTGCACAGGGTCCAACCCACACCAGACACTTAATGAACATCCACTCTAAGTATGATTACTCTATTATCAGGAGTCCAAATTACACATAAAGAATTTTTGTAGAATACCAAAGAGATGTCTAAGTTTCCTTATATCTGAGTCATGCATTCTACATACTGCCTTCTTGTCTAGATCTACTCAGGACCTGTGTGTAATCCCCAATGTTGTTCTTCATGGAGACTTCTATTCCCTATGTCATGTATGGTTTATTCGATTAAATAATCTGTTGAATACAAGGAAAAACATGTTTATGTTGATGAATCTTATTAGCCATTGGCGCTAAACTTATTTAAAATACATTTCAAGATGCGTCATCCAAAGAGATCAACCTGTCATCATGGCTCAGTAAGGACGCTTGAAGTACTGAGAATAAAATAAGAGACTAGATCAAATGGGCAGTGTAGGCACTCAGAACTATTACTCCATTCCTTTCTGTTCATTCAGTTCCACCCAACCCAACAGGTATTTTTCTGAAGACAGATTTCATGTCCTACATTAATAAGGCATTGTGAGAACTTTAAGAGAAGACCATAGCAGCAACACAACAAAAAACACAAGACCCACTGTTAAGTAAGCTGTGGTAGGGTAACTGTCATGGTAGAAGAGAAATAGAGCCAGAAGAGTCATATCAGATTAGTCTGTCTCCACAATAGAAGGTCACTCATTTTTGTAAACTCCAAGATAAACTCCAAGATAAATTTCTACTGAACCACTTTGTACATATTTAAGAATCATTTGATTATATCACACATATAAACCAGCCCATAAATCACTCCAGATGAATAAAACTTTCCTTTAGATAATGAGTACATTTTTAATACCTAGTACACTAAATGGGCTGGAGAGATAGCACAATGGTAGGGTGTTCGCCTTTCACGTGACCGATCCGTGTTTGAGTCCTCCGCCACTCTTGGAGTGCCCAGCAAGCTACCGAAAGTATCGGGTCCGCACAGCAGAGCCTGGCAAGCTACCCGTAGCATATTGGATATGCCAAAAATAGTAACAATAAGTCTCACAATGAGAGACGTTACTGGTGCCTGCTCCAACAAATCGATGAGCAACAGGATGACAGTGACAGTGATAGTATTACCCTAAATAAACAAGTTATTCTTATTTTAAAGTAAAAAAAAAGAAGAGTTGAATAAAATTCTTATTGAGTGAAAGGGGAAAAAAATTATCCAGTGAGTGAAGATATATAAACTTGAAATTTTCTCTCTATCATTGATCATATTTAACCTATCATTTCCATTTATCCATAAAACTCATTTCTCTCCTACTTTTTCCTCTCTTTTATTTTTCTTCCTTCCTCCTGATTACTTTGTGTAAGGTACTTCAGCATATCAAGAGCAAAATTTATGCTGTAATTTTTCATTTATCCATTTAAAACTAATATGTGGTTCTTAACTTGCTACTGACTGATATCATGACTTATAAAATATTTCCTAAATAAATAATACTTCTTAATAAATATCAGTATGGCATAGTGGAAAGGAAGAATGGGAATTTTGTCATCAGACCTTTTGGATTTAAGTTTTACTTTTCTGTTCTAGTCTTAGTGACCTTGAAACTCTCTCTTAACTTCCATGCAAATTCTTACATTACTTAAAAAGATGATATTTATCTCTCATATACTGTGATAATTAAGTAAATACAGTACATAAGATAACCTCATGTAATCTAAAGAATAAGTTCAACCCCTGCTGTATAATAATGAAATTAAACAAGACAATTTATTATTTTTATTAATTTATTATTTATTAATTTATTTTAACCAGAAGATAAGATATAAGAAGTGTTCATAAACACATGCCTAATGTGTTGGTCTCATATTAGGTTGCCACTTCAAAACTGTGTGGTAGACTGCCTCAGCCCCCCCCACCCAGGTGTTTTCTCTTCCAGCCCAGGTGTGCGACGTACCCAACCCACCTTTCCAGCGTCCCAGCCTGCATCTTAGACCCAGCTATTGTGGGGCAAGGGGCGTAGCCCAATCCTCAGGGGGCGTGGCATCGGCAAAAGTGGGCGTGGCCTCTTTGGGGGCCTCTGTTACTTTTTTGACACGCAGCAATCTATTGTTACATCTCAGCCTTTATTACCTATGTGCATGAGTAACATCATAGCTATCCAAAAAACAGTAGGACAATAAGCCACTACTCTATCCTAATTTCACCCAAACACCAATGAATACAAGTACCTGTGCAAAGCCCAATGTAAAAGAGCACATTCTCCAAAAGCATCACTTTAGGCCTCATGTAATGGTTAGAGGAACATCTGAGAGGAAGGACATGTTCTAGAAGGGGAAAATAAAAAGGCAACTACCATTAACCTAACCCATCCATATTCCTTTTTCACAATGAGAGGGAACAGGGATAATGAACTTGAAAATCCATCTTCTATACCACCACAACAACATGAAGAAACAGCACAAATCCTCACCACAAGGAGAGGATAATGAAAGGAGTCTAGATGCCTCAATAGGTGTTTCCTACAAACTTGAGCTCTCCGATAAAGAATTCAGAGTTGAATTGCTGAAGATGTTCAATGAACTCAACGTAAAGATTGAAAAGGTATCCGTTAAATTAAAGAAGGACCTGACAGAAACAATAGAACAGACAGCCGAGAAAATACAGGAAGAAATGAGAGCAGAAATTAAAAAGCTACAAAAAGAAATGTCATGAATGAAGGATTCGATAGATCAAATAAAAAACTCAGTGGGTGCCTTCAACAATAGAATGGCTACAGTGGAAGACAGAATCAGTGAGCATGAAGATGAGCTGCAGGAAGCCTACAGGCCTACAAACAATGGAAAGAGACTTCAAAATAGCTCTAGGGTGAATCAGAGTTCTAGGGGATGATTTCAAGAGGAACAACATTAGAATCATTGGAGTACCAGAAGGACGGGGAAGAAACTCCAATGACAAAACCACAGTCAAAGAAATTATTGCTGAAA
This sequence comes from Sorex araneus, assembly GCF_027595985.1. NCBI lineage: Eukaryota > Metazoa > Chordata > Mammalia > Eulipotyphla > Soricidae > Sorex > Sorex araneus. The sequence continues at coordinate 176,693,679 of NC_073313.1, read as the reverse complement.
AGTTCCCAGAGCTGGATAATGCAGGCATCCAGGTTCAAGAAGCCCGAAGGTGCCAGGTAAAAGAGACCCTAACAGAAAAAATCCAAGACATATCATAGTTAGAATGATGGACATTACGGATAGAGAACAATAATGCAAGCAGCAAGGTCAAAGAAGGAAATCACATACAAAGGAGCACTGCTTAGACTCACAGCAGACCTATTGGAGGAAACCCTCCAAACCTGAAGGCAGTGGTGGGATATAGTGAAAAAACTCAATGAAATAAATGCTTCACCAAGAATACTTTATCCGGCTAAACTCTCATTCAAACTCGAAGGAAGAATACATACACTATTTTGTGAATAAACAACAGCTCAGGAAATTCATAGACTCAAAATCAAACCTAAAAGAAGGACTAAAGGGGGTATTGTAAGACAAGAAAAACCCCTACGAGCACAACAAACCCGTACGGAAAGATAGCGCAAAATCCCATAACAATAATCTCTCTCAATGTCAATGATCTAAATTCACCAATTAAAAGACACAGAGTAGCAAAATGGATTCAGAGACTGAACCCAACATTCTGCTGCCTAAAAGAAACACATCAGAAAAGCCAGAACAAACACAAACTCAAAGTCAAAGGGAAAACAATCCTGCAAGCAAAGAACTCCCTCAAAAAAGCAGGGGTGGCATTACTAGTATCAGACAGTATAGATTTCTGGTTGAAAAAGATTAAAAGGGATAGCAAAGGCCATTTTTATTAATCAAGTGATATGTACAGCAGCAAGAAATCACACTCCTAAACGTGTACACACCCAATGAAGGACCAGCTAAATACCTACAACTGCTAACAGACCTGAAGAAGGAGATTGTGGGCAATGCAACACAATAGTAGTTAGAGACTTCAACACCGCCCTATCACCTCTGGATAGATCAAGAGGATTAAAACTCATCAATAAAATACTGGCTTTGAAGGAAGAAATATAAGAGAGAGAGCTGGTAGATCTATACAGGGCATTTTATCCCCCCCACAAAAGAATACACATTCTTTTCCAGTGCACATAGAACATTTTCCAGAATAGACCATGTGCTGGGCCACACAACGTACATCAACAGAATCAGGAAGATAGACATTGTATCAACTATCTTTTCAGACCATCATGCACTGAATGTAGAAGTGAATCGTGTACAGATGCAGAAAACGAAATCAAACACCTGGAAATTAAACAACTCGATGTTGAACAATGAGTGGGTCAGGAAGGAAAGCAAGGAATAAATAAAAAGGTACCTGGAAACAAATGAGAATGAAGACATGAGCTACCAGAACCTGTGGGACGCAGCTAAAGCCGTATGAAGGGAAATATTTATAGCTCTGCAAGCATTTTCAGGAAGGAATGAAGAAAGGGCCCACATAAATAACTTGACTTCACAGCTTAAGATTTTAGAAAAGGACCAAAAAAGGAGCCCAAAAAAGGCAGAAGGAAAGAGATAATAAAAATTAGAGCAGAAATCAATGACATGGAAACCCAAAAGACAATTTGAAAGATCAATGAAACCAAGAGCCGGTTCTGAGAAAATAAACAAGATTGATAAACCACTAGCAAGACTCACAAAAAAAGAGAGAGAGAACCCTTATAAACCAAATCAGAAATAAAAAAGGGGGATATCACAACAGTAACCAAAGAAATTCAAATATCATCAGAGACTACTTTGAAAATCTGTATGCCACGAAACAAGTGAACCTAGAAGAAACGGACAAATTTCTGGATTCCTATAAACTCCCAAGGCTGAATCAGGAAGACCTGGAATACCTAAACAGTCCTATTAATATCAAGCAAATTGAAACTGTAATCAAAATTCTTACCAAAAACAAAAGCCCGGGTCCAGATGGATTCACTAGCGAATTCTTCCAAACATTTAAAAAGGACCTAGTGCCAGTTCTCCTCAAGCTTTTCCAGGAAATTGAAGAGACAGAAACCCTCCTAAACAGTTTCTATGAGGCTCATATCTTCCTAATACCAAAAACAAAGACACCACAAAAAAAAAAAGAAAACTACAGGCCTATATCCCTGATGAACACAGATGCGAAGATTCTCAGCAAAATATTAGCAAACAGAGTTCAACAACTCATCAAAAATATCATACACCACGACCAAGTGGGATTTATCCCAGGGATGTAAGGATGGTTTAACATTCAGAAAACAATCAACATAATCCATCATATCAACAAAAGCAAAGATAAAAACCATATGATCATATTAATAGATGCAGAGAAAGCATTTGACAAGATCCATCACCCATTTATGATGAAAACTTTTACCTAAATGGGTATAGAAGGGACTTTCCTCAATATAGTCAAAGCCATCTATTACAAGCCTACGGCAAGCATCATCTCCAATGGGGAAAAATTAAGAGCCTTCCCTCTAAGATCAGGAACAAGACAAGGATTCCCACTATCTCAACTTCTGTTCAATATAGTACTAGAAACTTGCAATAGTGGTTAGGCAAGAAAAAGGTGTCAAGAGCATTCAAGTAGGAAAGGAAGAAATCAAGCTCTCACTAATTGCAAATGATATACTATACTTAGAGAACCCTAAAACCTCTACCAAGAAACTCTTAGAAATAATAGACTTGTATTGTAAAGTTGCAGACTATAAAATCAATACCCAAAAGTCTATGGTTTCCTATACACAAATAATGAGAGAGAAGAAAGTGACATGAAAAAAGCACTCCCGTTCACAATAATGCCTCAGAAAATCAAGTACCTCGGAAACAGGTTAATTAAGAAGGTAAAGGACTTATACAAAGAAAACTACAAAACACTACTTCAAGAAATAATAGAAGACACAGGAAAATGAAAGATATCCCCTGCTCATGGATTGGAAAAATTAACATTTTCAAAATGGCAATACACTCCAAAGCATTGTACACATTCAATGCGATCCCTATAAGGATACCCATGACATTCTTCAAAGAAATGGAGTGAACACTCCTGCAATTCATATGAAACAATAATCCCCCACTAATAGCTAAAGCAACTCTTGGGAAAAAGAATATGGGAGGAATCACCCTCCCCAACCTCAATCTCTACTACAAAGCACTAATACTTAAAACAGCATGGTACTGGAACAAAGGCAGACCTGCAGACCAATGGAACAGGGTGGAATATCCCTACACACAACCCCAAATGTATGATCATCTAATCTGAGATAAAGGAGAAAAATAATCGAATTGGAGCAAGGAAAGCCTCTTCAACAAATGGTGCTGGCAAAACTGGACAGTAACATGCAAATAAAATGGGCTTAGATCTCTACTTACTGCCATGTACAAAAGTCAGGTCAAAGTGGATTAAAGATCTCAACATCAGACCAGAATCCATAAGGTACATGGAAGACAAAGTTGGCAAAACCCTCCACAACATTGAAGCTAAAGGTATTTTCAAAGATGACACGCCACTGGCCAAGCAAGTGAAAACAGAGATAAACAAATGGGACTACCTTAAACTAAGAAGCTTCTGCACCTCAAAGGAAACAGTGACCAAAATACAAAGACAGTCTACAGAATAGAAAAGAATATTCACCCAATACCCATCTGATAAGGGATTGATATCAAGTCTATACAAGGCACTGGTTGAACTCTACAAGAAGAGAACTCCCAACCCCATCAAAAAATGGGGGATGGAAACGAACAGAAATTTTCTCAAAGAAGAAATTCAAATGGCTAAAAGACACATGAGAAAATGCTCTATGTCACTAATCATCAGGAGATGCAGATTAAAACAACAATGAGATATCATTTCACACCACAGAAACTGGCCTACATCCAAAATAGCTAAAGCAACCGGTATTGGCATGGATGTGGAGAAAAAGGGACTCTACTTAACTGCTAGTGGGAATGCCGACTGGTTCAGCCTTTTTGGAAAACAATATGGACGATTCTCAAAAATTTAGAAATTGAGCTCCCATTTGAACCAGAAATACTACTTCTGGGGATATATCTTGGAGAGGCAAAAAGGTATAGTAGAAATGACATCTGCATCTGTATGTTCATTGCAGCATTGTTTACAATAGCACAAATCTGGAAAAAAACAGAGTGCCCAAAAACAGATGACTGGTTAAAGAAACTTTGGTACATCTACACAATGGAATACCACGCAGCTGTTTGAAAATATGAAGTCATGAAATTTGCATATAAGTGATCAACATGGAAAGGATCTTGTTAGGTGAAATGAGTCAGAAAGAGAGAGACAGACATAGGAAGATTGCACTCATCTGTGGAATATAAAATAACAGAGTGGGAGACTGACACTCAAGAGTTGCAGATAGGCACCAGGAGTTCTGCCCCACAGCTTGGAAACTGGCCTCACGTGCTAAGGGAAAAGGCAGCTCAGATAGAGAAGGGAACAGCAAGTAAAGGATATTGGGAGGACCCATTTGGGTTGGAAGATGCGAACTAAAAGTAGTCTATAGACTGAACATGAAGGCTACTCAATACCTCTATTGCAAACTACAACACTCAAAAGGAGAGAGAACAAAAGGGAATGCCCTGAATAGAGGCAAGGTGGGTGGTGGGGGATGGGGTGGGGGGTGGTGAGAGGGATACTGGGATCATTGGTGGGGGTGAATGGGCACTGGTGGAGGGATGGGTAAACGATCACTGTATGAGTGAAATGCAAACACAAAAGTTCATAAGTTTGTAACTGTACATCATAGGGATTCTCTAATAAAAAATGTTTTAAAAACTGTGGTAACTTTGACCTTTAGTATTCAACTTAATCTTTATGGATAATAAGCTTGGACACATTATATACACTTGAAAAGAGAAGATAAGGGCACTGTTTAAAGTTGCAGGAGACCCGGGGAGGGGGGGAGGGATGTTGGGTTTATGGGTGGTGGAGAATGGGCACTGGTGAAGGGATGGGTTATTGAACTTTGTATGGGGGAAGCATGAGCACAAAGATGTATGGATCTGTAACTGTACCCTCACGATGACTCTCTAATTAAAAATAAACTAATTAAAAAAAAAATAAATAAATAAAAATAAAAAAATAAAAAAAAATAAAGTTGCAGGAGAATTTTTCAGCAAACCACAGGTGTTAGTATTTTTAATCCAGTTCACCTTTCACAGACCTGCAGATCTGCCGAGAACTTTATGTTCCTAGTTAGCAAACTGACTAATATTTTAAAAGACATCAAAGTTTTACACGAAGACTTCTAAGAATAGGCTAGATTTTCAGAAAGGATCCAAGTAATGTGAAAATGACCAGTTCACAATTCACTTATCTGTTTTGACTTCTACCCTGACTAAAATTGAGACTTCTTGCTTAAATTCTGATCATTTGAAGTGTCTTGTAAAATACATTTAAGGATGAACACAGTACTCCACAACTAGACAAACTAAATCATCTTCTCAGAAAGTACTGAAATAACACATTGTTTTCTATTTTAGCCATTTTTGACAATATTGACCATATTGCAAAGGTGGGGGCCAAATAACAGGTTAAAAATAATTATATTTGTATGTGTTTTTCTTTTCGTACTTATTTTCCAGTAATAAAGAGACTTATTAATATTTGTTTCAATCTCAAGAAAATTTTACAAGTTTGGAAATATTTACTTATTCTTCAATGTGTCACAGTAGAAGTTAAAATTTCCCCTCCAGACTAGAGTGACTGTTAATTTATATTTAATGCCTAATTAAAAGCTTTCTATGTTCTTAATATGCAAACATTTTAATCCAAATGTGAAATAGTAATATTGATTGTGATATAGCAATTCATTTTAATAAGCCTTGTAAAAGTTATTACATTTCCCTGGAAACGAAAATAATTAATATGATTAAACATTCATGGAACATTTAAATGTCTTCTGAAAATATAGCAGAGAAATATAAAAAGAATTTCAAACTGAATTTTCCTTTTGAACAACTTTTCCTTAATATTAAATCAATTCAATTTGGAAAGGTTACATATATTTAAACATATGATGTCAAATAATAAATCAGGATAAATGGAAAATATATAATTCCTTTCTACAGAGTCTGATTTCAATACTTGATTCATCATCTACGCTTTTGACAGAGAGTTTCAATATGAATCTAAGCTCCAATACACAAGGCACAAACTATAGCTATTTATTACAATGTTGTGTCATTTGTCACTTTTATGGAATTCAGTGTATTTTTCAGACTGTAAAATGGGCTAGAGTGATTCAAAAATGATCTATGCCATCATTATTCCTCATTTCTAGTGCTTGAATTGCATCTACTCTTCCTAACAGGCTTGATTTATTAGGTGAATAAATAACAATATGCTTCAATAATGTATATCTATTGAGACTTCATTAGCTGCCCTGGAGATACTATCCTTATTTTAAATAATTGAAACATACATGTAATGTAGTCCAGTTGACTTGAGATGATTGGGACATAAATATTTGGGAAAGCAGGGTGCTGGAGAAAAAATGCTTTCAAAATAGATTGAAAAGGAAATGAAGGGACATATTCAAATGACAGAAAATGTTCTTTGTCAAAAACTACAAGGATTTTAACTTCTCTCAAAATATAAGAGGCAACATAGAGAAGGAGGTGTGTATTTTGAAATTTTCCCTCCAAATCCCAAATGAACTTTTGTACAACTCTCAGTCGACTTGCTCTTTAAAATGTAGTTGTTTATTATGTGCCTGGGATAGAATGACACAGGAACATTGAAAATAAGAATAAAGTGATATTTCATTTCCTCTGCATGAACATTGCAAACCAACCAAACAAATACATGTACCCATCACTGTCACTGTATAACTGTCATCCCTTTGCTCATCGATTTGCCCGAGAGGGCACCAGTAATGTCTTCTGGTGAGACTTGTAACTGTTTTTGGCATATGGAATACGCCATGGGTAGCTTGCCAGGCTCTGCTGTCTTGGTGAGATACTCTCTGTAGCTTGCTGGGCTCTCCGAGAGGGGTGGAGGAATTGAACCTGGGTTGGCTGCATGAAAGGCAAAAGTCCTACCCACTGCGCTATTGCTCCAGCCCACATGTACCCATAATAATGGTCAAAGTTATTAGTGACTAAACATCCAAGCAAACCAGTTCTGAGTCTTAAGTGCAAAAAAAATTAAGGCTCAAGAAATGGAGCATATAACTCTGCTCAAGGATATTTTTTTAGCTAAGGTTATTCACTTACTAGTTTAAATGTATTTCATGCTCATAAATAAACACATTTTAGCATCCTTTTGCAATTTACATGTGGGAAACTTTAAGTGTGTAGTAAAAAAATTCTTGGCTCAATGTTGTTTCAAAAGTTTCTAGAATGCCGTGTGTCAAGGGACACTTATACCAGTGTAGCCTAAATGGTTTATACACATAAACCTAGTAGATATTTTAAAATCTATCTTTATTTTTGTTAAAAATAAATTTTAGGAAGAAAAATATTTTTTCTAAATTAAACATTTAAGTTCCTTCCCTCTACTTTGGAAAAATAGTCTCACTGATGGTGAATAAATACTAAAGAATAATACTTCAAGTGGAAACAAGTATAAACAAATGGAACTACATTAAACTCGGAAGCTTCTGTACCTCAAAGGAAACAGTTATCAAAATACAGAGAGAGTCCACAGAATGGGAAAGAATATTTATCCAATACCCATCTGATAAGGGATTAATATCCAGGATATACAAGGCACTAGTAGAATGATAAAAAAAATAAACCTCCAATCCCATCAAAAAATGGGGAGAAGAAATGAACAGAAGCTTCCTCAAAAAAGAAATGCGAATGGCTAAAAGGCACATGAAAAACTACTCTACATCGCTAATCATCAGGGAGATACAAATCAATACAACAATGAGATACCATTTCACACCAAAGGCTGGCACACATAAAAAAAAGAGCAAGAACAACCAGGACTGGCACGAATGATGGGGGAAAGGGACACTCTTCATGGTTGGGAATGCTGACCGGTCCAGTCTTTTCATAAAACAATATGGGCATTCCTTCAAAAACTAGAAATTGAGATTTCATATGACCTTGCAATACCACTTCTGGGAATATATCCCGAGGGTGCAAAAAAGCACAGTAGAAATGACATCTGTACCTGTATGTTCATTGCACCTCTGTTCACAATAGTCAGAATCTAGAAACAAGCTGAGTGTCAGAGAACAGACAACTGGTTAAAGAAACTTTGGTACATCTGCACAATGGAATACTATGCAACAGTTAGGAAAGGTGAAGTTATGAAATTTGCTTGTAAATGGACGAACATGGAGAGTATCATGCTAAGTGAAATGAGTCAGAAAGAGAGAGACAGACATAGAATGACTGAACTCATTTGTGGAATATAAAATAACATAATCCGAGACACCCAAGAACAGTAGAGACAGGGCCAGGAATATTGCTCCATAGTTGGTAGCCTGACTCATGAGCTGAGGGAGAAGGCAGATGGAATAGAGAAATGACAGCTAAGTCAATGATGGTTGGAGGGATAGTTTGGGATGGGAGATGTGTACTGAAAGTAGATAAAGGACCAAGCGTGTTAGCCATTCAGTATCTATACTGCAAACCATAATGCCCGAAAGCAGAGAGTATGGGGAAAATTATCTACCATGTAGACAGGTGGAGGAGTGGGATGTGGCAGCGAGGAAGATACTGGGGACATTGGTGGTGGAAAATGTGCACTAGTAGAAGGATGGGTGTTAGATCATTTATGACTGAAACTCAAACATGAAAACTTTGTAACTATTTCACAGTGATTAAAAAAGAATGCACAAAAAAGTAAAAAATAAAAAATATAAAGTCATGAAAAAAGAATACCCCATGTCTAAAAGAAAACGAGAACAGTTTTTCTACTTGGAAAAAGGGAATAGGTTGTCTAAAAGTTGAGAAACAGTTGATAAAGAAATAGCATAACTGCACCTCAAAGGTTCATATGGGGGGTGTGTGCGTGTTTTAGTATCTGTTGAGTGTGCACAAGCTAATGAAAAATTCAGTATGACAGAGTGATTCCCACTGTCATCCTGTTGCTCATCGATTTGTTAGAGTGGGCACCAATAACATCTCTCATTGAGAGACTTATTGTTACTGTTTTTGGCATATCCAATACGCACGGGTAGCTTGCCAGGCTCTGCCGTGTGGACTCGATAAACTCAGTAGCTTGCCGGGCTCTCTGAGAGGGGCGGAGGAATCAAACTTCGGTCCGCCACATGAAAGGCGAAAGCCCAACCACTGTGCTATCACTCCAGCCCGTGTGTTAGAGTATACCAGAAAAATGAAGCAGTCATAAAAGACATCAGAGATATTTAAGAAGACAATTCCTCTGGGCACTGCGGAGTAAGCACAGGCCACTTGAGTAAGGAAACGCTGCATCCTCACACACAACTCTTTCCAGGTTAATGAGATGGATTACAAACTCGATTTTCCACATCCGGCTGAAATCTAGCCAATTTTGGATGTAATGTTCATGTTGGGCTTGACCATTTTACCAGAAATTTTACTGATTCACCTAGGTTGGCCACAATTAACTATGGTTTGCATTTCCCCTGAACAAAAAGTCTTTTTTAAATCTGGAAGAAAATAACTTCCTTTTCAAACTGGGAAATCCCAAGAATTATAGCTCCCTCTTGTGCTAAATCCCCTGCACAAAGGATCTAAAATGTATTTCTCCCACCATGTTGGCCACTTCCATCCCAATTCTCATTTTCCCTTTTCAGAAGGAAGTATCCAGGGTTGATTGGACTTTCCAATTTCCATAGAAATAAATGGAAAGAGGTATCAACAGTGGGAGCTGTAACTAAGCAGGCACCAGAAATCCCATATTAGTCTGCACAGAATTTCTACAGCTTTCGTTCACCCTTGCTATTGCCTTTTCCCTACTGTTAAGGATGTTCCTATGAATTGTGCTTACTGTTCACCTAGAACACAATGATAGATGCAAGAATCACAAAAAATAGATGTCTACCATTGATCATGTCACAGAGATCACATGTCACATATCACTAGATTTGGCATTATTCAGTGCTATTATATTAAGAATTCTGCCTAAATGAACTTCCTTCTCCCCCATCAGCCCACTGCCCTTTTCTGCTTTCGCCTACTCCTTCCACCAGCTCTTTATAAATGCCAGGTCTCTGTCTGAGTGTAAGACGGCCTTGGGGGGACATCTTGTCTGGTTGCAGCAACTGAATAAATCTATTTTTCTTCAAACAACCTTTGACTCTCAAGTAGTGCCCTTTGAGCACCAAGTAACTGGACCTTGAATTTTGTATAAAAAAGTTAAATACTTGCCCTTAAGAAAGTTATTTTTGGATAGCATTATCAGTCTTATTATATTGATGAAGCTCAGGGAGATTGATGGACTGGCTAATGGTCTCAACCTCAATGGCAGAGTGAAGATTTATAGTCATATTCTTCATACAAGGTCATAAGAAAAAATGTGAATTATGTCTTCTGGGTCAGGTGTTCGTAAATACTTTTGTAAAGGTTAAGATAGCTAACATTTAGTCTTTAGAGACCACAAAGGCTCTATCAGAATGATTAAACCCTTTTGTTTGAAAAAGAGTCCTAAGTGAATACATAAGGCAGTGTGCTAATAAAGCTTTATTTATGGTTGGAAGACCATGGCTTGTTAATGTATGTTCTAGAAGATCCACATAGTGCACGTTCTGACATCACTATTATGTATTTTAGTTATGCATGCCAAAATCTTGATTTCATCTGTAAATGCTCTTCTACTGCCCACCTCTCACAATATATCACGTGGTTCGCCAGTAAGAGTCATTTTCATAATGTCAGTCAATTAAAAAATAAATTAAATGATTTTCTATCAATCACAAATTATATAATGTATATAAAATTATATATACATTATATAATACAAATATATAATTCAAAATAGTTGGGACAAAATCTATCAAAAACTCTTGTGATCAATTTCAAAGGTTAATATTAAAAGATATATCAGAAGAAATTAAATTACTTAGTGGTTTTCAATCTTCTTATTCCTTTTTCTCTCCTCCTTTCATATACTTTTTAATAATCCCCTGCTCCATTCATTCGCATTTTTATCCCTTTTATAACATTTCTTGCTTGTTATTATATATATATAATATATTTGCTTTTCAAGGACCACTATTTTTATCTTTATGAAAGTAAGAGAGGTCATCCTATTTTCTTCTATTTCTCTGATCTTCCTGGCTCCATCTTTCACATTTCACTTACTTGTACAATCCAGCAAAATATCCCTATCTCAAGATCCCTACTCTACTCATACAGACAGTCATGCAAGATAATATTCATAGGTCCCTTTGATTAGAATATGGGTATCTTTGGAAAGGAGCCTTACTCTGTGTATCAAACTAAGATAACACAGAGTATTTATTTGAGGACATGAGATAGATTCTGACTATATTAAAATACTAAATGCAAATTAAATTTTAATTACTCATTGCTTCCAGGAGATATTGAGTCTGTCTGTGTGACACATTGTGATGGAAAGAGGGAAAGGTGGTAAGAACATATGGTACCTCCTAACAAAATGCTTACAGCATGTAATGATAATATATTAAAGTAGTTACTGGAAATCTTTGATTTATATTTTTCTCTATATTTCATTTCTTACAGGCATCACAAATTTGTTGTTTCATAAATATTTATTAAACATCATGAGTTCAAATTGTACTAGAATTCAGCATAAAGTAGAAAAGGTGAAAATTCTTGCTATGAATGAGGTTATAGTTTGATGTGAAAGATATAAAAATGAACTGAGAAGTAAGTCAATGGAGTAGGTACTATTTTACAAGTCATATGAATTAAATTTCTTTAAATCACTTGTCCAGAGACAAACCTCTCGGATGGAATGACATTTAAAATGTTGCCAGAAGATGAGGAAGAAACAAAAAAAAACTACACTATGTACAGGACTTTGGAAAAAACTTATTAGTGAGGGAACACAAAGTGCAAGGGTCCTGAGATAAAATAAAAGCTGATGTGTTTAGTCAGAAAGAGGAACCATTATATGAACAAAAGCTAGGCTAGGAGATAGTTATGATTTTTTAAAAAATTATAAATTGGCTCTTTCTTGTCTTGACATAAATCTACTTTAAATCTACTAAGTTAGAAGACTTCCTAAACCTTATAATCCAAGTGCCAGGAGAAACAGTACATTGAGTCAAGAACACCTATTTGTGTATGGTTTTGACTACCTTATATCTTTTAAAATTTCATATATTATAATTGACAGCTCTAAGTCCTTAAAGAAGGTTGTCTGAATTTGTATAGAGATTGCATTGAACATACATACCAGCATCATTATTCATCAGAGCACTCAGTACAATAGCTAAGATTTGGAATGAACCTAGACAACCAATAACAGATAAGTGGATCATACAGATGTGGTATGTTTATGTAATACTATAATAAACTACTAAATGACCATGAGGAATGATTAAGTGATGCAATTTGCAGCAACATAGATGGAACTGGAAGATATCGTGTTAAATGAGATAAGCCAGAAAAAGGATAAATACCGAATGACATTCCCTATGTATAATAGTTATAATAAGTGGATGAGGGGATGCAATTGTTTAAAGGGTTGATGCCCAGATCACCCTTGATCCCATAGTACAGGAAGCAAAAGGAAATAAATCGAATAGAGGAGAGAGAGAAGACAGATCAAAAGCAATGTGGAACTGTGGTCACAGGGATTCAGATGCATTGGTCATATTAAGGAGTGGCTATTCCTAATATTCAAACTAAAGTGTGAAAAACACGGAAGTCATGAGACCCAAACTTTAATATCAAACTTCAAATGGTGCCTGTAAATGTAAGGAAAAGAAATAGTGTGTGTTCTTGGGTTTGGAGTGATAGTACAGAGGGTAAGTCACTTGCCTTGCACATGATAGACCCAGGTTTGATCTCTGGCATCCCATATAGTAGCTCGAGCACCACAGGGAGTAATTCCTGTGTGCCAATCTAGGAGTAACCCCTTAGCATCATTGGTATGACAACCCCCCAAAAGAAAGAAATTATGTGTTCTATTATTTATTTTCCTGACCTCTGAATAGTGATATGCTTAAACACTTTTTTTTTTTTGGCGTTTTGGGTCACACCTGGAGATGCTCAGGGCTGACTCCTGGCTCTGCACTCAGGATTCACTCCTGGCGGTGCTCTGGGGACCATATGGGATGCTGGGAATCGAACCCGGGTCAGCCACTTGCAAGGCAAATGCCCTACCTGCTGTTATCCTTCCAGCCCCCACATAGTTTAAGATTAATTAGCGGGCTGGAGCGATAGCACAGCGGTAGGGCATCCATCTTGCACTCGGCCAACCTGGGTTCGATTCTTCCACCCCTCTCGGAGAGCCTGGCAAGCTACCCATGGTGTATTCAATATGCCAAAAACAGTAACAAGTCTCACAATGGAGACATTACTGGTGCCTGCTTGAGCAAATTGATGAGCAATGGGATAACAGTGACAATTAATAGCTATGCATAAAATAAATAACATAGGCTTTGTTACTGTGAACTTAATAACATTTTGAGAAAATAACCTAATATTTGCTCTTGCTTTACTTTCTACTCTTAGGATCTAAGAATTCAAATGTCTCTCATCTGTAAAAAGATTTACTGCATTTGTGAGAGTTGACAGCCTAAATTACTGGTCAATCATTCATAACTCATTTTCTGTCCAGTCCACATTATCACTTTATTTCACTCACCTCTCATAAAATGACAGAAAACTACTCACTTCTCTTGAATCCCCTTATATAGACCCAGAAGCAAAAGGTGCAAACTCTGATCTCTTCAGTGAAAGTAGTCCCCACCTATTATAGTTTTAGACATTGGATATCCATCATCTTCAACTTTTCTACCTATTCAAGAACAGATTATTGTAATAACATCACAGGGATGTGTTTCAACACTAGCTATGGATTCAATTTCCACTTACAAAATTTAACCTTGAAGTAACAGTTACAATTGTGAGAGAAAATGAGCAACTGATTTGACAGGTGGAAGGAGCTGACCCAGCCTAAAAAGAAAGAAAGGACATGATTCACAAAGCCAGAATAAAGAATATACTTGTGAATATAAAATGTGATGTATGGAAATTCCAAATGTGAGCTGCTTAAAAGCCTATTAACAAACAAGTGATGTGATTATAGATAAGACAAGTAGAATTAAAGACCATCAAACACAATGAGAGCTTCATCTGAGAGTTTCGTTTTGATTTTTTGTTTGTGTTTTGTTGGTTGGTATATGTCCACACCAAGCAGAGCCCCTGGGTCTGTGCTCAGGAATCACTTCTACATGTGTTAGTGGGAACCATCTGCAATAATGAATACCAAAATGGGATCTACTACATGCAAGTATGCAAGGCTTACCTCAAATATCTGACTGAGTGTTGGTGAGATTTGTGAGCAACAATGAGAGATGATGACTGGATCATTCTTTGAATGAGATAGCAAAGGAAAGGTGACATGTGGGGAAGTCTAGGGTATATATGTAGGAGAAAGTTAAGCACTGTAGCACTGTCGTTCCACTGTTCATAGATTTGCTCGAGCAGGCACCAGTAACGTCTCCATTGTGAGACTTGTTGTTACTGTTTTTGGTATATCGAATATGTCACAAGTAGCTTGCCAGGCTCTACCGTGCGAGTGGGATACTCTCGGTACCTTGCCAGGCTCTCCGAGAGGGATGGAGGAATCAAACCTGTGTTGGTTGCATGCAAGGCAAATGCCCTACCCGCTGTGCTATCACTCCAGTCCTGGAGAAAGTTTAAGCTGAAAAATAGGACAGACAAAGGCTAAAAACTATAAAAATATACAATTAAAGGACAAAAAGTCTCAGGCTCTTTAATTATAGATATTTTATTCATTCAAGGAACATTCCTAAACCCTATAGACATTCTAAGCATTATTCTTATTTATAGAAAACTAAAGGCACCATCTCTTCCTTCCAAGAAGTTACATTTCGTGTATGAACAAGGAAGCTAAAATAAAATCAGGAACAAAATTTGTGCAGGAATCAGTTTATTCCACTGCCACAAAATCTTGGCTCTGCATTTCAAGGAACCCTTGATGTGTCATTATTTTTGCATGTAATATCTGGTTCAACCTTCACAACATCCTGTGAACTACTGCATTAGCAATAAAACTGAGAATCTATGATTCTTACATTGCATAACTAAATACTAAAGAACTGGGGTTTGTCCCTGTGTTTGTTCATAAATGCATGATCTAAAGCAGGTTATGTTTGAGTACTTATCACAAACATTATTCTGTGAATCTTACAAAGTCCAAAGACGTCCCCTTTTCTGTAGGTTATGCACCACGGAAGTGACACTTTTTGCCTTCTCAGAACACAAGCACCTTACAAATATCTGTTTATAGGCTCAGAAATTCAATTACAATATTTGTTACTAGGGAGATAGGTACGGGCAGTATGTTTGGCTCTTAAGAGTGTTACGTGAACATGTTCCCCTCTAGCCTCAAAATTAAAGGACAAATAAAAATTCCAGAGAATAAACTGTTAAATAAGTTATGGGAGGAGGCATTTGAAGTAAAAGCCCCAAAGCTGTAATTCATAATCCATAAGTAAAACTATCCACAGAAGTTCCACACACATTTCAGGATAAAACAATGGAGCCTGCCACAGGAACCCACTCTAAGATGCAGAGCAGAAAATCTCTCTGTTGTTTGAACTAGAGCATCTTGGAACAGCATCTCAGAGCCTGTCTCCAACAGGAATTTGCAGTCTCAAATCTATTGAGTGTCACCGAGTTCACCAATAGAAAGGGTACTGACTGAACTGGAGCTGAGAGAAAAATTGTCTCCGTCTAGTACCTGACCACACCGCTAGGAGGCAGCAAAGTACCTGGGAAAAGAACTCACTTCATTAACTAGCTTGAAAAGTATTCACTCTGATGAGTATGTGTCATTACACTGTTTTGTGAAATGTAGTAAAACTGACTCGGAAATTGTAGCCAGGAGCAGTTAAGGGTGTAATTAGAACGAAGGACATAAGAGATATAAATCTAGTGAAATGTTTAAGAGAAAGGTTAGGAAGTGTGAGACTTCTATAGAAATGGTGTGATTGAAAGTATAGAAAAAAGCTTACTTAAAGTCCAAAGTAAGCTACTCGAAGAACCACTCGTGGAATAGTTTCTCTTTGGGGCAATTTTTAAGGGAGAAAATATTTTTAGAGAGAAAGAATCCAGGTGTAAAAACAGGCCCAGAATAGATGGAAATGGTATGTAGAGAGACCAAACTGATCAAAAAAAATTTTTGAGGTGTATTTATTACATGAAAGCCCACAGCTATAGACTTATAATAAAAATTTAATATAATTATCACAATAATAATATTAGAGTACACACTCTGTTCATTCCTACTTAAAAAGAATCTCAGGGTTAAGTAATTTATTCAATAGGCAAGGATCAGAGGTCAATTTGAAAAGTTATCCATATCACTCTTTATTCAAGGGTTTACATGAGTTAGATGCAGGTGGGTCAATGATAAATATTTCACTTGACTGGAAGAAAGACAGTTTCAACTGAGTAGTTGGGGGAAGATGTGTGTATGTGTGTGGGGGGGTGTTGGATTGAGTGGGGTGGTGAAGTGTTGACAGATGAATTAACTGGTGGTTTTACTCTGTTAAATTTGACATGGTATCTGATCATGAAAGATCTTGGTTTATAAAAAGTGCTGTATGAAAGTAGAAGAGAGTAATAAAAATTAAATAGAAGACAAGACACAAACTGGGAGAAAATATGTTCAAAAGACATATATGATAAACTAATGCTATCCTCAATATACAAATTAAACAACTCTTAAAACTCAAAAAATGAAGTTTTAAAAATATCACCAAATATCTCACAAAAGAATAAATACAGATGGCAAATTAAAATCATGAAAAGAAGATTCACATAGTATGTCATCAAGAAAATAAAAATTAAGACAATTATGAGACAACAAGATATCCACTGGAATGATCAAAATCCAAAGTACTGAAAAAAACAACAGTAACATAAAAATAATAATTCTTACTTATTATGATGGAAATTTAAAAATAGTATAACTACTAATCCAAAACGGTAGCCATTTTTATATGAAAGTAGCAAAGATGTCCATCTATAGGTGAAACAATAAACCAATGTGTTTAAACAATGTAATATAATCTAGCTAAAAGAAAAAGTGATATCAAGTCTTGAAAAGATATAGAGGTAGCTTAAACATTTAATAAATATTATTTAATTAGTTTTTCTATTTGTTTTTTTTTGAGTAATTGAAAGAATCCAGCCTAAGATCCTTATGGTATAATTAAAAGTAAATGATAATTGAAGTATGATAAACCAGAAATATTAAAACAGATCAGTGTTTGCCAGTGCACAGTGAGATGAAATGTTGGAATAGAAAGAACACACAGGAATTTTAGACAACAAAAATATTACTATGATACTATAACAGTGGTTGCATATAATTATACATGTGTCTAAATCCAAAGAATGTAAAGCATCAAAAGCAAGCTCTAATGAAATCTACAGACTTAGGGTGATAATGATATCTCAATGTAGGTTCATTGGTTATCTCATACATGTGACTGAGGTATGGGCTATTTCTAATGATGCAGACAATGCATATACAAAGAAAGGAAATGGGATACTCTTGGATCTCTGCTCAACTTTGCTATAAATATAAAATTATTCTAAATTAATGTCATTTAAAACACAAGAAAGACACCTAGACAAATGAAGGTGCAAGATCTGCTTCAATAGGAAATAACTGCATAACCCCAAAGTTGGAGAGTTTATCTTTATAGCAGCAAGCCCTCAGGCCTTTGAACACAGATGTCCAAAGTCCGAGGCACTCTTGTGCTAATTGTGAGACCCTGGAAAAGTCCCTTAATCTCTGTGAAGCTCATCTTTCTTACCAATATAATAGGGACAATGATATCACATGTTCCATAGGGTTTTATAACAATAAAATTAGGTCACATTTGTAAAGAACTTGGCACCTGGAAAATCTGTAGTGTTATGATCAGAAACTTGAAAACAGCATTAAGCATGAATGTTTCTACATTATGCTTATTATGCTAAGTAGATTGAAATTGATCTTGGGGATGATGCAGGGATGCTGATGGACTATAGTAGAGATGGATCTCTTGACTAGCATTTTATTAATTTATTAGGTAGTAACCACACCCAGTGATGCTTGGGGTACCCTGTAGTACTTGGGAAACACCAGGGCAATTTACTGTGGTGTTTGGTAGGAGCAATGTGCTACCTGGGATCAGTCTCAGGGCCTCATACATATTAGGCCTTATCATGCTACTTGACTCTCTTTTTGACCTGGACCAGATTGTAAAGATAATGGGACTGGAATTACAGTGATTCCAGTTAGAAATGGGAAAGGCATGAGAATAAGGCAACAACTGTTGGAAAGGAGAAAATACAATGAATTAAAGCTATTTACAGTTGGAGCCAGAGAGATAGTAGAGCAGGTAGCATGTCAGCCTTGCACACAGCTGATCCATGTTCAATCCCTAGCACACCATATGGCATCCTAAGCTCTCCTGAGTGATCCTAGAGCACAGAGCCAGGAGTAAGCCCTGATTATGGCTGGGTATGGCCCCCCAAAGAAACAAACAAACAGAAAAGTATACTGATAGTGAAATATACCAAATCAGGTGACAAAAACAAAGAGTGTGGAGATGGTCCCTAAAGTTAAGACCTGGACTAGGTAAAGTGCTTCTTCTTGATTGTGACTTTCACTTCTACTCATCACCATTTAACTTGTCACCCTGGAATGTCTCCCTATGGAAAAATGAATACTTTTAGGCTTAATGTCAAATTAGTCCTTCTATCTCTAAGTGACTTTATCAATCATTGGCTGAGTCCAGTGTACAAGGAAGAGCAGTTTCTTTACTCTGACAACTAGCCATCATTGCCCCCTCTCTGCCTTTTCATATAGATATATTTTATTATTTTCATAGCAATGAGACTTTATATTTACCACTCCTTGTCAAAGGAGCACATTAAGTACTAAGAGATGGGCTTTGGCATTGCAAATATCTCTAAGGGAAGTTCCCCTCCACATTCAATACTGCGGTTTCCCTCCAAGCAATAACACAATATGGAAGCCAGTGAGTGACTATGAACCAAGACTGATTTGATTTTCTCTTTTTCCTAACCACTGTTCTCATCCATGTGTCTGTTACTAAGTTACAGGCCTGTAGAGGCCCCCAATGTGACACAAGTGAAAACTTAAGTATTCCCATTCCATCCCTTTCACCATTTGTTAGTCAATTAAATAAGCTAAGAAAATAGGCTACATGCTTTGATAGACATTTATATGTGTGTGTGTTATTTTCCTAAATATGTATTCCTATTTGACATTTTTCAATGCACATACCAAAGTATTTCAGCATAGCTCTCTTTAACTAGAAGAGAAAACAGATGCTTCCCATTTCAACTCCCTTTTCTTAGGGAAAACTTTCATCACCGTGCTGCATGAGAGATAACTTCTATCTTTCCTTACTAAGAAACTATAGAATTTTCAAACCATATGATTTCAGTGATTTTTTTCTATGTATATACAGAGCCTTTCTCCCACACGCTGTGAAACTGAAAAACCCTCACAGCCACCTACTCAGTGTGTTTTCAGAATCACTTTAGAAAGCGACTCCAGAAGCAGTGGAGGAACAATCAGCTCCTGCAGAGACTTGCTGATCTAGATCTCCAAGCTTCTCCCAGAAGGAGAAGCCTGTGTCTAAATAGACCAGCTTGTATCTAAACTGTTTCTTGACAGCCCACCATCCTCACTATCAGTTCAATCTTTATCCTATTGCAAAGAGGAGCAAGTATTAGAGGAGGTTATTGCCCGATTATCCTCCAGAAAATGATCAGACTGTAGAATTGGACTTCAAACACATAGGAAGATCTCACTCCGAAATTGGAGATAAATGTCTTTTCTCTCTTCTGTAGTCACTCTCTAGACCTACCATGGAGATTATTTTACATCCACTTGGGACTTCATTCCTTAGGGACAGGTTTACATCTTAATGGCACAGTGGCTTCAGTACCACAAGTTGTTTTGCCAGGCATGTGCTTTCATCCCCAAGTAGTGGCTGGGAGGTGGAAAGTAGGAGGTGAGAAGGGCAATGAGGTCGGACATGTTATAGTGATAACATTATGAAGAAATTACAAATCGCAGGCAAAGGGTTTTAAACTCCAATAGCTGAGCTGCTTTTACTGGGATTCAGTGCTTCTGCACATAAAGATACTGGCCCCACATGTAGATGGTATATAATGAAGATGGAAATTGATGCTCACCTGACTCTAAAATCCATGCTTTTGCCATAGAATAATATTTTCTCTCAAAAGCAAAAAAAAAATGAGAGAAAGAAAAATGCATACCTTTCAAGTGTAGTTAAGAAATATAGGAATAATATATATGCATATATATATCTCACAAATAGATCACATCCTTAATTTTCCAATATTGTAAATCACTTATATTCTCCATACAAAGAGAAAAACACATTTTTTACTATTAAAAATAACCTGAATAGAGATTTTTTTCCTCTTTCTAACATCAATTTGCTTGAGCGGGCACCAGTATCAGGCACACAGTAAGTCTCCATTGTGTACATACCTTAAAGAGGTGGCAAATCACTAATTACAATGCCATGGCCTTAGGAGCTATGGATGTCACCAATTGCTTTAAAATTGAATAGTGTAGTTGACTGTTCTTGCTGGAGGCAGAAGTACTGGTGAGGGAAAATTCAAAATCATCAAACTAGAAAAAACATTGTAGCCTTTGGGAACTCTGCAAAAGAGATTGACTTAGAGGATGTTTGGCTGCCTGGGTAACTAAATTCTACTTCCAGAATGAAAGTGAGGGGTGCCGAGGAAAGGAATAGTCCACTAAGAGTCTGCATGCCAGGAGTATGCTTCAAAGTAAAATCTGTTTGTGAATCTTCCATGTATTATGCAAGGTGCAGGTGTCCCAGGTGCCAAACTAACAGGATCAGAAACAAAACAAAACACTATGTGGCATTCTTGTAAGATCTTCTGCATGGCTTGATGACTAAAGACATTCAAGATGGGACAGCCTTCTTCATCTCATCCTTTCGTATTCCTTCTCTTTGTTGCTCTTGTGATGATCAGAGCTAGCACGCACTCAGTCATGGTAATCTCAGGGGCTGGCTATGATCCTTACATATGTGATTGTTGCAGTGACACTCCTGTCTGCAGTGTTTATATATCTTTTTGAGTTTTGGTGCCCCCTAATCTCATCCATGCGCTAGCACCAGAGACTGAACTCAGGTCTCATTCTATAAGGTCACTTATTTGTTTGTTTGCTTTAGTTTAAAACACTGAGCTAAAACAGCATCTGTGCTTGTCTTGAACAATAAATGTCATCAAGGACAGGACAACAAAAATGAGAATTTAGGGAGTAGGCAAAATTTATACTATTAATAAGTTATAAAAAGTAAATTATTATATACTATTATATAATTGTATTATACTATTAATTATTATATACAATTAATTATAGAAATTATCACTGTATCACTGTATCACTGTCATCCCATTGCTCATTGATTTGTTCCAGCGGGCACCAATAATGTCTCCATTGTGAGACTTGTTATCAAATACGCCACGGGGAGCTTGCCAGGCTCTGCCGTGCGGGTGGGATACTCTCAGTAGCTTCCCGGGCTCTCCGAGAGGGACAGAGGAATCAAACCTGGGTCGGCCGCATGCAAGGCAAACACCCTACCCACTGTGCTATCATACCAGCCATGCTATCATGCTATCGTTCCAGCCATTGTAATTTACTATAATATAATGATATAATAAATGACATAATATAGTTATTATAATTATTTAGTATCATTATGGGCTGGAGTGATAGCACAGCGGGTAAGGCATGCTATCACCTCAGCCGGCCTGGATTTGATTCCTCCGTCCCTCTTGGGGAACCCAGCAAGCAACTGAGAGCATCTTACCCGCCTGACAGAGCCTGGCAAGCTACATGTGGCGTATTTGATATGCCAAAAACAGTAACAAGTCTCACATGGAGATGTTACTGATGCCCGTTTGAGCAAATCAATGAGCAATGGGATGACATTGACAGTGACAATATAATTATTATTATACTATTAATGAATTATTTAAAAATTTATAATATTTTTGACATAAATGAAATGTCCAGTTAGGTAGCCTCAACTATGCTTAGTGTTCTCACAAGTTTTTTTCTTTCCTTCCCCTTCTGCTCTTAGAAGATTTGTTTTTTACAAAAGTGAAAAGAAGGGTTGGTCACCCCCTTAGTTTTAACTCAGGGCTTACTTCTGGCTCTGCACTCAGGGAGCGTTTTTGGCAGTGTTATTGAGAACTAAGTGCTAGAGATGAAACTTGGGTAAACAATGTAGAAGGCATTCGCCCCTGTGTTATATTTCCAGTCCCTCCTATAATAATTCTTGCAATCATCAGTTAATCCTAACCACAGAACATAGGAACTAGAAGCACCAAGATTGAAGAGAGTACATCCACTGTCTTGGGTAGGATAGACAAAATTATCAGTCTACCTGGTACCTTTAGTGTATTTTATAATGTAGAAAATTAGCAAATAAATAAACAAATCCATTACTGTGACATGCTTGTTGGAATAAAAGGAAAGGTATCATAGAGGAGAGAAGAAATATTATCACAACTTTAAACTAGATCTTGTATTCAAAAAGTCCACATTTTTGTGTGTATCCAAACTTAACCCTATACACATTTCCTAATGAAATATAATAAATATCAACTGTAATATCACTGTCATCCTGTTGCTCATCGATTTTCTCTAGCAGGCACCAGAAACATCTCCATTGTGAGATTTGTTGTTAGTTGGGCTGGAGCGATAGCACAGCGGGTAGGGCATTTGCTTTGCATGTGGCTAACCCAGGTTCGATGCCCAGCATCCCATATGGTCTTCTGAGCACCGCCAGGGGTAATTCCTGAGTGCAGAGCCAGGAGTGACCCCTGTGCATCGCCGGGTGTGACACCCCCAAAAGAAAAAACTTGTTGTTACTGTTTTTGGCATATCGAAATAGCTACTCTTCACAAATGAATAAAGAGATTCTATCAATTGGCAAAATGCACACACACTCACACATACACACAAATCCCTTATAGTTCTTATTTGGAAACAGAAGTTCACAACAGATGTCAGCTGAATAAATGCAGCCAAGAGAAGTTCTTAGCCAGTGTGATAGTACAGAAGGTAGGCACTTACCTTTTACTAAGATAATCACTCACTACATATGGTCCCACAGCCATGCCAGGAGTGATCCTTAAGCACAGATGCAGGCGTAAACACTTAGAATTGCTTGATATGATAACCCCCCAAAAAAAACCAAAAAACAAAAATAATTTTAGAAGAAGAAAGTTCTTGGCAAGACTTTTCAGAACCTATGTGTGTAGTAAATAATTCTCTATAAATATCATGCCTCTTCAGCTAACTGTTGAGCTTGTTCAAGACAGGGATCAGACTCATTGTTCTTATATAACAACTCCATATTTATGTTTCACTATTGCCTTTACTCTGCATCCTCCAAACACTTTAATGCCATTTTTTTCCCACCACACAGCTAAAAAACCTTTTGAAATGTTCATGTGCTCAGAATAAAATCTAAGTTCTTTCCGATATAAGCATGACCTATCAGGTACCATATATCGACTCCACCTGATGGCCTGCCCTATGGCTCCAGAGTTTTCTAGCTTGTTTTGTAAATAATGTTTCATTGAATACAGCCACACCTAATTTTGAGTTTTGTGTCTGCTTTGGTACAAGGGCAGAGTTGAATAGTTGTCATAAAGACCACATGGGTCAAAATGATAAATTAGTTACTGTCTGTACTCTTAATAGAAAAAGTTAGTTGACCATTGCATACACATTTCCATTGTTCTCTGTCTTCCAGCTATGCTTTTTTTTTAAATCCTTGCCTCAAATTTACCACAATTTTTTGCCTTAGGAATTTTTATTCCATCATTTTCTCTGCCAGAAACATCAATCTCATATTATTTCATGACTGGCTCTTTATTGTTTGATCTCAGCTCAGATGCACCTTTTCAGGAACATCCTCTAGATCTATAATCTAACATTGTTCTTCTCCCCAAATTTAATGACCATTCCATTTCCTGGTGCTTTTATGTAGTTTTAGTTGCTTTTTATGTTGCTTTTTCATAGTACCTATAAGTTCCTGAAATTATTATATTTATAGCACAGCAGGTAATGCATTTGCCTTGCACGCAGTTGACCCAGGTTTGATTCCTCCACCCCTCTCAGAGAGCCTGGCAAGCTACCAAGAGTATCTTGCCCGCAAAGCAGAGCCTGGAAAGCTACCTATGGTGTATTCTGTATGCCAAAAAACAGTAACAACAAGTTTCATAATGGAGATGTAACTGGTGCCCGCTCAAGCAAATGGATGAGCAACGGGATGACAGTGACAGTGAGAGTGACACATTCATTATCTGCCTCCCCTAATTGCTGCCACAATACATTCTCTAATCCTTTCATGGTAGTACTAGCATAGTTTAGAACTATGCAAAATACTTAATAATCATTCAATATAAATTTAATAAAATAAGGAGTCAAAAAGAGAGAAATCTATGCTGAGCCTATTTTATGACCTCAAGAAGGAACTCCATAGACTCAATCAGATGAAAACTAGTAGGTCTTGTGGTCTTTAGACCATTAGGTCTCCAGAAACTATTCAGAACAAAACTTTTCATCTTATGGGTAAATCAATGGGTGTTTGAAAGAAGACTTGCCCAGGCGGAATTCAGGTTGAATCAGATTAGATCCAGAGAATGCCCTGATATCAGCCCAATACAGTATTAACTGACTTTCTATATGAATCAAAATTTATAGTGGCCATCTAAAGATTTTATTGATCAATAACTTCTAAAGATCACATACTGTGTCAAATTATCCATGCATATTTATTTATTTACATATTATGCATTCATGCATTTAGTATTAAGGGCTCCAAAGCAATGTTCAAGGGCTCCAGGGATCACTTTCTGCAACACCTTGCCAGCTCGGAGAGTTGACTCAATCTCTGGATCAGCAACATGACTCTGCTTAGGTGCCATATGTGGATAGTCATCAGGGTCGACTTGACAGTGCTAGAGGGGACACTCAGTGTGTAAGATAAAATTTGGATCCTTCAGCAACTTAGGCATCTTTCCTGATTTATCTCCCTGCACTGCATAGCACTGCACTGCACTGCACTGGCATCCCATTGTTCATCAATTTGCTCGAGCTGGCACCAGTAACGTCTCCATTGTGAGACTTGTTACTGTTTTTGGCATATCAAATATGCCATGGGTAGCTTGCCAGGTTCTGCCATGCGGGCAGGATACTCTTGACAGCTTGCCGTGCTTCCGAGGGGGATGGAGGAATTGAACCTGGGTTGGCTGAATGCAAGGCAAATACGCTACCTGATGTTCTATCGCTCCAATCCTCCCTTGCTCATAAAGTAATTTTTTCTGAGAATTTTAGACCTTAAGGAAGTTTTATTTAGAAAAATTTTACAAAAATGGACCATTTTTGCCATGCTTCTAAAGTCTGAATCACTTTCTGCCATTATGAAAAACATTATTTTCTATAACTAGTGTTCTATGCCCTATTAAATCTTCTGCAAGTTCTGGTAAAAAGAAAGAAGTTACTTTGTCCAAAGCCACTTACATCCCTATAGCATCCTTAACTCGGCTTTTATCAATAATTGTGGTGTATTATAAATGACTATTTTGGATTTTTTTCATACTAGAATATAAAATCCTTGAAGGCAAGATTTCTACTTTATTAATGTTTTACTGACACTGATCAATACATTCATAAATAAAATAAAATTTTAATAAATGTATCTTGATTTTTGATGCATAAGATGTTTTCACAGTCTGTAAAATTCCTCCTCCAAGTGAGTTTTTGACTCTCTTTCCCCTACTTCAATTCTTGAGTCATATTTAACTCTGAAATCAAAAATGTATTTGCAATTGTAAATTTAAAACATCTTGTAAGTTTAAAACATGTTTAAATTGTAGACATTTTATTTAAAATTGTAAATAATTCCACTTAAACACTTGAATCTTAGGTTTTTTTTCTCAACACAACTAATTCATTTTGATACCATGATTTATATAGCATACTTCCTATCTACTTACTAACCCTACCAGACAGTAATCTGTAAGAACAAAATTTTTAAACAGCTGTATTCCCTAATATATTCCCAATACTGACAACAGTTGAAAACTAGGTGGTCAAAATTAATTTGTTCAGATAGAAAAGAGGGAGAATGAATGAATGAATCATGCCAAACTGGCTAGACTATATCACAAGGCTCATGTGAAACAGACCAGGGACCTGGCAGACCCTTGTGATCCAAGCCAACGTTGGGTATTCTCTTCTTGATCCTGGAAGAAACTAGAGTTCAGGCTAGACCTGTTCAAGATCAGCACTGAACAAATAAAACTTAACAGCCCATATGGGAGAAGAGTTTGCCTTGCTTAATGACTTGGCAGCAGAACAAGCATGGGGAGTATTTGAGGAGATTTGAAACCTTATCTTTTGTCAACTATCTGTTCCCATAGCCCACATGTACCATGAGCAAGTGAGCGGTATTTCCAAAGGAGGCAGAAAAATGTCGGGTCTTGTTCAACCATCAGCAGGCAGCATGAAATCTAAATGTCAGGGATAAAAAGTTTGATTTCCATGAAGAAATACAGCTACTGAGAAAGAAAAAAAAGTAGATATTCTTCCAGCTGCACTTTCTCATCTGTAAAGTGTTAATAAATACTACATCTAGGCTAGGCTAAAATAAGTAAGAATTTGGCATTGATTCATTATTGGGCCACACTGAGGTTGGGAGTGATAGAAATTAGCAAGTTGGCAAGAGGTTTTATTGAGAGTTTAGATTGGTGCTTATCTGAGTACAAACACAACCAGAGCTTAGAAACAACAGAAGGTAGGGAAAAGGACGTCTAAGTAATTTAAGTTCCAATTTTTGTAATAAGAAAAAAAAGTTTAATGATAAAAAGTCTTTTTTTTTAATTTCTGTCAATTACTACTTTGTATCATTGTTCTTTCTTTTTTTTTTTGGTTGGTTTTGAGATCACACCCAATAGTATCCATGGCTCACTACTGCATCTGCACTCAGGGATCACTTCTTATTGATCCATGGAACCATATGTGTTGCCTCATGATCAAATCCAGGTCAGCCATGAGCAAGGCAAGCAACTTACAGGCTCTACTATCTCTCAACCCCAATTAGACTGTTAGAAAAATGTCATGGTCTTCTTGAGTCTCATAAAAAAAAAGAACAGAAAAAGCCTCTAGCAGGTTTATCCTAGTCTTTGTGAAAAAGATAAAGTTAAAATTTTATTCTATTAAGTGGAAAAGAAAACCCATTCTTCTCTGGAGCAAAACCAAAGTTTATTTGAATGAAATCAGAGCTTTGTTTATTCAGATTTCAGGCATGTTTTGCATCGGAAGTGAACCAACCAAAAAGATACCTCATGGGGGGAAAATCTTGAGAAATGACAGATGGACTTAATTCTTGCTAAAACTCACATTAGCAGTTTACTCAGTTTTGAAAGCTTATACAATTCTGAACCAAGGGGGCAAAGGAATTACCCATTTCTGAGAATTTATGTTAAGATTTCTTTTGCCTATGGTTTCTTATTTTATCTGTCCAAAATAAGATAGTTTCATCAGCACGTTGCAGATGAGAAAGTACTAGCCAAACTAGGTAGACCAGGGTCACATAATTAGCCACGAGTTACTCTTTCACCTCATTGGAAGCCAATTCGATGCCAAAGCTCCCTTTCCTCTAAGAGACAGATTTCAGAAACTGCATTCTTCAGCACAAGGAAGGATGCTTGAGAAACTGAAACCCAAAGGTGCACATGTTTAATAGATAGTATTTATAAATAACCAGATTGAAATCTCTAAGGAGACCTTCCTCAGGCATACATATGTGCACACCTTGGTATATTCTTCTTACCAAAGAAGTAATGTAGGCGGAAGCAGATCAATATCTCCAGAGAAATATACACACAGGCAAAAGCTAGTTGCTAAAAATCTTCCACTTGCAATTCATTTCTTGTTTTGACACTTCCACTTTTCTTCCACAAAGCAAAAATAATAGGGGAATGATTTCAATAATCAAGATAAAAGCCATAATTCCATCTCACAAAGGCAAATGTTTTAGTCTTCTTCTGTGCCATTTTAAATAGTTTTCATCATACTTTGCTTTTCCCTGCTGTTTACTGAATATATTGCACAAGCAATTTTGTCATTAAAATTACTCATGTTTAATTTATTTAATAATTTTACATGGAAAAGTCATAACACTTTGTAAATGTAATTTTAATATCTAGGTAATATATAATCATATATATGCTATCATTTTCTTAATTTCCTAAATGCTAATCATTTAAATCCTTTTCATTTTTTCTATGACAAAGATTCTTTCCTTTGACTTACAGCTTAATATTCTGAAATTATTCAGATGTCTTTGCAAGACCAGAATATAAAATTTGACAATACATCTCTACATGGAAAAAATATTCCCACATATTTTCTGGGAGCATGTTTTAAAGATTGGTAGCTGTGAAAACAAGAAGATTTGGAGTGGCTCTCAGCTTTTGAGTGGGTTTGCCAGAGAGTAGAAACATAAAAAGTAGCCACAATGACCATCTTGACTGGCCCCTCACAGAAATTACTGAACGGGGTACAAATGACTCAATTCTCTCACCCTACTCAAGGTCCAGACCACTTGATTAGGGAGATAGTACAGGCCCTTTGCCTCTTTCTCAGTGTTAAGAAGAGAGGTAAACATTTTTTTATAAAATAAGAAAAAATTAAATATGTGGGCCAAGGATGGAATTTAGTAGTAGAGCTCTTGCCAGGAATGTGAAAAATGCTGGGTTCAATCCCCATATAAAGAATAAAAATGTTCAAGGTAAAAATGCAAGGCTAAATAGAACTCTAACTTGAAAGTACTATCACCCATCTGAGGAAGTAAGCAAAAGAAGTCTCCCGCGAAGTTTCTGGATTCTCATTTGAAATATTCTAGAAATATATACTCACCTTTCCAAAGAGATTGGCATAAGTTGTAATAGCAGCTGGGAAGAGTTTCCCCATGAAAGGGTGTGAAAGCTTCAGGAGTATATTTCTGAAGGCACTCACAGCCTTTCTGAAGATAGGATAAGACGGATAAGATGAGATTCAACAGCATAAAAACATGTCTGTCTTCAGAAGAAGGAAGGTGGTGACACGACCTTGCACAAAATTTCTATATAATGAAGTATTTGTGAAGCCACTCACTTTCTACACCCTTTTGGTTCTAATGTAATTTTAACAGCCTACAACAACAAAATAGCATAACCTATTTAAGGGGATAATACATGTTGACAAACTTCAGTAAGGAGATGGCGCATATTTAATGTGACTCCATCTAAATCTTATATTGCTAGGCAAACTCAATATTAAGCTTTACCTTAATTATCTAAATGAAATGATCTTCCTAAATGAATATTGACTTTAAAACTCTCTCCTGTTAAGAAACTTCCAAAATATTTTAATGAGGACTTGTCAACTTCATCAAGTTTATATAAACATTCAGCATATAATATTATATATATATATATTTGAGTTTTAAATAATTCTGATATATCCTCATTGATAACATTTTAGAGTAGGAACATCAAACTTCCAATGGTATTCTGTTGAGTTCTGATTAGATGAGAGCCACCTGTCTCAGATTTTTGCTGACAGTTCTAATTACATATATTCTATGTCATTGTCCTTCCAAACTATCAAATTGTCCTAGATATGTCAAAACTACTTTTATATTCAATCATTCTTCACATTTGAAAATAGCACAAAAATCCCTGTTGACTACATTTTTATTTAGAAAATATTATCACTCTATCAGTCTTCCAAAAAAGCTAAATTTATTTCATGTTCCATTTGTCACTCAACCCTTAAATTTTCACCTATTATGCATAGACATTAATATTTAATAAAATCTATATATAATATATAATGGTCAGATGTTAATATAAAAATACTTGAGATCATTACTTGCAAAATGAACATCACTATCATCCTAGTATTACTAACAAATATCAGTTATTATTCTAAATGAGCTAATCTGCTGTGGCTTTATTTCTGTTCTTTTTTATAGATATAGTGCCATGTATGGGAGACCTCTGTCCTATCATTCTGTCTATAATAAACTCACAAACATTTATTGAATTTTATTCAGTGCAAGATCCTGAATTGTGTGCTGATATATAAAAGTAATCTTGATCACTGAGTATCTTGGTCAAAGATAATAGTAAAATTATATCACAAAATTGCCTAAGAATTAGCTAAACAAGGAGAAAGCATAGATGGAAGGCAAGAAAGGGAATAGTGTGTACAAAGATTTTGATGGTGAAAAGTGCTAGAACTATCAAAGAACTGAGAAAAAACATGATACATATAATAAAACAAGATAAGAAGAGAGTAGCATGAGACCAGAAAAGATCAGATAATGCAAAGTCAAGAGGAATAAGATGGATTATAAGGATTTTAAAATTATAGGACAACAATATAAAGTTTTTATTTTAGCTAAAAAGTAATATAGCTTACATTTTAGAAGTAGCATTTTTGGATAATGAAGTCATGGAATATGTACACAATGGAATATCATGCAGCTGCAAGGAATAATGAAATAATGTCACTTGCTGTAACTTGGAAGAGACTGGAGGAAGTCATAAGTGAAATGTCAGAAGAAGGACAAATACGAGGTGATCTCACCTGTGACATATAGAATAACACGACATGGGAATGAAGTGTATCAAAGATAGACAACCCCTTAGCCCTAAATTATAGAAATGAAAAATCCAGGACAAGAGAGGAATAAATAGAGGGGGAAGTAAGAACAGACGGTCTGGAGATAACAGAGGGACAAGGGTCAGAGCCTTGGAGGTAGAGTTGAGGAACACACACATTTCTAAACCATAGAGACATCAATACTGCAAGCAATAATCAAACTTTATAATGTGCCTATTAAGGAGACAGCCTGGGGAATGGGAGGGAACCTGAAGATATTAGTAGAAGAAGTTCATACTGATGGTGGATTAGAATTGGAAGAGTGTATTCCTGGAACAATTATGTACACATTTGCAAATAAAAGTGCCTCTATTTTTTAAATTTTGGGTAAAACAATAAATAATTCCCCTATTTCTCTGTATATTAAAAAAGATAGAAGTAGGCAGGGCAGAGGTAGTGATCTCTACTATGTAGTAGTTGATGAGGTATTGATCATCAATATATGTACTTTTCACTCATGAAAAAGAAGCCAGTCACATACTAGGTCTCTGCACTTGGTTATGGGTGATTAATCTGGTCTAGAAATCAGTGACCAAAGCTATGTGGGGCACTTCTATTAACAAGTGCAGAGCTCAGAGATGAGTGCAGGGATAGCTCTCCTTCTTTATCCCAGCATTCTCTGAGGTACATGTTCTGTGTGGTGCATTTATCCAATGGGAACTGCAGAATCTCAGTATGCATCTCCAATGAGAAGAAAAAAAAAACCTTTTACCCATTAATCCCACAAGAGATTATGGCCTGATCATGAAATAAATCTGTCACAGTAATTACCTTGAGATTTTAGCACTATTTGGCTATCTCAAACTGACCTTAGATGCCCTTACAAAAACTTGGAGATAATTGTCTCCAAATTATAGATGTGAGAAGCAATAATGTAATAGACAAACAAGTGCATATTCTAGTAGCAAGGATAGTACATGTTTAAAAAAAATGGTGGCTAAATTTCAGTTCTGTTCATAACTAGTTCTCAGTCTCGGCTTTCTATCATTTTCCTTCCCTATTGAATGAGGGAATCCTGGTACATTTCTGACAACTTTGGGTTTTAAGCTGATGGGATAAAAATGCAGGGGAGTCCAATGTAGCTGAAAAACTCTGGACACTTCCATTCCTCTTCCTTCATCAGGCACAATAAGCAGATTCTTGAGATACCAGGGTGACAGACAAATGCTCGTAGAGGAGCCGGGCTACTGAAACTCCCTTATGCTCTTCTTCTCCTAAAGAAAAATATGAAGTTATTCAGAATTCTTCCAAGCCCACAAAAACAAATCTTTAATTTTTTTCTGGAGACTTATGTACATTGCAATAAAAAGAAAGAATGCCCATTCTGCTAATGTGATTGCCAGTGTCAATAAATAACCCTCCATCAGTTTTCTCAATTTGCATATTTGTCCTGTTTTGAAGATTGCCAAATGAATATCAAAATCTCCACAGCCACCAATCTTGACTTCCAAATGAGAGAAAGGTTTGGGCCTCATCCATATCCTGGATATTTCTGTGTGTAGGCAGCACATACAAAATCCATTTATGTAACAGCATTTTTCAGAAAATCTGGGCTCTGGCTCCAAAGTTGCCTCTACCTATCTTTGTAATTCCGAACAAATAGTTCTACATCCACTAAGGCTCACAATGCTCATGTGTAAAATAATGACAATAATCCCTCCCCCATGTACCTCCTGGGGTTGTCCTAATGATCAAATGAGACGGAACAGAAGTAAAATTTCTTTGAAAAGCATACTATGCTTCACAGATGCATTGGAGAATCACTGATGCAGTGTTGTTATTACTGTTATAATATATCCTGCTCCAAGATGTTTCATTTTGAGGGATTTTCCTTATGCACTTCAGAAACCCAAAAAAATGAAAAAAAAAAAAAACACCTTCTTTCTTCCTCTCCTGTCTCTGTTTGATGCATAGTGTGACTGTGAAGGGAATTTGCCGACTTGGAAATGTAAACAACCTATTTCCACTGAGATGATTTTCCTTACATAGAAAGAAACAACTTTTTTTCTTTCTGAATGCACATAAATTTTTGTTCTCCTGAGAGATACTAACTGCTTTATCTCTGTAATCAGTTTACTTCCTAGGTGTTTGTTATTCTCCGAATAAACTTACTAAAATAAATATCTATTCCTTGAGTCTCCTGGGAGTCTAGTCAGATACTTTTACTCATCTCTCACCCCAGGGACACTGACTGAAATTTTAAAAAGGAAATAGTTGAGCCTATTTCTTCAACACACACAGACACACACACACACGCACACACACACACACACACACATCTGAGGTCTGCTTTAGGTCAATTGGATTGCCAGAGGGAGAAGAAGCTTTTTCCAAACAAAGATTTAATATCCTCCATCATTGAGAAGCTTCAATCATTATCCTAATATTTTAGGCACACAGTGTCCTATCTAGTAATGCAAAGACATTGGAAGTTTATTTGAAATCATTACTTAAAAACTTGGATATATTATGAAGTAGATGTCAGAAAAGGAGAGTGGGAAAGTGTATCAAAAATGACAGAAATTAGAAACTAAAAGAAGATAGAAATTTAAGGGTTAAATCATAGACATTCTAAATAAGTAATTATAAAAAGGACCTAGCCGCAGTCCAAAGAGGTGAAACAATTAATTGGTAATAGACTGGAGTTCCTTCAATCCCAGACCAGTAAGTGAATTTTAAATCAAAATTGCTCAAATAATTAGGGAAGTGGGTAAAATATCCCCCTAAGGGGAAAAAGTCATCTTCAGGAAGTCTTCAGTTTCAATATTTTCATAGTAGGAAACATTTTACTATGTGTTAAAATATACAGGGCATGTGGGATACAAAAGTAGGGCAGCTTTAATAAGTCTAGGTAATTCATATCAATATAGGTTGATATGAAAGAAGAGGCAGAGTCCTCTTAAAGGGTACGGATGGCACTCTAAGTATAGCCTGGACTTGGAGAATTGGTGAGAATTCCCTGAAGGAAACTTTACTGGACTTTAAGAAGGCCTCCCTTGAGGAAAGGGCAAGAGCAGTGTCTGAAACTGAAAAACTCCCTTTAGCAAAGCACAGGACAAATCGCAATGTATTTGCCATGGGTACCATGTGTAATGCTTATTGTCCCATTTAACTGCCATAGGTCAGGAGAGTCATGATGAAAATAGGTATTGAAAAAATTCATAGGAAGGGTTGAGCTGTGTTAGATACTGCTCAAAGTTTGGACTTCATGAAATCAATAATGGTTCACTTGCAAGTTTTAGGAAGGAAAGTTGGCATTATCCTGTTTACAGCAAATTAATTCTGGAAGACAGGAAAGTGTGAATTTGAGGAGTATGGAGCAGGAACAATTTTTTTTTAAAAATGAGCTGATAAAATTTATTCATATAAGTGGATTCACAAAATAGAGACCCTCCAGTGATCTTGCCCATATCACAAATCTAAATCTCAGTCAGCCTGCATGTACAGGAAATACTTCATGGAGCAGACTATCTAATTTACACCAATCATAACATCCAACTCCAGAAAATTTTAGCTAGCTTGCTCTAGAAAATAGGATCAATGAACCTGAAAAAGAAGTGCCCTAACTCTGAGCCAGTCCTGGCCTCTTTTGTATTGTCTCCTCTATGGCTCTATAAAAGCCCCACGCCCCGTAGCAAGTATGTTCTGCTGCTTGGGAAGCATTGCACCCTTGATGTCTGAACTGGATTTTTTTCGTGAGTGAAGAACATTAGCTCCTGCCTTATTATTTGCTAGAGCAAACATTGAAGATGTAAAAATTTGGTATGTAAAAATCATCTAGATCTAGTGAATGATTAGATGGGGGAGTGGTGAGGCAGAGAGTAATTAAAGGACTACTTCCAGGATCAGCAGCTTTTTCAACATTGGGGGAAGAATAAGTATACAGGCTGGGAGCGCAGGAGTGTTGCTTTAGAAAATATTTTAATTTGCCTTCATCATATGCTAGTGCTAGTCTAACAGGAAAACTAGTGACATATAAAGAAAATTAAGAGATGAAGAGTTCACATATTCTCCACAGTTTGGCTTTTTAACCTAGTCATTGTAGGACTATAAACCTCTTATCTCCTACAGGTAAAGAAGGAAATGATGTTTTATTGTAATAAATAATTGTGTGGCTAGAGAGATATTTCAACGGGTAAGGTGCTTGCTTTGCACATGGCCAAGCCTGGTTCAATTCCCAACACCCCATATGGTGCTCTGAGTTCCACTAGGAGTAACCCCTGACCACAGAACTGGGAGAAGTCCTGAGCACTACCAGCTGTGGCCAAAAACAAATAACTTGTGTTAGAGTTTAAGGAAGCAAGATGGTGTCTCTTTTCGCTTACTGGAAATCCAAAAACATTTAACTTGTTAAAGACTTTACACTTAAATTATACCTGCTGAGTTAAAGGTTTAGATGGCTAGATTAAGCATAAGTATTGGTGTTGTTCCTCATAAAATACACTCAATTTATAGAAAATTAAAAACTTTCATCAAAATATTAAACTCCCACAAACTAATCAGAAAAAAATAAGCGATAGCTGTAGCATTGAGAATACTGAAATGCTGATGAGCAAGATGCAATTGAGCATATCAAAGAAAGTTGAATCCAAAGGCACTATCCCAGTAAACCACAAGTTGTAGCACAGACTCTCCAAGGAAGTGTTAAGAAAATGGCAGCCCAAAGAAATTTTGGAATTATTGGGGTAAAAAAGGTAGGAAGGGAAAGAAAGACACTAATGTAAATAGGATGCTTGGGCAAAACTGTTTTAGAATAAAGTAAATTAATTTACTTTATTTACTTAATAAATTTACTTAATTTACTTAGAATAAAGTAAATTAAAGTAAATTTATTTACTTTATTTATTTAAAAAAGTAAATTAATTTACTTTATTCTAAAACAGTTCTGCCCAAACATCCTCTTTCCATTCTCTTCAGTCTCATGATTCCAGAGAATGTCCAACACAGCATAAAATTTTGAGATCTAGTGCCTGAAACAAAGAATAAAATAGAGAGCAGAGCTATAGTACAACAGGAATGTTGTTGGATTGCTCATGGCTAACCCAAGTTCTATTCACGGCACCACATATGATCCTCTGAGCACTACCAGTAGTGATCCCTGAATACAGAGCCAGGAATAAGTCCTAAGCATTGCCAGGTGTGGCTCAACACCCACACCCACACCCACCCACCCACACACACACACACACACACACAAAGACAGAGAGAGAGAGAGAGAAAGAGAGAGAGGATTAAAACAAACAGTCTCTGAGGACACCAAGTATAATTGAAATAGTGGATACCATACTACAAAGAAAATAAGGTGTCATGCACAAGAATAATGAATGCTGAAATCCGAATTTGCTCTCTCAAAAGTTCTTGTACTTATACATACACTGATACAGGAGCAAAAGTAAAAGAGTGTGTTTTGTTGGGAAGTCTTCCAGGCACAAGAAGAAAATCTCAAAAACATTGGATATTCTAGAAAAGAAAAGCATTCTTCTGGGCAATGACATAACTTTAGATAAACTTACTTATATCTTGTCCGTAATAAAGACAAAGTGAGAAGGTTTACCAGGCATCAATGTTATAGAAGCTCTCTCACATAGAGTACAGATAAATTTTAAAAATTGGAGGAAAAAGAAAGAACGCAAAGGAGAAGAAAAAGGAATAATTATTTATAGCCTTAGATAAGATAATTTAAGCATGTAATAAGCACAGGGATGTTACATTTAAAAGAATATTCATATCATTTTTTTAAAGTCCTTGCAAATTCAAATATAAAGAGATATAAAATCTCACTAAAATAGCTGCTTGATAAATTTAAGTGATATAATAGAGAATGGAGGAAAAGCGAGAGATCGAAAACAAAGTGTTACAGTGAGTCCAAGGGATAGGACAAGGGTTATAGTTCATGCCTTACATATGGCCAATTACACTTCTATCCCCAGCACCACATAATTTCCAAAACACTGCTTCTTGCACTTGTGGGTTGCTGCATTCTGCCAGGTACCTCAAGTGATACCTGGCACTAGCACAGAGGCTCTCACTGCACTGCATGGTTGGGCCATCATCTGGTTCCGTTATCTAAGTACCTCTAGAACTGGCTTCCGGGTCTCCAAGAGTTAGTTATAAGCACACTGCCCCAACATTTCCCAGGAGGGAAACAAAGGGCAACAGAAAATAAAGAATTATCAACAAAACAATTCAAGAGATTTTTATTATAAACAGATTATAGAGCTTTTCCCATTTAGAGCTTAGTTTTAGAATTTTGTGCATAGTTCTGAGGGTTTTTTTAGAGTTTAAGCTATCTCAAGTGCTAGGAAAATAGGACTGCAACCCATACCTTGCATGTTCAGAATTCCAAGTTCACTCCCCAGCATCACACTTCAAGCCCCAATGGTACTCAATCACCAAACATGGTCAATAAGGACCTGGTAAATCCCAGCACTGCAGGGCCTAGCGTTGCATCACAAGGCAACTATCTGGAGAGTTGCTTATACTTCCCTCTCATCCTTTCATAAGAAGTTATTGGTGGGTGACAAAAGGATAAAGAACAAAAGGGAATGCCCTGCCACAGAGGCCAGGTGGGGTGGTGGGGGATGGGGTGGGGTTGGTGAGAGGGATACTGGGATCATTGGTGGAGGTGAATGGGCACTGGTGGAGGGATGGGTAAACAATCACTGTATGAGTGAAATGCAAACACAAAAGTTCATAAGTTTGTAACTGTACATCACAGTGATTCTCTAATAAAAATTTAAAAATAAATAAATAAATTGATTAAAAATAAAAAAAAAGTTATTGGTGGATGAATTATCTACCCCATCCCCATACTGTAGCAATTGCCCCCACCCCCTAGAAAAGAGAGCAAACAAACAGACAAACAAAAATAAAAGGTGAGGGCATAAATCATATATTGTGAAGATATGGGGGAATCCACTGAAGAATCAAAGGCTGTTATCTCACTGGAATACCTGTGCAACAACCAGTATTCCTTAGACCAATGCATCCAGGAGTCAGACACACTGTGATATGTCATCCTACCCACTGGTATCACTGTATCACTGTCATCCCATTGTTCATCTATTTGCTCAATTGGGCACCAGTAACGTCTCCATTTGTCTCTGTCGAGTGCTAGTGTAGCCCCATGGCATATAGGGGGCTCTTTCAGAATCAGGGAAATGAGAACTGTTGTTGTTACTGTTTTTGGCATATCGAGTATGCCATGTTTAGCTTGCCAGGCTCTGGCATGCAAGCAGGATACACTCGGAAGCTTGCTGGGCTGTCCGAGAAGGATGGAGGCTTTGGGGGCAGCCTCTAATTGCCTTTACAGTTATTCCCAGTCTACCCAATGTAAACTTATGGTTGACTGGTATGTTGTAACGATCTGCACACTGACAAACATGCACTTGCTTGTTTTGAAGAAATAGTACTTGGTAATTATTAAAATTTCATAGACAAAAAAACTTAATGAATGGGAAGGATGGATTTGGATTCAAGCATTTCCTCAAACCACTAAGAAATGATAAATTATAGTTAAATGTAAAAAACAGAACCAAGGGAGAAAGCTTATTGGAGTGGAGAAAGCAAAGGAAGAAAAGCTAATAAACTCGAGTCTCTATTCTAATTTTATAAATTACAAACCATAAAAGTAATAAAACTATCCTAGAAATCTGCACATGTGAGTGGGCTAACACCCTTTCCAGAAAAGGTTCTAATGAAATAGTCATCTCTAAATTTAAAACACAACAGACAGACATGCAAACAAGCTCTTAAAGTCAATGAAAATGTCTAGTGTGTGGGAAAAACTCTACAGACATTATAGAAACTGCCACTTTAAGAAAAGGAAACTTGTTTTCCAAACTTTTTTCTTCATAAAATGACATGCCATAGTAAGATTTGAAAACATGGGCACTGTCCAAATCCATCAATAGAAGTATATGTCTAATTTTAAAAAATAAGAATAAAGTGGTTAAATCTTTCTGAAATATAAGATTTATCAATACAAAAAATAATCATAACCTTAAATATTGACAGTACTTAATCAAAATCAAAATCACAGTCAAATGTGATGGGTATAACAATATATTTTAGAGCAAAGAACAGATAAGGCAGATGCACTAGAATTTAAATTTTAAAGCATGTGCTTTCAAATCGAAGAAACTCGTGGAGAAAATACATAAAGCAGAAATATTAACTATGGCAATCTCCGTGTGGTCTAATTACAATTACCCAATTTTCTAGAAGATTTCCAATTTTCTGTTTTCAACATGCTGTGCTTTGGTAACAAAACAAAGTTGATGAAGCAACTATAGTAACATTGGTTATATTATAACTATAGTAGCAATGAATAAAATGTCTCTTAATACTTACCCT
Organism: Sorex araneus; assembly: GCF_027595985.1. NCBI lineage: Eukaryota > Metazoa > Chordata > Mammalia > Eulipotyphla > Soricidae > Sorex > Sorex araneus. The sequence continues at coordinate 176,654,429 of NC_073313.1, read as the reverse complement.
TATGAATAGTTGGTGTAGAATTGCCTGCATGCTTTCTGAATTACTCATTTTGAAGACACTCACTTGGCTTTAAGGAAATGTTCATTTTTAAATCTATCACTGAGTGTTCTAGGTTAAAAGTACTGAACTCAGAATTCAGAAAATATTGAACCCCTCATGCCCCCAACCTCACAACCTGTTCCTTGGATTGTGTAGCACATGTTGCACATCTTAACCCTGAAATATGACAAATAGAGGAGTACCAGGTAAACATACAGTACAGTGAAGAGGAACCTGCATGGTTACTAGAATTCTCTTTGATTTTCTGGTATGTCTTCATTTAATAGTGCAATACTGATTTGTCCTTACCTAACTACTGAAATCACAAAATTATTTTGTGCAAAATTTTCAGATATTTACTGAAAACATTTTATTTGTTGCTGTGATAGTGTCATAAATAAAAGAAAATGACTGATTAATCTAAACATTAGAGAAATACTTACTATCAAGGAGAGATATAAAGAAAGTCACAAAATCAATGTCAATATTCTAATTCTTCAACTGGGTAGTAAATAGGTAAGTCTGGCTTTATGAATAGCAAACATGCATATGTTATATACACTCATATTGATATGAAAAGTACAGAAACACGATAGGCAAGATCTTTGCTTTTGGATCCAAATTGTTTCCATTAGCTTCCATTTACTTTTTTGACAAAAATACTTTTTTGGTCAGTAGATAATAAAATAACCAGCGCCTTCTGGAAATCTTCATAAATATTTCTTAAAGAAGGAATATTTATATTAGGAATGGTTTCCAAAGGTATATTGAGTTCAATTTCAAGAACACGTAGGTGTGAATTGTCTGATAAAAATATCATAGCTTATTTATTACTCTTTTCTTCCTCTCCTCGTGATAAATACAGTGGTTAGAGTATAATAGGAACTCAGTAGTAGTAATGGCTGGATGTATATTTGAGGAAAAGTCATTCCAGTGGCATTAGTTCAGTCTCTATTAATCTGGATAATCCATCTGGATTATCTTTGAGGTTTCTAGAGTTCTTCAATGATAATTGTTCCTATAAATATGGTACTCAATTAAATCATGTGTGTTTTTTTATCAAATGACATTAGTAAACTATCCTGGAATTGATTTTCATACAATGTGAAAAAGAATAGTGTATGATCCCCAGTATTATTGACTGGTCATCAGTAGTTTGTTTACGAGAGATAAAATTTGGTCATACAAAGGAATAATTTTCATATTGTATTGATTATTTAAATAATACTACAACTATATCCTTATGTTTATTTTGATCATCTTATTGAAGGCAGAACTCACACAGATACTTCTGCTACAATCATTATATGGAAGTGATGAGCTAAGGTCAGCAGAGTGACTTCAAAGAAACTCTGGAGGGGATTCTGAGCAGTTGAGTTATTGGCTTGTGCTCTGAGGTTTTATTGTGGATGCTCATGAAAAATGAAATTCAAGACCTTCTTTTGACCTGAAAACACCTAAATGTTTTTGAATGAGTCCTTTTTCTTTCACTATGGCTATGTTTATTCCCAAATTCCTTGAGTCAATTTTCAATATAATTTATAACAAATTATTTAGATGATAATCCCAAAAGATAGCTTCATGACTTTTTTATTTCACTCAAATGTTTTTTATTTTACTTTTGCTTGTGTTATTTTGGTTAGTTTTTAGTCAGTGTTACTCCTTTTTAATATTCTTCCAATTAATATTTATAAAACAGTGACCATGTACCATAAACTGTACAAAGTGCTATAGATAGAACTAAAAACAAACATACATGGAGCACTTCATATGTACATTAAACTTCTTTTGTATTAATTCAATGTTTCCACAAGTAAATAATTATCTCTATGATAAGTCAATTAAAGTAAATACACAGGCCTATGTCTTCAACATATCCTTTAACATGTTTATAAATGGTGATTGAAGTTACTATGCTGAGTGAAATAAAAGTTTAAAAATATCCTGAGAATGAAACACTTCATTCGGGTTTGAAGGTTTGGGGCAGGGCAGGAGGATTAGTAAGAAGAGAGAAAGTTCTAAAGAGCAGAAATTATCCAGGAAGATGTTCAAAGCAATAAGTCAAAGCAGGAGGTCACATATCAAATTCAAAGCAATACAAAAGAACAACAAGGATGGCCAGAGACCAGTGAGTGAAATAAAGCAACAATGGAGACACAGGGGCCAGGTTATTAAGTGATGGGCCACTTTAGAGCACTTTTTACCTTTAAACAAGCCTTTGAAGAATTTTCATGAGGAAAGCGACTTGATTAAATTTGCACTTAAAAAAATAACTCAGTCTGTGATATGGAGAATGTCTCAAGTGGGCAAAAGTAAGTGTCAAGAAAACAGTGGATCATTCAGTGTTCTGTGAATAAAAAGATGGATGACTTAATAAAATTTGTCTGCAACTATGCAGTGAATATCATTGACACTGATAGTAATGGACCAGGGAGATTGTGTAAAGAGCTGGAAGATGTGCTTTGCCTATGGAGGCCCTGCTATCATAGATCAAAATGAAGGGACCGAGAAGGAGGAACACACCTTGGATATCCACCCTCATCCTGCTGCCTCCACTCCTGGTGGGTCACTCAGTAACTTACCAGAGCCTGAAGAGGAATGTAAGAGAAGTGGAACTAGCTGAGACAAGCTCACAAAGCAAAGATTGGATTTAGAGATTATGAATTTTGCCCTTCCTAATTCTGTTTTCGAGCACGTTTCTCTCCAATCAGAACTTCATAGAGAGCAAAGGTCAACTTCAAAGACTCCAATGATCGGAAAGGGCCAATAATAGATCTTGGGAAGAGTGCAGAAATTAGCCTAAATTGCTAGTTTCTATTGTTGTCAATGTATAAAGATGAAAAAGAGTTAATAAGGAGTTGAGAAATTTGAGAGGCAAAATCAATAAATTGTGATGACAAATTGTTTGAGGGTTAAGAAGGAAGGGGGAAGAAAAAATTTTTCAAATTCTGCCTACAATAATTTTGTCCATGAGACAGAAAACATGTATTCACCAAAAGAAATCCTTAGGGAAGGAACATGAGGGTGTGATGGGTTTTAAGCACTGAGTTTGGCTCTTAATATGCTGAATTTTAAGCACATTTAAGACTATTTTGTGTGAATGTTGAAGAACCATTTAGTAAATGCAAATCCATGCATTTAGAACATCAAGATACAGTGAGTCCCACAAAATTTTATAATAACCGACCTCTGTAATTTCTGGACATGGACTATAAGAAATATTGAATAAGAGTATGAATGTATCATATTTTCTACGTCAACCCTCAACCTGAGTTTTATTTGAGCATTCAACTAGGGTTAGTGAATGTTACTCCTCAACTGAAACAAGGAAATGAATAGCTAGGCCTGTTAAAGTGACAGTCTCACAGTGATTAAATGTTATTAATCCCATGAGCATAATTACTTCTGAGGGACAATTGGGTAATAAATTAATATTCTTCCATTGTCTATAGATCTTATTGACTTCTGGGAACTGGAGACATAGAATGAGAGTTAAGGCATTTGCCTTGCATGCAGCTGATACTAGTTCAATCCCTGGACCACATACATTCACCTGAACAATTCCAGAAGTGATCACTTAGCACAGATTCAGGAGGTATAACTTCAGGTATTGCCAAAAAACAAAACGAAACAAAAAAAGCCTGAAGCAAAATTTTTTAAAAATCACTGTTTTCTGTTTCCACAAGGTACAAGTGGCACCAGGACCTATACTCCTGAAGCCTCCTCTGAAACATTTCTCCATAATTCCAAAATGCATTGCCATGGCCTGGGGAACTATGGCAGAAATGGTGCTGTGATGCTCCTTCTCTTAGGTTCATCTACATGATAGTTGCTAGCATAATCAAGTACACACTGGCAGGCCACATTCCATTTCTAAAGTCTTTATCATTTTATTGTATAGGACAACATTTTAACCTTTGGTTGTCTAACTAGAACCTTATGCCAGATATCAGGAATTTCTTTTTTTTAATTTATTTTTTAATTAGTGAGTCACAGTGAGGGTACAGTTACAGATTCACACATTTTTGTTCTTGTTTTTCCCTCATGCAATGTTTAAGAGCTCATCCCTCCACCAGTGTCCATTCTCCACCACCAATGAACCCAGTATCCCTCCCACCCCCCAGTTCTATCCCCCCACCCCACCCTGCCTCTGTGGCAGGGTATTCCAATTTGATATCTCTCTTTCCTTTTGGGTGTTGTGGTTTGAAATAGGGGTATTGAGTGGTCATCCTGTTCAGTCTCTAGTCTATTTTCAGCATGTATCTCCCTTCCCGCGCAGGATCTCCAATCATATATTACTTGGTGTTCCCCTCTCTATCTGGGATGACTTTTCCCCAGCATGTGAGGCCAGCTTCCAAGCTATGGAGACAACCTCCTGGTATTATATACTACCATTTTTAGGTATTAGTCTCTAACTCTGTTGTTCTAGATTCCACAGATGAGTGCAATCTTTCTATGTCTGTCCCTCTCTTTCTGGCTCATTGCACTTAGCATGATACTTTCCATGTTGATCCACTTATATGCAAAGTTCATGACTTCATCCTTTCTACCAGCTGCATAGTAATTCATTGTATAGATGTACCAACGTTTCTTTAACCAGTCGTCTGTTCTTGGGCACTTGGGTTTTTTCCAGATTCTGGCTATTGTAAACAGTACCGCAATGAACATATAAGTGCAGATGTCATTTCGACTACACTTTTTTGTTTCTCCAGGATATATTCCGAGAAGTGGTATTGCTGGATCAAATGGAAGCTCAATTTCTAATTTTTTGAGAAGCATCCATATTGTTTTCCAGAGGGGCTGTACCATTTGGCATTCCCACCAGCAGTGTAGAAGGGTCCCCTTCTCCCCACATCCTCTCCAACAGCGGTTGCTTTTGTTCTTTTGGATGTGTGCCATTCTCTGTGCTGTGAGGTGGTATCTCATGGTTGTTTTGATTTGCATCTCCCTGATGATTAGTGATGCAGAGAAGTTTTTCATGTGCCTTTTGGCCATTCGTATCTCTTCCTTGGAAAAGTTTCTGTTCCTTTCTTCGGCCCATTTTCTGATGGGATTGGATGTTTTCTTCTTGTAGAGTTCAACCAGTGCTTTATATACCCTTGATATCAACCCTTTATTAGATGGGTATTGGGTGACTATCCTTTCCCATTCTGTAGATTTCCTTTGAATTCTAGTCACTGTGTCTTTTGCGGTGCAGAAACATATCGCCTGCTCATGGAAAGGGAGAATCAACATTGTCAAAATGGCAATACTCCCCAAAGCATTATACAGATTTAACGTGATCCCTATAAGGATACCCATGACATTCTTCAAAGAAATGGATCAAGCAATCCTGAAATTTATATGGAACAATAAACGCCCACAGATAGCTAAAACAATTCTTAGGAAAAATATGATGGTAGGCATCACCCTCCCCAACCTTAAACTTTACTACAAAGCGGTAACAATTAAAAAGCATGGTACTGGAACAAAGGCAGAGCCGCAGACCAACGGAACAGAGTGGAATATCCCTACACACAACCCCAAATGTGTGATCATCTAATCTTTGATAATGGGGCAAGAAATGTGAAGTGGAACAAGGAAAGCCTCTTAAACAAATGGTGCTGGCATAACTGGACAACCACATGCAAAAGAATGGACTTAGACCTTGACCTGACACCATGCACAAAAATCAGATCAAAATGGATTAAAGACCTCAACATCAGACCACAATCCATAAGGTACCTCAAAGACAAGGTTGGCAAAACCCTTCACGATACTGAAGCTAAAGGTATCTTCAAAGAGGACTCGGAACTAAGCAATCAGGTAGAAACAGAGATAAACAAATGGGACTATATTAAACTAAAAAGCTTCTGCTCCGCCAGAGATCAGAAATTTCTAACACATCTTTCTTTCTTTCTTCCCCTCTCTTCTTTCTCTCTTTCTTTCTCTCTTCCTTCCTTCCTTCCTTCCTTCCTTCCTTCCTTCCTTCCTTCCTTCCTTCCTTCCTTCCTTCCTTCCTTCCTTCCTTCCTTCCTTCCTTTCTTTCTTTCTTTCTTTCTTTCTTTCTTTCTTTCTTTCTTTCTTTCTTTCTTTCTTTCTTTTTCTCTCTTTCTCTCTCTTTCTTTCTCTCTCTCTTTCTAATTGAATCACCATGACATATAGTTACAAAGTTTTCATGATCAAGTTTCAGCCATACAATGTTCTAAATACCCATCCCTCCACCAGTTGCAACCCCCCAGCCTATGGCAGGTACATTTATTCTCTCTCTCTCTCTCTCTCTCTCTCTGAATTATGATTTGGAATACAGATACTAGGAGGTCATTATGTTTGGTTCTTTACACACTGTCCCTGTACACACTGTCAGCACACATCTCCCATCCAGAGAGATCCCTTCCAACCATCATTGTCATCATGGTCCCTTCCTTATCCCAACTGCCCTCTCCTTCAGCCTTTGAAGCAAGCTTCTAACCATATAACACATCTTTTTATTCCACCTTCCTCCAAACCAAATGTCCTAATTTCTTTGTGTATCTTGGTATCACAAAGCTTGGTATACTAAATTATTACTCATAATTTAGAGACACTAAATTATTGCTCATAATGTAGAGACTTAAACATATGTATTTTATAAGGTGAAAATAAGACTAATTACACTGGACTATGTAACTTTCCCATTTTACTAATGAAGGGTGTTTCAAACTATTCCCATTTAGATTGGCATTTTGACAAAAAGTGGACAGGTAGAGCATGGGAGGTTGTAAACAACCATGTTTTGTAAACTATCAGGGTTCTGGGCTTTAGGAAATGATTTTTTATTGAAGGGAAAAAGGGCATTATTGGAAAATTATCTGGCTGCAAGGAAATGCTTTCAGGATTTAGTGACCCCACATTTCACATAGAGTAGACAATCAATAAGCTCTTGTCTGCAGATTGATTTCACAACCATAACTATATCTCATTCCATGTGGTAAGAGCTATGATAAAGGTGATTACAGAGTCCAGGGAAATCCTGTGAAAGGGAAGGATGTTGAAATTCAAATTAGAAAAAGGAGAATATAGATCATGGACCATTTCCCAGAGTAAACATTTAAAAATATGGGCAAATGATAGACATTGGAGGTGAGAGCAATAGGAAAAGTGAATTGGCACCCACAGTTTGGAAAAGATTACTGCATAAATATGACTTAAAATAATGATCATTTTTCTCTGAGACATAATGATGTATAAACACGTTTGTCTTGAGACATCTGCCATTATCATAATTGACCATATTCACAAAAAGAATACTTATTGTAATAGGTTCCAAATTACCTTTGTGATGTTTAATCTCTCCCTAATTTCTGGACTTCAAGCAAAGAGTGTACAATAGAAACAAATTTTTATAGAAGTACTGAAATATACCTTCCTGCGTATAACTTCTCCCATCTTATCAAATAAAAACATGAGACAAGATAGGAACACATATTTTCTGGTTTGACCAATGAAAACTGCCCTTACTTAGGTGAATTTATACAATATAATTGATGTCGAGGAATTTAGCACAAGTTCAGATATATTAGGTCATCACTCCCCTTGGCTGGGGAACACTAACCGGTGTCCCAGAAATGATGAATAAGCATGTTCACAATCACATTATTATCTCAGTTTGCCAGAGAGCATCCCTCTCTGGCAATAAAATACAACTTTGTTTTCAGTGTCAGACATGATTAAGTTAAAAATGTGAGGATTCCTACCCTTATCGATTGTTTTGTATTATGCTCATATTTCTCATGCTTTTCAACACCTTATTTATGTTTAAAAGAGAGCAAAGCATTTGAAAATACAGCTACTTCTTTGGAGTCAAAATATTGGAAGGGAGTTTTGGAACACTAATTCCTGAGAAAAGTATAAACAAAGATGCCAAAGAACAATAAAAAGGGTAATTATTCTCAGATTTGACTATTTATCAAAGATATACCCATAGATATAAAACATACACCTAGAAATGAAATGAGAAAAATTCTATTCCCTTTCTTTTTGTTCAGTCGGATGGGATTCAATGTCTCATATATCTTATTCAAATATTGCAAGTCACAGTCACTGTCACTTTCCTCCCCTTGTTCATCAATTTGCTCAAGCGGACACCAGTAATGTCTCCATTGTGAGACTTGTTCTTACTGTTCTTGGGCTCTCCGAGAGGGATGGAGGAATCGAACCCGGGTTGGCCTCATGCAATGCAAACAACCTACCCACTGTACTATCGCTCCTGGTGGTGGGGGGGGGCAGAGATAGTAGAGAGATTAAGGTACATGCCTGGAAGGTTAGTTCTGGGCACCACATGTCTCCTGTGCATCACCAGGTTCAATCCTGAAGTCACTGAGTACTGCAGAGGTGGCTCTGATAATGCCCCACATTGCAAGGCCAGAGCAACACCATCTCTTCAGGCTCTGCTTTGAACCATACAGGCAGGCTGGCAGAGAGTCAGTGGGAGAGGCTCTTAAGCTTCCTGAGCACTGTTCTGAGTCACCTATATCTTCTCCCCCCAAAAGTTGGAAATAATGTTTTCAATTCTAAAGTAGGATCACTTTAATATGATACTTCACCATGTGTAACACCTCATACCTTCAGTTTCCTCATCTGTAAAATACAGATAATATGTATTATCAGGATGATTATTATTGTAGTTGAATGATGCAATATCTGTAAAAAATTTCTTAATATAATACTTTTTTTGGAGTATCAAGTAAATTATTAGATTTTAAAACCATTTTAACAAAGCTCTCTCAGCACCCTCTTGAGAAGGGGAAGCCTTTCCATGCCTTTCTCTTCTGACTCTTCTCTCAAAGGTTCTTATCTCTACTGGTGAGATGAATATCTCTGTCTATTGGAAGCTAGCATCTTATAACCACAATAAAGACAATAAAAGATTTATAATTGATGGGGAAAGTTAACATAAAGTAGAACAATTAACACCTTAAAGATGACCATTTTGGGGACTGGAGAGATAGCACAGTGGGTAGGGTATTTGCCTTGCATGCAGCCGACCCCGGTTCAATTCCCAGCATCCCATATGGTCCCCCGAACACCTCCAAAAGTAATTCCTGAAGGCAGAGCCAGGAGTAATCCCTATGCACCGCTGGGTGTGACCCAAAAAGGAAAAAAAAGACCATTTTAGGACCTTATCGAGATGTCCTTCATCAGTTAAATGTCCATCCAGTCCTCCAAGTGGTCTGAGTATTGAGAGCTGATGGCCAAGCCAATTTCTTTCCAAGATACTCAAACTCTCTGGAATTTGTGCCACCAGTTCTGAAGTCAGTTACTTTCTTCTACATGTGTGTATGTAGCTAACTAGTGAGTGGTTCATTGAGCAAGCACTTGCTTGAAGGTGGTTTAGATTATGTTCCAGTATTCTTGCAGGTGCAGACTAAGGCTACATTTCATCTGCAACCTAAGGATATCACAAAACTTTATGTCATAGGGTTCAATTTTCCCCAAATTCAAACTCATTGAAGAAATACTTTTTCAAGATCCTTAAGAAAAAAAACCCTTTTTTCTTCTGTCATATTTCTAGCTTAGAAATCATGACATATTATTATTATTATTATTAAAATTTAGCCTTTAAATTGGATAAGTATCCAATTGAGATTTTTTTAGTTACTATTCATGGTTAAGTTATTTCAAGTTTTATTCCAAGTTTTATTATTTTTAATTATGCTTTTGAAATATTATTTCCTTTTCAATTTTTCCTTTACTATGGTAGCTATGAGATTAAACCCAAGGCCATGCAATTAAACCCAAGGCCATGCAAGGCATATCCATTACGTGAGCTACATACCTGTTACATGTTTTATCTTTGATAGGGTCACACTTGTTATCTCTTCCGGTGCTAATTAACATAAATTTTATGGGGCTGGAGCAATAGCACAGTGGGTAGGGAGTTTTCCTTGCACGCAGCTGACCCAAGTTTGATTCTCAGCATCCCATATGTTCCCCTGAGCACCTCCAGGAATAATTCCTGAGTGCATGAGCCAGAAGTAATCCCTGTGCATTGCCGGTTGTGACCCAAAAGCAAAACAAAAAAAATTTATAGTTAAGTACAAAGTATTTGATAATTTCTATCATTACCTATTCAACTTCTTTCTTATGTCTTGCATTGAACTCTTCCATGAAGAATTTTAGATCTGTTTTTTTTTTTTTCTGCAGGAACACCATAGGAACTTACTTTCTATTGATAACATTATGTAACACACAAATTTTTCCCATATAATAATAATAGAATATTTTCCCTTAATTAATATTATCCAGGTTTTCAGGAAATGTTCTTCTATAACATATCTACATCTTTATGTGATGTATTTTTCTTTTTCCAGAAATAAGCAACATAATTTACATCTCTTTAATTTACTTCGACATCGCTAAACATTTCTGTGCTTAATATTTTTTTGCATTTCCATTTTTGTGGTTATCTCTAATTGTTCTTCTATTCCAGAGACATAATTTTTAATTCAGCATTGTTCTTTCAAATGTCACTTTATGCTTTGAATGTGATTGCATATTTTGATTAATTTAGTTTTCATCTCATCTCTTTTTTTGACATCTAACTTGAACTAGGAATATAGTTCAACTGAAAGGTCACATATCTAGAATGTGTGACTCACTGAGTTTGGATCCTCAGCTCTGCCACCAGGCAGTTGTGCACAAAAGGCTGAGCTCCACTTATGTGTTGCAGCCCTAAAGAGATAATTTCTATCTTTTGTCTGTCAATGTCATCTGTCCATATATTTAAAAAAAAATTAGGACAATTTCATTATTTATTTATTTGTGTCTTCTGGGGTCAAACCTTGTGATGCTTGAGGTTACTCAGGAATTATTCCTGGTGTTGCTTAGGGGACCATATGAGATGTTCGGAATCAAACCCTGGTCGGCCACGTGCAAGGCAAATGCCCTACCTGCTGTGCTATCACTCCAGTCCCCTGTGCATATATCTTTGTTGTAGTTACTTGATATCTTTTTTTCAAATAATTTAAATAAAATTATTTTCATTTGTCTTAAGGAAAGTAGTATTTTCTTTGTCTATTTTCTGCCTCTCCTTATGTTAATTGATCTTATGTTAATTTTTTGTTTATTTTTTAATTTATGAATTTGGTGTATTTTATTTATTCATTTATTTATTTAAATTTATATTTTTATTGAGTCAATGTGAGAACAGTTACAGGGCTTTTAGGATAGAGTCTCAGTAATACTATGATCAAACACCCATCCCTTCACCAGTGCACAGGTTCCACCACCAAAAACCCCAGCACACCGCCCCTCCCACTCCCACACTGCCTGTGCGGCAGATGATTTTCACTTTACTCTTTTCTTACTTTGATTACATTCAATTTTCGACAGGAAACTCACTATCATTATTTGGAGTTTTTCCTCCAACAGTCAGACCTGTCGGAATGGAGTCATTAGATTATATGTATTCTATTGTTGGTAACAAAGAGCATATGATGTTGCACGGTTGTGAAAGCGGCCTCCCAGGTTCAGAATTCTGGTATTAAGTCCAGAGGTATTTCTGCCGGCAGCCGCAGCATTCCGAGATTGGTTTGTGTGCCTCTGGGATCCTGGCTGTTCAGGAGCAGGGGAGCTGTTTGTGGGCAGCCGCTTGGGGTCTCATCTGGGCAGGAGGCAGGGCCAGTTCTGCCTCCACAATCACAAGATTCCCCATGCATCCCATTCCATCATTGCGAACTCCTACCTCTCTGTCCAATTGGTTCTGAATGGTGGCGGTTGCCATGCTGTTGCAGGGGGAAAAGGCCAAGGAACAGAAACCCTTCCCCTTCGGGGTCTGCATGGGGCTGTAGCTTAGTTCAAAGTCCAGGAGTATATCTGCCAGCAGCCGCTGTGTTCGGAGATTGGTTTCTGTGCCTCTGGGATAATGGAAGCTCAGAGGTGGTAGATCCATTCGTGAACATATTTTTTGCAAATCAGGAAAGGTTTGGAGATGTCCCAGTCCCATATACCAGAGCCGTGTTAGTAGAAGCTCAGTGTCACCAGGGCTCCATCTGGAAAAGGTGTGCTGGTTGTACCTTCTCTGTCTGGCACCCTGGTATTGTTGGCCTGGTCTGGGGTCTGGAGCATTCTCCTGCTTGGGGTGTCTGTCGGCCTGGCCCAGATTCTTCACTGTTGGCTGCTGTGGCAAGATGGCGCTGAGGGCGGGTTGAAGGTGTGACTTCCAGCGGCCGGGGCAAATTGGAAACTGGGCTGGTGCCGCCCAGTTCCAGTGCACCCCGAGGTTTGGAGATCTCCCAGTCCCACATACCAGAGCAGTGTTAGTAGACGCTCAGTGTCAACAGGGCTCCTGTGACACTGTTGGCTACTGTGGCAAGATGGCACGATCTTATATTAATTTTTTTTTGCTTTTGGGTCACACCCAGCGATGCACAGGGGTTACTCCTGGCTCTGCACTCAGGAATTACCCCTGGCGGTGCTCAGGGGACCATATGGAATGCTGGGACTCGAACCCGGGTTGGCCGCGTGCAAGGCAAATGCCCTACCCGCTGAGCTATCACTCCAGCCCCTATATTAATTTTTAATTAAAAAAATTTCCCACTTTAGTTAAACACCATGGTTTACAAAGCTGTTTATGATGCTTTCGCTATGGGCTTTCAATATTCCAACACCAATACTACCACTGTGCTTCTTGGAGTGAGAAGAGATCACATAAAATTAGCGATTTCTTCATAAACAGAAGACAGTGTGGGCAAAGAGTGATCTTGAAAGATTGGCAGTGCTCACTCTGTTAGAACCCTTTCATAGCAAATCAGCTGCATTTTCTATTTGGATGCTTGGTTTTCCTATGTTTTCAGCGTTCCACTTTGGCTCATTATCGCTTATAGCCAAGTCCCTTATCTCATAATCCTCTTGTTCATGATGTACAGTTGGCTTTTATATATTCAAGGGACTGATAAGCAGGTTCAGAGAACTTAAAATAATTTTTAAGATGGAAAAATAGATTAGTTTTTTAAATAATAAAAAATTAAATAAAATTTTAAATAATAAAAAATAAATTAGATAAAATAAAAAATAAAATATAAACTAAAGTATAAAATAGCTATTAATATACTTCTATAAAGAAGATGAAGCTTCTTTTTTTAATCCATGAATACTTTAATAAGACCAATATATTGTAATCGTATAAACATTTCCACTGCAATCCCACTTCCATTACAGCTGTTCTTTTTAACAATTCATTGCTTTTTATTACTTAGTATAAATCTAATATGTATATGTATATTATACATATATTTACATTTGGCTTTTCTTACTTTATATGTTGTCAATTTCAAATACAAAAAGCAGCAGAAATCTTGCATTCAACGTTTCACCTTTAAGCAATTTTCCTTAGAAAACAGTCTTTAGAGATGGATTACATGCAAAATAGGAGTCATCTGCATTTTACTTTATTTAATCACCCTCATTCATTCACCAGATATCTATTAAGTGCCTCTGATACGGGTTGACCCAAATATAAACTGAGAGAACAAAAAACCTCTTACCGGCACTTCATCAATTCCCATGATATAAACAGAAAAGTTTTTAAAAAGTTGATGATAGCTTTAAGAGACAAATTTTATTTACTCTGCATTTCTATCATCCATAAATATTATTAAGTGATGATTATCTGCTTTGTTCCCAGCCAAGGAAATTTAATTTCATGAGCTACTGATGAGATTGATTTTTCTAAGAAAAGAACACTGGTCAGTCGTTTCAGTAGGTTTTTTTTCTAATCAGTTGATTATATTGTGAATGAAAATGTACAGACATATCCCTGAGATTTAAAGATATGAATGTTTTTACAATAACTCTATCATAATAATGAAAAATAATACAAAATGACTTAATTTAAATCCCACAAGTGAATGAGTAAGAACATATATTATCTATGGCTTAAGCAAATCCTTCAATTGCCTGAATTCTCTAAAGTAAGTATGCTATATAATATAAGCTATATAAGCCAGTAAACATATACGGATTAATAGACTGATGCACCTATCAGATGTAGAATAAAAATAAACAGTATATAGAGGTTACACACAAAGAATCTAGAAACAATATTTACCATTGCTTTGAGGAAAGATAAACCCATATACAGGACTGGGTTACTAATGTGTCCTCACTCTGCAGGAAACAAACGGTTAAAACAAGGACTGATAACATGAATATATTCTGAATGTACTGCCCAATGTAGTTGCTGAAAGTACCAACCGAAAATGAACCATGATACATGGTTTTCTTTTACACGCCAGAGTTTATAGAACTGGAAATCATTGTGTGTCTCAGACTTTTGGATCCTTTTTAGATCAAAATGGATAAAACTAGTCAATGGACAATAATGGCCAGAGTGAACCCAAATATCCAATATTGATAAACTATTGAAATAAAAATAATATCATGTGATCTCATGAATAACTCTCCCAAGTGTCAAAAAGGTATAAAGTCCAGGCACTGCATCTCTTAAATTTGGGGGGGGAAAAAAAGGAATTAATTCTTTTTTATTTCACCTTTTGGTTGTTTTTGTTTAGGAGTTCTGCCCAATGGTACTCATAAATTATTCATGGCTCTGTGCTCTGCACTTCTGGCAGCACTAGGTAACCATATATAGTGCTGGATATCAAACACTGGTCAGCCACTTGCAAGCCTTACCCTCTATACCATCTTCCTGGACCCAGTAGTCTGAATTTCTCTTTCTTACTCATAAAATTTCTTAGAAGTAAACTGGTCTCAGTTGAATGTTCATATATAATCAATATGTTTTAATCCTTAAAACTTTACATAAGTAATTAATTACTGGAAGTTAATATCTGAAAGTGACTTCAGAACTAGAGAGCATGGATCTCAAATCTCTTTCGCAGGCAAAGCTTCTAACAGTATTTTATGTTAGAGAATAATGGGTAAAAGCTAATAAAACTGGAGTTGCTAAGGGCTCAGTTGGGAGTTCCCAACCTCATACTCAGCCTGAAACTAATCAAACCAAGCAGACAGAACTGTGAGGAACACTGAAAAACTGAGCTTACTGGTGTAAGATCACCTACTGAGATATTGACAGAACTAAGACTAGATATTAGACAACTTATTTCAATGCCAATACTCTTCACTCTGAAGTGTCAGACTTCAGTGAGCACACTAATCACCTCAAAATTTTATTAAAATGCATATCAGAATTCCAAGGGTCTGAATGGGTCTTAAGATTCTGCACATCCCACAAGCTGCCAGGTGATTTCAGTGCCACCGTGCTGCCAGTGTAACAAACACACTTGGAGAAGCAGATATTGATACTATGCCACATTTCCTATGAACAGGTACCCTAGAAAGAAATTTTAGCCAAATGATGAAAAAACGCAGTAAATCAGCAAACAGGAAAGAACGTTATCAATCCAAAGTTACTCACCTTAAAAATAAGGAATGTCACATTTGGTCTAATTTATATTTGAAAAGATAAAACTTGGTTTTAAAATCCAGAAATATGAACACACACATATATAAGCATATATATGTATGTATGTACATATCCATATATCTATATAGAGAAATATATATATAAATCTGCCTAATAGATGAGCTAAATATCAGAGGTCTATCACTTCTTGTGGTTTCATCCTTTGAGTTCCCAGGTTCCTTTTATGCAGCTTTTTACTGCCTTTCAAGTTACGGAGAACCAAGTTGTCTTATCTGTTTTTGTCTCTCTTATTCCTATACTTAGACTCTATATGTAAAGTCTGAGGCAGCTGGACAAAAAATTTACAGGTCAAAGTGAATTCCTTCCTGCGAGGACACTCCTAGAGATGATGAGGCCTGAGGCTACCTCCAGCTCATGGTGCTGACCTGATCTTCACATTTCCACATTTGCTGAGCCTGGGTGATCCTGGCATGATAGTTAAAAAGTGTTAATGCCTTTTTTAAATGTAAGTCACCTACTCTTCCTTTTGCCAATCCTCAGGACTTTTCAATGAATTAATAAATTTCATACCATAAATGGAGAGTACTCCAATCTCACTGTGTTTATGCAAAAGTACAAGCCAGATTTATAAAGCCATCTGGCAAATTTAAAGTTAAGGTGGAGAGAAAATTATGTTTCTGCAGCCTATTTTTGGTAGAAATCAGATTTTTTGTTCTATAGAAGTTGATTGAATAAATGTATTCAAATGGGCTTGATTTAACAAAAGTACCTTCTTGTATATATGGAATACTTATCTATCTATCTATCTATCTATCTATCTATCTATCTATCTATTTATCTATCTATCTATCTATCTATCTATCTATCCCCTAATCCAAAATTTACTGCCTGATATTTTACATTGATAGAACTGGAGCAATAGCACAGCGGGTAGGGCATTTGCCTTCCATGCAGCCAACCCGGGTTTGATTCCTCCGTCCCTTTTGGAGAGCCCGGAAAGCTATCAAGAGTATCCTGCCCACATGGCAGAGCCTGGCAAGCTCCCTGTGGCATATTCAATATGCCAGAAACAGTAAAAAGTTTCACGATGGAGACATTACTGGTGCCCACTTGAACAAATTGATGAGCAATGGGATGAGAGTGCTACAGTGCTACAGTGCTACCTCCTTGGGTAATCCAGATGAAATTGGGTTCACTGACATAGGAGCCAAATTTATAAAGGGACTCAAAGATGCACATGCTGCCTCTAGTCTGACCAGGATAGTGAAAGACAGTCTTACCAGAGAGAACGTCAGCTGAAAAGGCAGATATGCACTGTCTTTGAGCCTGCTAATAAGCTGAAGGATTTCCATGTAAACATCTGTACTGATTCTAAATATACTTGTTAGTTTCCTATACATATGCAGTTTTTTTTTGTAAGAGAAAAGATTTTTTAGCAGCTAAATTATCCAATAAAACATCAGAGAACTCCCAAAACTATCGGAGGCAGTGCAGGGCCCCAAGGAAATAACAATTATACAGCAGGCTCTTTTAATCACAAATTTCTTATGGGATTCAAAGTTTAGAACTAAGCAAGTATATTGTTAATCTGGGACAAATGCAGAAGGCAATTCAGAAATATGGGAATGCTGTTTTGCCTCACCCAAACGAAGAAACAGCATTCAGCTTCATAGATGGGTTTTACTAAAAGCTTGTATTGAAGGGGCTGGATCCCCTTCATATCAGCTTTTGCCTAAGTGGAACTTTTTGCCTAAGATATCTTACCACGATATCCTGAATACTCCCATGGCAATGAAACTTAAAGGAATTTCAGAATTTCTAGTGGACTTCATCTTTCTAAGATAAAATCAAACAGTGATAAGACTGACAAAGAATGAATCAATAAACTTCGGTGGTGTTCCCATCAAGAACCAAAATATTCTTTTTAAACAAAAGTATGTAATACCTCTTGTCTAAAAGCTAAGTATGATATCTATACCTAAAACTGCTTGTATTAGTAATTATTGGTTTATATCTGACAGAAACAAGGTCTAACATATTTCTGTAGTGGACCCATCAGTATGCAAAAGAAAAATATCAAAGTGCATGCTGGGTATGTGGACTTTGTCCATATCTGGTCCCTCAGGGTTGCCCTTGTGGGTGTCCCCATTTCAAGGAACAGAATTTTCAGCCCCTCAAAAACTCACAAATCTTCATAAGAAACTATTTTCTTAATATAAATATCTCTATTGCTAGGTCCAATGTAAGTAAATGGCCTGGTATTTCCATTTCCATAAGATAATATGGACACAAGTCATTTTCTATTAAGCAAACTGTAGCACTGTAGCACTGTCATCCATTGTTCATCGATTTGCTCGAGCGGGCACCAATAATGTCTCCATTGTGGGACTTGTTGTTACTGTTTCTGCATATCAAATGCACCACGGGTAGCTTGCCAGGCTCTGCCATATGGGCAGGATACTCTCGGTAGCTTGTTGGGCTCTCTGAGAGGGGCAGAGGAATTGAACCCAGGTCGGCAACACGCAAGGCAAATGTCCTACCCACTGTGCTATCATTCCAGTCCACACCAAAAAAATTACTTATCATTCTTATAATGATATAAATAGGTTTAGCACTATGTAGCTTTGGATTTTCTTGTTTTAACTTCTGTCTCACTACCCTGAGAGTATGTTTTAAAGCAGTAAACCATTCTCCCCACCTGAGGACAGAAATGGAAAAAAAAAAGACTTCTAATTCCTCTAGTTCTAATCATGTTCTCCTTTTCAGACTTTCAGACTGACAATTCTGAAACCTAGCCAATTCATTGCCTGGGCCCCACTAAAACTAAGGTAGCATGAGATTCACCCCTTACGAAGTCAAGGTCTATAGTTCTTTGGTCAGCGTATGAAGCAATTTTCCCCTTAAAGATTTAAGGTGCTGAAATCTCTATAAGGGAATTGGAAGCAGGTAGGCAGATAGATAGGGAATGGCCCTCACTGGGAAGTAATAAAACCAATTATTGGGAAGTAATAAAACCAATTAGCCCTAAGGCTGCTTAAAACCTACTGTGAACACAGGAACTAAAGCCTGATAAGACCTTTACCTGGCACCAGCAGAGACCAGAGAGGGCTGGAGCCCTCTCTAAGAGAAGGCTGGACCCCTCTCTAAGAGAAGTTCCAAAAATAATAAAACCCAGGAAAGGAATAACAAAGACCATTAACTGCTTCCAGTGTTACCCACTTGGCAACAATCCTAGGAATGTACTCTTACCTAGGTGGAAATCCCACAGATGCGGGGATGGGAGGGCAGGTTGGGAGAACTCATGAATACAGGGGTGGAGGACAGAGGAACAAAGGAAACATGTGAATATTCTGCCGGAGCCCTCTTGCTGCCTGTGCCCACAGGTTGCTGCCAAGTGAATATGGTGTTTGAGCACATGTGTTGCCCACATCTTCCCTCTTGAGATTTCATACTTTTATATTGCTGGGTTGTGTGCTGCAGGTCCCTCTCCACTCTGGAGGAATCCATGTTCTCCTTTGAGTATATTATTCTCTCTCTCTGTCTCTCACTCTTTCTCTCTGTTCCTTCCTCAAGTTTTCAAATAAAAACTGCTTCAACTTCACTGTTCATATCCTCCTGAAATTCTTTTCTGTGAGAGAAAGGCAAAGGACTCAAAGGTCTGGGAAAGATCAAGGACTAACTTCCCTTGCATGCAAGGAGCAAGGCTCACAGCTGACTCTCATCAGTTCTAGATTTCCCCAGCTGTTCCCCAATCCACCTCAGTGGATGGGAAGAAAGATGCAGATTCCCTTCTCAGGCTTCCGCCCCTCTTCTCCCTACTTCACATAAATCACCCAGGGACCCCACTGACATAAAAATATAATTTCATTTTCATTTCAAAAGGTATTTGTATTTACATAATTATGTTCTAAATGTTAATTAAAACTAATGATAAAATATAAATTAAATGGTGCTCAGGGTTTCTTATGGTCTTTGTTATAATACCAGGAAGACTAATAGTCATTCCTCAGCAGAAGCAAACTCTTACTTATCCATGAAATTGATAGATCCTTTAAAGACAGGCTACTCAAGTCCTAAGGATTTGGTTATTACTTGTGGCATCAAATTCACAAAGAATTTGTTGTGCAAAGAATATCTTAGAAAAACTAATAAAAAGGATAGTTATACTAAAAATTAGTTGAGAAAAGAGTAATGTTTGGAGAAGCTCATGAAGAATCAATCGTATTATCATTTATCCACCAATATTGCTGTGAATATAATATTAAAAAGTGGAAAATGCCTTTTTGTACACATTGACAAATATCTGCATGCAAACTAATCATGTGGCTTTCATACCACAATGACCACTTAAAGATTTCACACAGCTGTTTAAATAATTCAAACAATGGAGACTACTTAAAGATTTCACTTCTTTGATACTAAACATCAATAGTTTGTGAAAAACAAACAAAAAAGAGTTTTAAAGAGCCCTGATAATTTATTTTCAAAAAAATGGTTCTAGTCCATTTATATTTTTTAATGAGACACTCTTTTAGGAATTTAATGTGGCAAACCACTTTAAACGATTTAGAAGCCTTCATTGGTATTGGTTTTGCTTTCTCATAATTTGGTAAATTAACAGCAAAGTATTTCAATAATAAAAGAGAGGCATTTTCTCCTCAATACTACATTAAATAAAAGTAAATCACTAACTTATAGTCCTGTTTCCATGGAAACCTAAGCATAAAGCCAGTCTGATATAAGGCATTTCTCCTGGCGTATATGTATTTTCCCCTTCTCTTTGAAATGTACTTTTGATTGCTGTCCAAAGGCTAAAGAGTAAGTGCTGAGAAGGAAATGATTATCTTTGCCCCTCTTTTCCAGATTGAGAATGCTTCAGAAGTTGCTAAAACAGAAAATATCAATGCCTCATCATAACAGTGCTACATAAAGGACTGGCCAGAAAAAATAAACTTTAAGTTGGGGAGGGAGCTTAATGAGCTCAATTGCCTGTTGAGGATTTTAAGATTAAGTAGGAATCTCTCAATACCAACTTAATTATTTATTAAACAGTGTACACAGTAGATCTCTGGCATTGCCAATAACCCATGCAATACAATGTTCTTTTCCATCCACACCACCATATGGTTTTTATTTTGGTTTTGGAGGGGATGGGTAACACTCAGCTGTGCTAAGTGCTCACTCCTGGCTCTACTCATGGATCCCTCTTGGAAGTGCTTACTGAACCATATGTGGTGCTGCAGCTCAAACCAGAATTGGCTGCGTGCAAGGCCAGCACTTTATTTTCAGTCATCAGCCTGACCATGTTCAACTATAGTAGAATCATTCCAATGGCTTTCGTTATGTAACAGTTTTTCTCAAAGGTTATTGAGTTAGCAGCATCAGTCCCATCTGGGGACATATTGAAAGCTCAAATTCTTGGGTCTCTTCTCAAACTTACTTGCATCAAATTTAAGGAAGACAGAATCTGTGTTTAAACAAGTGCTCTGGTTGATTCTAACGCATGTTATAGGACCATTGTTATACATCTCTGTAATCAAGAAATGTAGGAAGAAAAGGACTTTAAGTTGAAAATAGTGACCCTCATCTTCAGGTAAGAACAGTCAGAATACATATTCATTGATAGCAGTCACATTAACAGAGAACCCTGCTAGTGTATGTATGTGGGAAATTAACACAGTGAATAATGCTAGAAACAAGATGGTAGAAAGAGTAGAGTTGTACGAGATTGTGGATTAAGAATGACATTTCTGTTTTATTTTGGGTCTGCACTTAGGGCTTGCTTTGGACTCCATGCTCAGATGTCACTTCTGGTAGTGCTTAGGGGACTTTAGTGTATTTAGCATCCATGATCAAACTCAGATCAGTAGTATGCAAGGTTAACACACTAATTTTAACCCAATTAATTCTTAGTATAAGTTAGCCTAAGACAATTTCTAGCTTTAACCCTATACTAGTTCTCTGAACCCTGAATCTTTTTTGTTTTTAAAGAAGCAACCTATTTTCTTGCATATTTGAACATCCTCCTACAATGAAATTGGGTTGGGGAAAATATCTAGCTCTAAATTTAGGAAAATAAGTATTAGGAAATACAATATTTGAATTTAGGCTTTTATTTTAGGATGCACGCTGCATTATTTTAAAGCCATCTCTGTAGCAGACTCCTTTATTTGTGTCTAAATTAGCATTTATATCTTTGGAAAAAAAATCCTCAGAATGCATTGCACCAAAGCTCAATTTGTGGATCAAATATTCAATAAGCCATGTGCCTTTCTAAAGTATGCTTTCTTCTTGGTTTACCACAATAAAATCAGATGCCAACTGCTGAAGTGTTGAAAAGGGTTTCCTGGGTGAAGTAATTAGAAGTCTGCCCCTCCCAAAATTAACAACAACAACAAAAATGTCCCCCCACCACTAAAATTCTTTCATCACGTGATGAACAAGGTTCTGAAAAAGTGAAGATTTTCATTCACAGCCTTCAATCTTATCACAAAGGCTCTACATGTGTACTGGTGGAACATGAAAAGGATTCAGGATCAAACTAAAACTTGTCTTAGGGCTAAATTCCCAAGCCAAGTATGTTTCTTATGTTGTCTTTTCCTCTTGAGATCAACAAGGAAGATAATGTTAGTTAGAAAGGTTTATATCTAGAATCCAGTTAATCAAATTCCTGAATTATACTCTAGCTTATCATATAATATTGTAATATGCATCTTGTTTTTCCTTATTTTGAACAATGAGTAAGTGTTCTAAGAACTGTTTAGAAATAAGGCCATGATACTTAATGCCTGTACAGGTAATTCCTGTGCAGTCATGGGAAGAAATTCTAAACATGCTTTCTTCCTTACTACGCTGTAGAAAAACTCATACTTTCTATGTTACAGAATACAAATAAAGTTTTAAGTATTTTTTTCTAAGAAATAGAGACTATGTTATTAGGTAATATATCTAATAATATAGTCTAACAATATCTAATAATATAGATACAATATATAAAACTCCATATTTTTGACAAATCCTACAAACTTAACCTTGGGGATTTCAGTTTTTATGACTTCTATAGGGGAAATATGTATCCTTTTATTTAAGGATATTATCTTCTCCTTTGAGCAATGGAAAAAAACAAAATACTTCAAATAGATGCCATAATTATATATATGTATATATACATATATATACATATATATATATATTCTCTGTTCCCTCAATATAGTGAAGAAGTGAGAACAACTCTGTCAATGTCTGAAGCTTGTAGTTCTGAAATACCCAGAAGGTACTTGGCTAACAGCTATGGGTACAATCTTCTGGCTGAATTCCCAATAAAAGTGCACAATGTCAATGTGAGCCTCAGGATTATGCAAAAAGTAAAGTTTTTCATCTGCAGACAAGGACTTAGAAAGTATGTCAGATCATATTTGAAGTATTATTAAGAAATTGCACATAGTAGAAGAAATTGCTTTACTGATGAAGAAGGTTTTATTGACTTGATATATAGAATTTCTTATATTCTATGACTAAAACAACCCAAACAAATGAAAATGGTAAATTTTTCCCTAACATCTTCTATGCTTTATTTGGTGGGAGAAAGCAGTATTAGGGCCATACTATATTGTTCTCAAAGTTGACTTCTGGTTCAGCAATTGGGGGTTCACTGCCAGTAGTGCTCAAAGAGCTATCTGATGTCCAAGACCAAATCTCTGTGTTCTGCATGCAAAGAATAGCCTGTGAATGTTTCCCCCGACCCTCCTCTACACTTTGAATGGTATCCAAACAGTGGAATAAAGTCAAATGTTCAATCCATGTTATGTACATTTAAAGATTGTGAATTTGTCAGAATAGGTATGAGCTTAACTGACATTTTAAATAAAAAGTTAATCTTTGTCTGTCCCTCTCCTTCTGACTCATTTCACTCAACATGATACTCTTCATGTTCATTCATTTCATGACTTCATTTTTCCTAACAGCTGTGTATTACTCCATTGTAGATGTACCAAGATTTCTTTAATCAGTATCTGGTTTTCAGTCACTTGGGTTGTTTCCAGATTCTGGCTATTATGAATAGTGCTGCTATGAACATAGGGGTGCAAATGGAGTTTCTTCTGTGTGTTGTTGGGCCCCAGGAAATATTTCCAAAAGTTGTATTGCTGAAATCAAATGGGAGCCCAATTCTAGTCTTCTAAGTAATGTCCATATTGTTTTCTAAAAAGTATGAACCATTCAGCATTCCCACCAACAATGAATGAGAGTTCCTTTATCCCCCCATATCTGCAACAGCTCTGATTACTCTTATTCTTTTGGAGATGAGCCAGTCTCTATGGTGTGAGATGGTTTCTTGTTTTGAATTGCGTCTCCTTGATGATTAGTGATGTAGAGCATCTTTATATGCCTTTTGGTCATTTGAATTTCTTTTTATGAGGAAGTCTCTGTTCATTTCGTCTCCCCACTTTTTGATGGGGTTAGATGTGTTTCTTTGTAAAGTTCTACCAGTGCTTTATATATCTTTGATATTAACCCCTTATCAGATGGATACTGGGTAAATAAGTTTTTACATTCCATGAGTTGTCTTTGTATCATTCTATGTCAGTATTTAAACAAAAATGCCCTAAAGGAGAGAGAGAGAGAGAGAGAGAGAGAGAGAGAAGCAGAGAGAGAGAGAGGAGAGACAGATACTGACAGAAAGACAGATAGACAGACAAGAAAAGTCCTTGATATAAAAGCAGGGAGGGGTGGCAGAAAGAAAACTGGGGATATTTGTGATGAGAAATATACACTGGTGAAGGGATGAATGTTGGAACATTGATTACTGAAACCCAATCATGAACAACTTTGTAACAGCGTATTTTATAGTGATTCAATTTTTAAAATTTAAAAATAAAAGAATAAATGGAAAAAATTAAGTTAATCATTTTGTTACTTTTGTAAGTAAGTAATGTAAAAGAAGCATAGTAAAACTGACAAATGACAAAGACAAGAGAACCCGAGTTGATTTATATATCAGAGCTTACCTGAGGTGGGAGAGGTGGAGGGTATCTGGACATTGGTAAGCACTCTGACATTAAACATGGTATTGGAACTCTGTATGTAAGAAACTATTCCTAACAGTATTGTAAATCAGAATATCTTGATAAAAGTAGGAGTTGGGGAAAGTAGACTACAGCACATTCTACTATATGAGAAAACTTATGGAAAAATATATCATCTGGAAATAACACAGAGCCAAAGAAATTTGAAGCTCATAGGCAGCAAGCACCCTGTGTTTGGGGTTATACCAACATACCTGGGCACCCCTTGTTGGTTTAGCATCACTTAGTTGAACAAACTCATAGAGGGATTTACAGTCATTGTGAGTATGACTTAAAATGACATTTTAAGTCATTGTGAGATCTTGGAACCAATCTTAAGAGCTGATGGAGATATATTTCATGCCTCTATATAGTACCAATCATGATACAGCGTTTATGCCACCAATTCTGTTCACTTAGCCTAGGAGTTCTGAATGATGGAAATAAATTCCTGTGAAATAACTAATTTATTTGGGCGTCTCTTGCATAAGTTTCAAACATTATCAAACATTTTCTTTTCTGCTATAAGTTCAGAGAACTATGTTTAACATGATTAGTCATTACTTTCTAACTTTTTTATCACTAATTTTAGTATAAAAATAAATGGATATTGGGGCCAAAGGATTTTACAATTCACAGGATACTTTTCTTGCATGTGGTTGACCCTGGTTCAATACCTGGCATCCCATATGGTCTCCTAAGCAATACCAGAAGTGATTGCTGAGTGTAGCACCTGGAGTAAGCCCTGAGCACTGATGTACGGGGCCCAAACACATGCACACACAGAGACATACACACACAAATACAAGAATAAATGGATATATATATAAAAGACTGGCTCTAAAAGATCTGTTTGTCATTAGTACAATACCTTAGGACCTAATCATGAAAGCTTTTACTGTGTTTCATAAGCACTTTTATACTTGGGCCCAAGGTAACATAAATGCCTTTTTGAAGTCACACTTCATCATAGGAAGTTTCTCTGAGTACAATAGTGTTCAAGACTAAATATGAAAAGCAACTAGACTTTAATTTTTCCAAGCAGTATATATGCATTTAAAACACATCAATATACATATAAACAAGAATATAAATTATATATTTATATATGCATATATTAGAATATAAGACTGACTCACTAGTCATAAGTTCATACTCTCCATTTCTCTGTAACTACAAAGAAGGAATCATTCACCAAGTCTTGTGATCCATAGACCCATTATCCCTGAACCACAGAAATATTTCATACTCTTCTAATGTTTGGAACCACATGTTAAAGTTCATTAGCACCTGCAACGAAGAAGACTCTTCAATACATTAAAATTAACAACCACAAAGAAGTTCTTGCTCTATTTTTATTAAGATTTGAGTAATGGAGTAGAATAGTCAATTGCTGTAAACTTTGCAAAGATATTCTCTGCTATAAACCTCTGGCTAGGACAAGTCTAAAGCTAAACTATAAAAAAAATAATTAATGTCTGGAAAAACATGAGTAGTAATAAGAAATAGAGTATTTGCTAAATGACTGCTTTATGGCAGAAGGCTTAGTATTTATTTATATTAATTCAATTATGTTTCATATTAAGTCAGTGTGGTTTAGCAGATAAGAAAAAATTGAGAAAAGATTAGAAAATTAGTCAAAAATCAAACAAACTACTAGAAAAATCTATATTCATAGAAATTAGCAGACAACAGCATGTACCTTTACAATTATGCCTTCTGCTTCTGAAGTTCACTAAGCTAGAAGAGTGGTAGTAATTGTGGGTGATTTCCAAACACTCTTTCTTAATTCCTGAAATTATCCCTCTTTTCTCTCTCCCCTAACCAATTTGTTTTCTGGGTCTTGCACTTCTTTCCTTTTGTTCTTTCTGACAAGTTCTTTTTATTCCTATTCACTTACAGTAAGGAACACACATAAAATGCCCAGGTTTTCAAAATCATATTCTCCTCCCATCACATGAACAGAATAAGTAAAGATAAAATAGAGGCATATTTATTTGTCTCTAATTTGTTCTTAGATGCTCTCACATGTTTATAACTTCTTTTTTATTTCTAAATCAACATCCCATAATACTGACAAATAATTTTCTTCAAATCCTTACAACACTATCTGTCCTCATTATCAGAAAGAAGCACAGAATGAAAGAGAAAATGGAGTTCTTAGACAAAAACTCTCTCATATATCATTACACTGACTTCTTTACACAAATAAAATGGAGCTTCACTAAGCTGGAGGAGCTACTTTGAGCCTGGTTCACTTTATTCATTTCACCATCAATGGGCCATCTGCATGGAAATTTTCTTTTTTAGCAGGGATATTGAAGAAAAACAAATCAAACTGTAGGCTTTGGGATAACTACTCCTTAGCTATGTGCCTTTACAAATCATTAATTACTTTTAATTTTAGTTTCTTCATTTGTAAAATGTGAAAAAAATAAAAAGAAAAACTCTTCCTCATGGACTTGTTGCCATGGTAAAATTTAAGGGAGTAAAAAGGCATTCTTATTAAAGAATTTGGTTCATATTAGAGCAGGGTTTCTTCATAACAACTATGATTTGTCTCAGTCAGAATATATTAAGTTGATATGTTTGTCAGAAATAAAAGCCTATTAAATCTATTTTAAATTGAAAAGAGAGTTCACTGAAATGCAATCAGGGGATCTGACCAAAAAAAAAAATCTATAAAGCTTTGCCTGGCATCTTGAAATACTGGAAGAAGAAAGGTGAGAAGCATATTATTTCTCCATCAGGACCTCAGGCCCATTCTGTCTGTTTTTGCTAATCTGTTTCATTATTATATCCATTTTTCTCTCTCTCCTTTTCTCCTTTTCTCTTCATATCTCCCTCATGCTCCATCTCTTCTTATTTTTCACCTTCCTTCACTTTCTCTGTTTTTATCCCTGCTAGTCTCTCTTCTTATCTGTCTGTTGCTCTATGTCTCTCTCTTACACACACACACACACACACACACACACTCACATGCTCACATATGTGCACACAAACACACACACACGGGAGAGAGACAGAGAGAGTGAGAGAGAGCTCTTTTTTCCATTACTTAACCCAAATTGAATAACTCCAGCCAAATCCACCTTACCACTCACTCAGCATACATAACAAATTAAACAAAGCCTCTGTTTCTGAATTTTAAATTGTCAAAGAAGAAAATGAATGTGGCACAGATTGAGCCAGGTGTCTACCCCAGTTCAATGAGCTGATACTGAGAACAGGAAGAGTAACTGGCTCTGGAGGACCTGTGGGAACAGCTTATGGGAGGAGATATAGGCAAGCCATACAAGCAAAAGGGTATGCTTGTTCCATTATTATTATCATCACAATAGGCAGAGAGATTAGAACAAAGATGTTGTAATACTGGCACATTATGCTATAGTTCCCATTAAGACACTGTATCCTCTTTCAAATCACATTAAGTCCCTTGAGGTAGTTATTCACACAAAGACTTGTATTCAAATGTTTGTGGAAACAGTATTCATAAAGCTTCCACATAAAGCAATCCTAATGCCTATCAAGTGGAGAATGAATATGCAAATTGTGTTATATTCATACCATGGAATGCCACTCAGAAGTAAAATAAAGTAAAACATTATCACTTATAACTAACAATGTAAGTGAATCTCAAAAACATGCTAAGTGAAAGAAATTAACTATGTAAGACTATACTGCAGGCCATAAACCATGCCTTTATTTATATAAAATTCTAGAAATGGAAAATTGTACCCACAGAAAGCAGATCAACGGTGGCCAGAGGATGGAAATGGAGGGTGTGTTGAGGTTTTATGGTGATAGGTGTCAAGCGGTGTGTGTTAGAGTGATGAAATTCTTTCATATTGTCAATGTGGTAGAGTCTGCATCACTGCATTGGATTACCAAAATCCATTTAAATGTATTGATTTTATTGAATATAAATTATAATTCAATTTTTAATGAAGAAGGATAGTTTTTATTGAACAAAATCTACTTAGAAAAATGTTAGGGGGAAAAAAGAATATGCATTCAAGTGAGAACATGGACTTCTCTATAATGGAATAAAGCAGAAAGAGAACAAAGCAGAAAAAAGGTTTGCAAAACAAGGAAACAACTTTTGTTCAAGAGAGAGCAAAAGCTTGAGAGAGCAAGTCTCAGTAATATTTTTAATGATGCTGTAAGGAAAGGTAAAAGGGAGGAGGGAAGGAAGAAGGAAAGAAATTGAAAGAATAATCTATAAAATCCACAAGGCAGTTTTTCCCCTAGTTAGTTGGCATGTATTAATTACTATGCATTAATAAGTTATTGGAACTGATAATAAAATAATTTAAGTAAGTAATTACAATATGGCAGAAAGCATGCTAGGTAATTCTTTTATATTCATTACTGAATTTAATTCTTATAAACCCTGCCATGAAGGTAGTATTATTCCTACTTTAAATAGTAAGAAGAGATTGCTCAGAGATACTAAGTTTCTGCAATCATCTAGTATAGTCAATCACAGAGCTGGGATTTAATTTCAGGTTTAGCTAATTCTCAAACCTCTGTTCTCAGAGATTTAACTCAATGTTAAAACTAATTTTTTTTCAAATTGTGACCAGCTTATTGGGAAAAGGAAATGGATATCAGCTAACAGTGAAATTGGTTTTTCATACCATTATTGCTTTTTAGAAGCGTGTGCTGTTTTCCATTAAAGGGAATCAAAGTTAGTTTAATAGTCTCCTCTTATACAGACTATAACTATGTGCATCTCTCACAAGTGGTGTGACTATCTGGTTTACATAATATTTATATAGGAGGGTATATCTTAAAAGAAAGTTTCAGAAAAAATGTCAAATGCAAACTAAATAATCCAAACACATCATAGCACTTTAGAAGCAATCTAGTCAGTTGTTACTTAAGTTACAATAAACATAAAATTCAGTGTACCACAAACCAAGATATTTAGTCTATAATGTCAGACTCCATTACAAATTCAAGATAACTACTGTATAACTGGAGGGAGGTAGACTTATTTTTTAATTATTTAGCAACAACAAATGAGTATTTAATTACTCCCTGCCATGAATTGATACTGATACTGTTTTGTACAGGAACGAGGTTATGGCATAGCACTTATTTTAATGTATCTTTCTATATAATTGGCAAGAAAAATAATAACTTGAGTGAAAAGCTCATGATGAAATAATTCTCTATGGTATTAGGTAAGTATAACACACAAGTTTATAAATGAGGAAACCAGTACTAGCTGAAAGACTCAGAGAAGTCTAAGGAAGCAGTGAGGGAGGTGGAATGATATGCAATAAAGGGGACCAGAGCAATGACGCAGCAGGTACGGCATTTTGCTTTGCCTGTAGCTGACCCAGCTTCGCTCTCTGGCACTGCATATTATCCCCCAAGCTGGCCCGGGGTGATCCCTGAGTACAGTGCCACTGGATGTGGCCCCAAAGCAAAACAAAACAAAAAGTTGTGCAATAAAGAGAACTAGAAGTATGGTTTTATTTTTTAATTCTAGTTAAGATAATAAAATGTTACTTGGAAAAGATAATCCTTTGTGTCAAAATAATCTCATGTATAAAATATACACATAGAATTATCTTAAAAGATTGATATAAACATTACAGAGCATAATACATGACATGTCAGGAATAAGGTTTGATGTAGTATAAAGTCTTGAGGAAGGTTATCTGTTTTATTGTTATATAGAAGGAAACCTAAGTGAAATTTAAAACTTAAGATTCATTTTAAAAATTAAGAGTATTCTGTTGGGGAAATGGTAGCTTAAAGGAATGTCATGAAGACCATAAGAAATTGTGGGAAAAGGAAAGGGATTGAGGAGCAGTTTGATACATTTTATTCAAAGGAGAAGGAAACAAATCAGATAAAATGGAAAAAAAGTGATAAATTGATAATGATGAGGAAATCTCTAAATAGAAATATGGATTATATACAAGGGCAAGAGAAAAAATGGCTAGATTCTTTAATAAGAAATTGTTCAAAAGAAAAGTTGCATTTAAAAAATCCATTTCATTGCAACATATAAATTGAAAATAGAAAGTGACAAAAGACTAGAAAATAAATAGAAGGCTATTGAGTAATCTGTGTGTGTATGTCAAAAAATTCTAAACTTCAAATGAGAAAAAGCCTCCCAATAAAAGAATCCATTACAAGTCTGAGATTAGGATAGCATACGTTAATTACTTATTGTAACAGTAAGGGAGGAGTATTTCCTCATATTGTGACAAATGGCCATGATAATAAAGAACTAACTTTACAACACTTGGTTAAAAAATATTCATTCCAATAGTCAAGATTCACTGTCATTCTTTCTTTCCCATAAGAACTCTAGAGTATGTTAGCAATATCCTACAGCTCCCAAAGCTATATAAAGATAGACTTTGATGAAGAACTATAAAAACATGGTAGTTTTCTACTTATGTTTCAAGGCACAAAAGTTTGACAATATCCATTATAAAAGAAAACAAGATATTTGAAGCTTCACCAATCAGAACTTATGTTTTATTGAGGAGTGCTTGCCTGTCCTTATCCATATACCATGTGCATGCGCTTTCATTTTCAATACACACAAGCAAATATTATTTGGATATTTATATCTTTCTATACCATTACAAGATATTAGCACTTTTTTCAAATTTAGGACATCAACTTTAATATCTGTGTGGATTCTACATGATGATTCTTAATTATATACTCTAAAAACCTAACAGTATTCCTTAAGGCATAGTATATCAGTATAAATAATAGTGTCTAAAATTCTCAAATTTTTCTAAGACACTAAATATATTATAACTTATCAAAACCCTTAAATAGCATACCTTGCTTCTAAATTATATAGGCATCAATAATTAAAGTAAGGCATTTTTAGTAATTTTAAGACAACTATCTCCTATGACACAGCACTATATTTTTAGCCCATAGCCAAGGAGATCACCAGATCTGTGGGAATGTTTGTGTTCCTTCTTTTATATGTTGGGCAAGTATAGGATACATATATACTTGACTTGACTGGTGGCAGAATGAGATTGGTGATTTTCTGGAGTGACTATAAATGGCTCCTACAGCCAACAGTGTCTCAAACAAAAGAGAAATTCCAGCTCAATTCATTTTTGAAGCTCATATATGTAAGTTCTCTTTGTCCTCTTCTGTCCTCTCTGTCTATCTGTCTCTCTCTTTCTGTCTCTGTCTCTGTCTCTGTTTCTCTCTCTCTCACACACACACACGCAAACACACATGTTCCCTTTTATGTGTCTTAGGCTTCACTCTCTGCAAGGGGTTCTAGTCTTCTGTTCTGTCCTTTGTGTTTTCCAAAATCTGAATAGTATTCCATTCCCCATCTCTCATGCAGAATTACATTTTTGCCTGATCTCAAAGTGAAAAGAAACAATACATTTAACATTTAAAAAAATCACATTGAAGTATTAATCACCAGACAATGGCTTTAACCCTCTTAGGTATAATATAGGCCTAATTATATTATATTATATTATATTATAATATAACATTAGAGTTAATAGATTAACTCTAATGACTTTCCACTTGGTAAAATGTGTAGGGAAGATATTTTGACTAGAGTGCATTTCTGGGTTCTGCTTGATGGCACCCAAAGGAAAAAAAGAGGGAGCAGTCTTGGCATTCCAATTCTGGAAGAAAAACAAATCAAAATATACAATATTTAACTTACTCCTTAGGGCTGTTTAGAATGATGACAGCCAGTTTATGGCATAAATATGGCTGCTTTGGAGTCACTCCCTATAGCTTTGTCACTGCTGAAAACTGAATAAGATTTTTTAAATGTTTAAACAAAAGAAAGCTTACATCATCATGCTATCAGTACCACTCATTATAACATGGATATCACTACTGTTATCTATATTCAGGCTTCACAAATAGCAGTTTTCTTTATGCTTAAATGCTTAAAGCATTAATTGCTTAAAAATACTTTTAAAAGACCACTCTTGACTACAGAAATGCAAACACAAGCATACATGTACACATACATGTACACATACACATAGTGATCTCCTCACATGGATTAACTAGAAAGTTTGATAAAATGTTGGCCTTACTTTTTCTCATATCAATCGTGTCTTCACTTTAATGGTGTTTGACCAGATGGAAAGACACCTTCTTCATCAATTATATTCGACTATGCTTTAGGAGTGAATATGTACTTCTGAGCAATATTTTATCATATGACACCAGTGCTACAGCTTCATGAGCATGAGAGTTGCAAAATGAAATTGAACTGCTATAGCACCAAAGCCATAAGCAAGATGACAGATATTGATTGTGCTCTAAGATGTAATGCAGGTACCTAATGGGGCGTAGTAATGTACAATGAATCATTAGAATATTATTTTAAATTTTCTGTTCACCTAGGGGATTGCTAACGGGATATTTCACCTTCAAATCATTCACCTTCTTCCCAAGTCTAGGAAAGCTTTTGATAAAGGGCATTTAGAATAAGGTAGATTTGAAAAGCTTTGGGGAAATTCAGTATTATTTACCAAGTCCAAGGCGCAGAAGTCAAAATTATGGAGATTATAAATATAAAAAGTATCGCATCATTTTCAGTCAAAATACAAATAATCATTACTTGTAAATACTGGATTCATACTTCTTACCAAGGGAAATGTTATATCTCATTGCTGCTCTTATATCAATCAGTACAGCAGATAGTTCTTTGTTCAACCTGGTTTGATGCCTGGATTGGTGGCCAGAGCTAGTTCATATAAAGTAAAAATGAAAGAAAGAAAAAGAAAGGAAGAAAAAGAAAGAAAGAAAGAAAGAAAGAAAGAAAGAAAGAAAGAAAGAAAGAAAGAAAGAAAGAAAGAAAGAAAGAAAGAAAGAAAGAAAGAAAGAAAGAAAAAGAAAGAAAGAAAAAAGAAAGAGAGAGAAAGAAAGGAAGGAAGGAAGGAAGGAAGGAAGGAAGGAAGGAAGGAAGGAAGGAAGGAAGGAAGGAAGGAAGGAAGGAAGGAAGGAAGGAAGAAAGAAAGGAAGGAAGGAAGGAAGGAAGGAAGGAAGGAAGGAAGGAAGGAAGGAAGGAAGGAAGGAAGGAAGGAAGGAAGGAAGGAAGAAGGGAAGGAGGAAGGAAGAAGGGAAGGAGGGAAGGAAAGAGAGAAGGAAGGAACTCAAATAAACACAACATGATAAGTAATGAGCATTCATTCAACAAGCATGATTATTGGAACAAGTGCTCTTCATATTCATTACTTCCCTAATATGCATAATATCCCTTTAAATATTATTATCTTGAAGACAAAATATCTGAAGTTAAAAGTCTATTCTAAATTACTAACATGGTACTAAATGGCAGTACCAAGGCGGAAGAATGATTTTTAAAAAATATATTTGACTGTCACTTGAGTGCTATGAGATCTAACAAAGTCTTTTATTAGAAAGTTGAATGACTGTTCACCCTATAACTAATTACAATTCATATTCCTAGATTGCCTAAGGCAGCCTCCTGGTCATGCTATTGAAATGCATGACAAATATTTCCACTGCTCTTTCTATGGTCCTCAAATCTGAGATATTCATAATTGTCCTTCACTGCATTGGTCATTGACAATACGGTAACCTGATGTGGCAGGTGGATTCCTGCCTCGATCTTCCTTTCAGCAAAATTATATGTAATGGCACCTATGTCTCAGAATGCATCCATGAAAAATTCTTCATATTAAATAATTTTTGTTCATAATACAGAACATCTGTTTTCTGTCTTCCCATCATCCTTTATTCTTTTTGTGTATCTGGATCCCAGAGTCACTTAATATCTTGCTTTGCTTTTAAAACCATCTCATTCAAATAAAGTAGTAGGGGAAAGTGGACAGGTCTTATTTTTGGTTTAAATTGATTAAACAATAATCTGATCTAATATATTGTATATATTCAAATTGGCATTTTATTAGAGTTTTTAAATACTTAACCCAAACAATTAACTAGAAGGGAAGTATAAAAATTGGCAGAAATTGAGATATTTTAATGCCAAGTTATCTGTTGCCTTCACATATCATCATATGGATAACTTTATATTGCACTCAATATAATTTAACCTAGAGCACAGCAATTTCCTTCTGAGATTTTTTTAGGATGGTAGTAAAATAAAAAATGTAGAGACATTATGAGAGTTCTTCAGGAATAATTTAAGTATATTAATGGAATCAACAAATACTGTTTGCTATTGTGTACCAGATACCTGCTTGCTTCTAAAAGCATGACATTGACCATGTAGTCTTTGCTTTATGGATTTCTCCAGATTGTATGTGAACAGAATGATTTATATAATGACAGAAACTTTTTGTAAAAACTCTGAAATATAGATGAGTACCTCTGATAGTTTCAAAAGCTCATCAAAAAGGAGAGGGACCAGTGATTTTTTTCCAGAAGATCTAACATGTGGTTTGTCATAAATACTGAGGCAAAGCTGACTATTCAAAGCATATAGGATATCTAACTGAGATGCCTTGATATCTAAATAGGATTTAAGGTGACAAGAGAAGTTTTCATAAATATAAAGAATTGTCACACAATAGATTTATTTCAGGAAACATATTTTGAATATTCAGCATGGGAGCTGATCTAAAGAATAATAAAATTTTCTCTACGAAGGAGCAAGAGAAATGCTGGCACTTTCCTAAATCATTCTCATCATTGTTTACCAGCCACCCTGCTTTTAGATACTTAGATATATGAGTCCATGTAAGGTGAAAATATCCACTGACTTTCACCAAAAGCACTTTGTAATTATAAAGCTACTAAAAACATTTATTGTGTTACAACTATTTGTACCTCAGAGTAACATCCACCATTTTTTCAATATTATGCTTTGTGATGGTAAGAAATTCAGAAAATCAGTCTTTTCCTTTGCCTGCAGTTTCCATAAGTATACTGCTAGAAGTTGCAAAGGAGAGATAAGAAAGCTGCAGAAGAAGTGGACTATTTTTTTTCATTTTTGTCTTTCTGTTCTCCAAGTGTCACTTTAACAAAGTGTCTTCACCTTGACAGTAAATGTTGGTTCCAACCTTTTCTTTGATCTTACCAAACCAGCCTCATTTGTGCCCTCAAACTTAGTAAAAATATACAGTGGGGATTATCCACTTCATCAGTGATCCAGGTTCTATTTCCACAATGGTTCTTTATTTATTTTTAGTACTGCCATCTACAAAGAACCTCCTTTATTCAGAGATTTAAACCCCAATTTTATGTTCTTCTGCTCCCACAAAAGCTCTGGCTCCAACATTCCCTTCTCCCCTGCTCCCCCCCACACACACACCATGCTTGTGGTAGTTGTTTACCAGCTGTGAAAATTACCAGCTGTGGAAAGTCAGAGCAAAGCCTTAAATGCTTGTTAAATAAATTCCTTAGTACAAACTTTTTTATCAAAAATTGGTGTGGTTTCTGTGTTCTTAACTTAGGACACTGACAAATATAAGGAATAGTAAGATTCATTCTGCCTCTACAAGGGAAGAATTTACTGATAAATATAAATATTCCCTATGGATGTGTTTATGTTTATATATGTTGTATGTTATGTATGTACATATATGCATGAATATATATCTGCAGTTACTACAAAAATAGTTTATTTGCTTTATATGATCATCTTTAGCATTTCTAGAGAAACTGAACCTTGGTTCTTATCCTCTGTCAATTTGCCAAATGTTCCCAAGATATCAATTTATGAACCCATCCTTTAACAGTTTATTACAGTTATATTACAGAATTTATTACAGAATATATTTAAGTCCAAGAGGAATTTTTTGGTATACATTACGAAGGATAAACTTCTCTTCATTTAAAAATTGTCTATTTTATTTAGCAAATTGTGATATGCCAAACCCCATCATTTTATCATAACATGACAAATTATTTTTCAGAGAATTATATTTTATGAATATTTCCTAATGGGATAAAAATAGGAACAAAACAACAGAAACACAGAAGGGTTATATGTTTCAAAATAATTGCAAATGCTTACTTGGTGTTAGAACAATATTTATTAGTTTAATATTTGCTTCCCTGTGATATAGAAAAAAAAATTTTAACAATGGGGATGACAAACGTAAAAGTAGTGAGTTAGGTGTA
Source organism: Sorex araneus (assembly GCF_027595985.1). Classification (NCBI taxonomy): domain Eukaryota; kingdom Metazoa; phylum Chordata; class Mammalia; order Eulipotyphla; family Soricidae; genus Sorex; species Sorex araneus. The sequence goes on along the minus strand of NC_073313.1, from coordinate 176,617,829 downwards.
TTCCGCAAAGCTTGGTTTAAGGACCTCTAAGTAAATGGACCTATAGAAAAAATGATGACTCAATGTATACTCAATATCAGACAACTCAAACACAGGAGACATGACATAAATGTGAATGTTTCATATGTATTGTTTTCTTTGCATTACCCTAAGTATGAGCTGGAGCAATAGCACAGAAGGCAGGGCATTTGCCTTGCATGCGGGCTGACCCAGTTTCAATTCTTCTGTCCCTCTCGGAGAGCTTGGCAAGTTACCTACAGTATCCTGCCTGCACGACAGAGCCTGGCAAGCTACCCATGGCGTATTCCATATGCCAAAAACAGTAACAAGTCTCACAATGGAGACGTTACTGGTGCCCGCTTGAGCAAATCAATGAACAAACGGACGACAGTGCTACAGTGCTAGCCTAATGATTAGTGAGGTAGAGCATTTTTTTCATATGCCTTTTTGCCATTTGTATGTCTTCTTTAAGGAAATTTTATTTATCTTCTCTTTCTTTGATTTGATGAGCTTGGATTTTTTTGTGGGGGGTAGTTATATCAGTACTCTATATATTTTGGGTGTTAACCATTTATGATATGAATGAAGAGCAAATAATTTCTCCCAGTCTGTGGGGTATTTTGTATTTTGGTCATTACTTTATTTGAGTTATAGAACCTTCATGGTTTATTTATCCTTTATTCTAAATATTGCCTGTTGTCCTATATGTTATCATAAGGCATTTTTTAAATTAACTTTTATTGAACCAGGGTGAGATACACCATTATAAACTTGTACATGATGGTGTTTTAATCATATATTTCAATAACCATCCTTTCACTAGTGTATATTTCCTGCCACCAATGTTCCCAGTTTCCCTCCCCACCCCTGCCTCTATGGCAGGCACATTTATTTTCTTCTCCCCTTCTCTCCCTCCCTTTCTCTCCCTCTTTTCTCTGTCATTTTCAGCATTATGGTTTGCAATACAGATATTGAATGGTTATCATGTATTTCCTTTATTTAATTTCAACACTCAGTTCTTGTACAGAGTGATCATTTCTGACTATTATTTCCATACTGATCCCTTCTCTATCCTAACTGCCCTTCTCCCCACACACACTTGTGGCAAACTTCTAGCCATGGACCAGACTTCCTGGCCCCTTTCCCTGGCCTTGGATATTGACATCATACTATTTTTATATGCCACAAATGAGTACAATTATTTTACATCTTCTTACTCATTTTATTCACATTCTCCTTCTGACTCATTTCACTCAGAAAAATACTCTCCATGTCCATCCATTTATAAGCAAAATATATGACTTTATTTTTCCTAATAGCTGCATAGTATTCCATTTTATAGATGTACCATAGTTTCTTTATCCAATTGCCTGTTCTCAGGTACTTGGGTTGTTTCTAGATTCTGGTTATCGGGAATAATGCTTCAATGAACACTGAAGTGAAGATGGTGTTTCTGCTGTGTGTTGCTGGACCTCCATGATATATTCTCAGAGAGGTATTGCTGGATCAAATGAGAGCTCAATTGCTATTTTTTGGGGGGAATGTCCATGTGTTTTTCTAAAATATTGGACTAGTTGGCATTCCCACCAAAAATTAAGGGGAATTCCTTTCTCCCCGAATCCCTGCCAGTACTGATTATACTTGTTCTTTTGGACGTGTGCTATTCTCTGTGGTGTGAGATGATATCTCATTGATTTTTAATTTGCATCTCCCTAATTATTAGTGATATAGAACATTTCTTCATGTGCTTTTGGCCATTTGAATTTTTTCTTTAAGGAAGTATCTGTTCATTTGTTCTCCATGTTTTTGGATGAGGTTAGATGGTCTATTCTTGTAAAGTTCAACTAGAGTCAAAGGCATTTTTATTTTTATTTTATTTTTTTTTAATTTTTTATTGAGTCACCATGTGGAAAGTTACAAAGTTTTCAGGTTTAAATCTCAGTTATACAATGCTCGAATACCCATCCCTTCACCAGTTCAAAGGCATTTTTAAACACAAGAAATTTTTTAGCATTTTTATTTTATTTTTATAAAGTTGTTCACAATAATTGATTACATTCAATATTTCATCACCAATTCCACCCCCATTACAACTTCCCACCACCATATTTTGAATGATTCCACCTTGACCCCCAACGCAGGACCTAAATGATTTATTTTTTATTGCTTGTTAGGAATAATCCACTAAAGATGGTTTTAAAGTTTCTTTAGAGGGAAGTGTGTGAAGATTGCTGTATCACCCTGGAGTTATTAAACCCTTGTATAGAGTATATCTATATACTGTCTATGTGGTCATGAGTGTGGCCACATGGTCCAGGTATTCTACGATTTTAAAGTGGATGATAAAGCTAGAATTAAAATTTTAACTGGATGGTAATTTTGGGGTCCAGAGGAGGCATCTCTGCGGCATGTTGTTGTCTTCCTCTTCTGAGGTTTATTTGTGAGTCTCTGTATCATGGCCATTAATGAGCTTATATAGTGCCAGAGGCAGTTCATGTGTGTGAGTACCAGCTACAGGAAACACAGGGAGATGAGAGGAGGTCACCTATTCCTGACTCCATGCAAACCTGGAGTTGTAAGTCATAAGTCTTGCATATCTGGGTTTTTTCAGCAGATTCACTCATGGAAGAGGCGTGTCCAAGCTGTGGTGATCAGCCATAAACTCAGACATTTTAAATGCTAAATGATGACTGCTGCATAGTTTTTATTTTGGAGTTGCTCAAGTATGTGACCTACCATAGTGGTTACTATTATTCAATTAAATTAAAATGTTTTGGTTACTTGATTTTTAACCTTAATGTCTCATTTGACAGTTCTTTTAATATTTCAGAAAGGTGTTTTAAGATGGAAAAATAGCATCTGGGAATAAAAAATCATTAATCAGATTCAATAAGAACTTTTTGTGTGGCCAATGAGATAGTACAGTGAATAAGGCACTCACCTTGCAGGGAGTCAACTTGATTAGTCTTAATCTGTCCCACATGTGGTCATCATGTACCACGTGTGGTCATCAGAGCATCACCAGGAGTAAGTCCTGGACATAACTGTTGTAGCCTCCAAAAAATAAGTAAAATATCTCATGTAATATTTCCAATTAACCAAGATTTTCTGAATTAAAAATATACTAATTTTACATGCAAAGATTTGTGTTTTTTTAAATGTAAAAGCCAATACCATTATAACAGAGGCACTCAATTGTGTCCTCTAGGACAAAGGTGAAATATGTATGCACGCATGTGTGTGTGTGTTTGTGTGTGTGTGCTCACAGCCATATGCATATATGTATAAAACTTTAATAATGCCTAATAACAAAATTTGCAAAGGAATGTTAGTTTTTCCTAATTCTTAATCAAAAGTACATATTCATTCATCATTTTTTGAGGTTTTTACACTGTTTTCCATGAATATTATATGTACTCAGGGGGAAAAAAACTGATGTAAATGAGACAAACATATTCATCTATTATCAGGAAAATTCTTTTCATCTCACAAAAAAATACTCTAAGAACACTCATTAAATATGCAGTCATGGTGATTTAATTAAATTCTTGGAATTAAATTAATTCTTCCAGACCTCAATTGATGGATTTATCTTGAGATCATGAATTTTCCTTAAGTAAAAGAAATCTTTTAAGCAAAAACATAATATCCTAAGGAAATTCTGTCTTTTGTGGAGAAAATCCTAGAAGATTCCAATTTAAATGAACCATTCTTCCTGACATGTAGGAAAATGCTACTTTTAATACTGTATTTAAAAACTGAATACCAAACAGGATCAAGTAAAACATTTTTGTTTGCTTTTGGTCCATACCCAGCGATGCTCAGGGATAATTCTTGCATCTATCCTCAGGAATTACTACCAGAGGTGCTTGGGGGACCAATTGGGATGCCAAGGTCTAAAAATCCCTACACACTGTACTATCTCTCCAGCCCCTAAAGTTAGACTTTCAAACCTACAAATGAAAACCTACTGTCTTTTCTTCTCTTTATGAAGATATTCTCTTCATGGCAGTTGAAGAAGTGAAATAATTATAGACATTGACTTTTTATACAGAGATATTTATTGCTGTTTAATTACAATAGTGAGAATGTGGAGCAGACTAAATATTTGCAATTCTAAGAATGATGACATAATTTATGTGATATCTATAACTTGAAATAATATGAGCAATTGAAAATGACAATCTCGGGCTGGAGCCATAGCAGAGTGGGTAGGGCATTTGCCTTGCATGTGGCCAACCCGGGTTCAATCCCCAGCACCTCGTATAGTCTCCTGAGCACCTCCAGGAGTAATTCTTGAGTGCATGAGCCAGGAGTGACCAATGTGCATCGCCGGGTGTGACCCAAAAAGAAAAAAATGGCAATCTCTAATATTACATTCTGAAAACAACTTTTAAGTGGAGAAACTATTTGTGATGTTTTATTCCTCCATTATATTTCTGTTTTTCAATCTTAAATAATTAGGGCATTTTAAAATATTAACTTGGAAGCAGAGGAGGGTAGCTCCCAAGTGGTTATAAGAAGGACCTAGACGGGCCGGAGTGATAGCACAGTGGGTAGGGCGTTTGCCTTGCATGCGGCCGACCCGGGTTCGATCCCCGGCATCCCATATGGTCCCCCAAGCACTGCCAGGAGTAATTCCTGAGTGCAAAACCAGGAGTAACCCCTGAGCATCGCTGAGTGTGACCCAAAAAGCAAAAAAAAAAAAAAAAAGAAGGACCTAGAAACTTCATCAGCAATTCTTGACCAATGGGCTAATGGTTGAATGAGAAGACATTGCAATGTGGCATTATCAAGACATAGCAGTGGTGCTGGGGGCCCACAGATTCACACCCAGTGGTGTTTTGGATCTTCTAAAGCTGCAACCAGTCAGTGAGGAGCTGTACTATGTGGTGCCAGAAACAAACCATGTCTTGACCTCCAAAATTTCACACATTTCTTAATCTTTAGGATAATAAAAAATATATAAATGGAATGAACTACAAATCCAGGAGTCCATCAACTATAATTAGTTTCCTTGGTTAGTTTTGAAATTCCTAATGTATCCTTAGTAAATCAGATGTCACAGTAAACAACTAAAGCTTATAAGCTTTCCAAGGAACATTAGGCAACCTATAATACCTCTAATGATAATAATGGATGCTCTTTCTTGCTTTACCATTAATGTCAAAATTTTACCTATTTGAGGAGGTGAAGATGGGCCCACACTCAACAGTCGATGGTGCCTACTCTTGACAGTGCTTTGGAACTACTCCTGGTAATGCTAGGAAATCACATATTTGATTGATTCAGGAATTGAATAGGAATGAAGCACATGGATTCCAATATAATTTTAAATGTATAGATTTTGATTCTAACAACAATCAAAATAAAATAATAACTAAATCTGTATACTAGGCTCATCTAAAAACTATAATTCAGCCAGTTATTTTTCCAATCAACCAGTTTTTATAACACTTCAGAAAACTTTTCTGAGTTCATGTTATCTACTGTATTTCCATCATTAATCATCAAAGTCTCATCATATTAAATGCTTTCCCACAATTACACAGAAAAAGAAAAGAGTTGAATCAGATAATGTTTGGGGAAATCTCCCCAGATCCATTAAGGAGCTCAAGATCACTCCAAGAAGTGCCCCAAAGCTTGTCAACACCCAGTTGGTACTCAGGGGGACATATACTGACTGAGATAAAATTTGATGCCTTGGGAATGCCAGCCATGTGCTCCATTCCCTTGAGCTATAGTCCTACCCTTTGAATCGGACCTTAAACTTCAATTCAAAACTTTTTGAGTACATGATAGAATTGCTTTCATCTGTAATTGTCTTATATTTATTTCTCCATTTAGCCAAGTCTATGTATTTATGAAATTTCATCTCTTTTAAAAAATCCCTTTAATCTGTGTCCAACTCATTGAGACGGTATCTGCATTTCTGACAAGTCTCCAGTTGATTATGGTTCGAAGTAGAGGCTTCCTTTTGGGGTTCCTTTTCCTTCTTTCTCAAGGTTTTATTTTCTTTATGGTAGGGGAAAAAACTGTGCAATAATCAAAGCCACAAAGTGCTAGACAAAGCTTTGGCAACAGCAGAAAGCTCATGTTGCAAGGAACATGTGAAAGAGAACGTATTAGAGAGCTTACTGAAGGCCAGAATGAAAATATCAGGAAGGAGTTTCTTAAAGCAGCAAATGGACTGAAGATGAGAAATTAGCATTTAAAAATATGTATGCCCTGAGAAGTATTACTGCAGAAGAGTTGGTTTAGAAGCCCACTCAAAATTGGTGGAAAAAAACTATGCTGAACTTTTAAAAAATTCCAGGAGCAATAAATAGTTATAATGACTGTTATTAAACTTTTATTGTGTTCAGATGTTTGCTAAGGATTTTACAAGCATTATTCCCTTCAATCCTGGCATCAGCCCATTTTACAACTGAGTCTAATCTTTCACAAGTTGTCAAATCTTGCTGAAGGACACAACTAACAGGAGTTAGAAATGCATTAAAATTCAGGTCTCTGTGCACTTATACACTCATAGTGTATGTAGTATTTTTGATGAAAAAAATCACTTTCCACATACAGGCCCAACCAACCTCACATATATGCCCATTTTAGAAAGCCTATTCTCAAATTCAAGGTGGTGGTGGTGGGGGTGGAGGGGAGATAACAATTCTCTTTCCAAACCATTAGCTGAGTGAGGAGCAATAATGCAATGCCCTTAAGCCTTGTAATAATAGGACACAAAGTTCATAAATAAGGATTATCTATCTACACGCCCCTGAAAGTTGAAGCTATTTTAAACAATATTTGTGAGAAATTATTTGGTATTCCTACCAAGTGGTACTTTTTTGTAATTATTAAGAATCACAAGAATAAAAACCAAGAGCCCAGCTATAGAAAATGCACCCCTCTCTGAGCATCTGGATGTGATTAGGGAGCTTCTGTCATTATCTTATGGGCCAAGACCATTAGATAAGACAGAAATTGGCCCACAGGCCCTCACATCTATTGGAAGCTTCCAGGCACGGCATTCATTTAATATGGTAGTACTCCTTCCTGGAGAGAATGGGATGGATAACTAACAAATAAAGGTGCAGGAAAGAGAGATACAGCAGGCACATTATAAAAGCACTGGGGATTTGGGCATGGATGACATTTCACAAAGCCTTCTGAGGAGATTTGGACTGAGGTCAAACATTTAAAGCAGCTTCTGATCACGCTTTATTTTGAAAACAGATGCAAATAAGATGGAAATATTCACATGCAACCCAAAGGGTGTCTGAGGGAACAAATGTTCCAAATGTTCTCTCTGGCAGAATCTTCAAAGAACCAAGAAAATCTGGGACTGAGTTAATGTGCTAGATGATGTAAAATTAGTTCGTATGATCAATAAGTGTTTATTATATTTCAATCATGCTCTACCATCTGTGAAAACAGCCTTGACAAAAAGCATAAGAACATGGTTCCAAATGTGGAGGATGTTGGCCAGAGCCGGACCGGATCTTCAGAAAGGACCTGTTAATTACAAGGGTGTGATTGATGCAGGCCCATGCCTGTATTGCCAATAAATTGCCATTTTCTAAACTTTATTCTGCAGAAGAGAACCTACATTGTATATTTAGAACAGAATAAGTGCCCAATGTCTATAAATGTGAAAACACTATGTGTATTTCCCATTCCCTTTGAGATTCCAAATGAATATTTAAATACCATATGAAGGAGTATTAAAAATCTACAATTAACAGATCTTTTTAGTCTGTCTGAATTGATATTCTTTAGTTGATCAAGGACCTCTTTTTTATAGATAATATTACTATCACTAGTGGTAATAGTCATAATAAGAAGAGTAGCACTATAGTTTATAATAACTATCTTTTAGACATTCTTTTGGCATGAAATAGCTTGTACTATTCACATAAAGCTAAAATATGGTAGGTATTGCCATTATCTGAGCATATGAGGAAATTAAGGTAAAACATAGTTATCCAACATCACATAACAAGTAAATAATTGAGTTAGGCTTAAATCAAGGGGGTCCCAGCATAGTTATTTCACTAATATGTTAAATTACTCAGCCAATGGCAACAAGATTGGATGTGACACATTGATTTTGATGGTTAATTTTTTTAATCAATGATGAACCTGGTAAAGTGGAAACAATTGAAGGCTATTTTTCCAACCATACTAAGATTTTAGTTGAAATAATGTTTAGCATTAAGTGGAGTTTCCAAATTTAACAATTTAACAATTATTGCTTTTACAAACAAAGATTTTATCATAACATGTAGCATCTCCTATTGAGTTACTCCAATTGGTCTGTTATTTATTTATCAAGACTCTCTCTTGGGCAAGAGAGTTAGATCAATAGACTGAACACATGCTTTGCATGAAGAAGGCATGGGTTTGATTCCCAGCACTGTATGGTACCCTAAACATTGCTGGACACAATCTCTGAGCATAAAGCCAGGAGTAGTATCTGAACATTGCCAGATATAGTGCCAAGAAACAAACAAAACTTTGTATTTTAGTAAAGGCAAATCATTTCTCTTTCTTTCCCTTAAGTAGTTTTATTTCCATGATTTCTCTACTAACCTAGAAGTTACAAATTATTGCTGCCATTATTCATCACTTTTCCTATGATTGACATTTAAAATCTAACTGGTGCTGTTGACTTCTTTTGTAGGCAATGGGTGTCTTAGTAAGTAATGCTCAGAGAGCACAGGAACTTTGCTCTTCAAGTCCATGTTCTCGCTTAAACATGTATCTTACTCTTTTTTATTTTTCTGGTCTGCCAACATTTATTCTCTATTCCTTTGAATTACATTGCTCTGTAGTTAAACTTACTTATTATTTTTTATTAAATACAATTTTTAAATTCCTCTTTTGAATTTTTTTGATTGGTCTAATTCTATCTTCTTATTTTTTTTAAATAATTTATTTATTTTTAATTAGAGAATCACCGTGAGGGTACAGTTACAGATTTATATACTTTTGTGCTTATACTTCCCTCATACAAAGTTCGGAAACCCATTCCTTCACCAGTGCCCATTCTCCACCACCCGTAAACCCAGTGTCCCTCCCACCCTCCCCAATCCCATCTCCCCCCCACCCCACCCTGCCACTGTGGCAAGGCATTCCCTTCTGTTCTCTCTCTAATTAGCTGTTGTGGTTTGCAATTTTAATTAAATACAAACCACTCTTTAAAGAAACAAATATAAAAACAAAACTGTCTTCACTATTTTGCTTCCTCCTGAAATTCTTTACGGTTAGGAACAGGCGACAGATCCAGAATGCCTGCTCAGAGGTTGGTACTGGCATTTCCCTTTTGCAAAGAGCAATTTCTCACTCAGCCTAAGTCCACAGCTCCCTGAGAACTCAGGTAGCAAAGATCATCACCTATGCTGGGCAGAGCAAGTGGACTCCAAGTATGGCTTGATGGCTGTCTCCTGGGGCTGGCAGGATGTGACCACCTGAGCATCCATTCAGTGCACATGGTCACAGAAGCTTTTCCAGTTCTGTCTCAAGCCAGGCACTTCTTTGAGTGCTGCTTGACCTAGTAACTTTTCCCATTTCTTTCTCTTTATTGTTGTTTCATTCACCAGCAATCACACACCTGCCTGGCCAGGTTGCTCTCATAGCTTAGTCGTGGTGCTACTATGGGCTTCACATCAAGTTGTGGTGCTTACACATTCAGTTACAGTATCGGAAAGGGTTGCACTCTTCTACTGTTGGGCCATCACACAAGCTGTCTTGGTGATGCAACTATTTAGTTGTGGTGCTCACACACAGACACACACATATACACCTGCTTGTGGTGTGATTCGAAAATGTTTGCAGAATCAGATGATCAAATATCAGAACTGCCAAGCACAAAGATCAGAGTTGTCAGAATCATACTGAGTGCACCAGCACTGCAGTGAGTGAACTCATGACATGCTTCTTCTTTTTATTTTTTATTTTTTTAATTTTTAATTAGTGAATCACCGTGAGGGTACAGTTACAGATTTATACATTTTTGTGCTCATGTTTCCCCCTTACAAAGTTCAATAACCCATCCCTTCACCAGTGCCCATTCTCCACCACCAGTAAACCCAGCATCCCTCCCCCCCTCCCCAGTCCCGTCTCCCCCTACTCCAAACTGCCACTATGGCAGTGTATTCCCTTTTGTTCTCTCTCTCTGATTAGGTGTTGTGGTTTGCAATAAAGGTGTTAAGCGGCCATTGTGTTCAATCTCTAGTCTACATTTGGCATGCATCACCCCTCCCCCGCATGACCTCCGACCACAATTTACTTGGTGTTCCCTTCTCTGAGTTGCCCAGAATGAGAGACCAGCCTCCAAGCCATGAAGTCAACCTCCTAGTCCTTATATCTACTATTTTTGGGTGTTAGACTCCTATTCTATTATTCTATATTCCACAGATAAGTGCAATCTTTTTATGTCTGCCTCTCTCTTTCTGACTCATTTCACTTAGCATGCTGATCCACTTATATGCAAACTTCATGACCTCTTTTTTTCTAACAGCTGGATAGTATTCCATTGCATAGATGTACCAAAGTTTCTTCAACCAGTCATCTGTTCTAGGGCACTCGGGTTTTTTCCAGATTCTGGCTATTATAAACAGTGCTGCAATGAACATATAAGTGCAGATGTCATTTCAACTATACTTTTTTGTTTCTCTGGGATATATTCCGAGCAGTGGTATTGCTGGGTCAAATGGGAGCTCCACCTCTAGTTTTTTGAGAATCGTCCATATTGTTTTCCAAAAGGGCTGAACTAGTCGGCATTCCCACCAGCAGTGTAGAAGGGTCCCTTTCTCCCCACATCGTCTCCAACAGTGGTTGCTTTTGTTCTTTTGGATGTGTGCTAGTCTCTGTGGTGTGAGGTGGTATCTCATGGCTGTTTTGATCTGCAACTCTCTGATGATTAGTGATGCAGAGCACTTTTTCATGTGCCTTTTGGCCATTCATATCTCTTCCTTGGGAAAGTTTCTGTTCATTTCTTCGCCCCATTTTTTGATGGGGTTGGATGTTTTCTTCTTGTAGAGTTCAACCAGTGTTTTATATACCATTGATATCAACCTCTTATCTGATGGGTATTGTGTAAATATCCTTTCCCATTCTGTAGATAGTCTTTGTATTTTGGTCACTGTATCTTTTGCGGTGCAGAAGCTTTTTAGTTTAATGTAGTCCCATTTGTTGATCTCTGTTTCTACTAGATTGCTTAGTTCCGTGTCATCTTTGAAGATACCTTTATCTTCAATATCGTGGAGGGTTTTGCCAACCTTGTCTTCAATGTACCTTATGGTTTGTGGTCTGATGTTGAGGTCATTAATCCATTTTGATCTGACTTTTGTGCATGGTGTCAGGTCGAGGTCTAAGCCCATTCTTTTGCACGTGGTTGTCCAGTTGTGCCAGCACCATTTGTTAAAGAGGCTTTCCTTGCTCCACTTCACATCTCTTGCTCCCTTATCAAAGATTAGATGATCGTACATTTGAGGTTGTGTGTAGGGATATTCCAACTCTGTTCCATTGGTCTTCAGCTCTGCCTTTGTTCCAGTACCATGCTGTTTTAATTGTTACCGCTTTGTAGTAGAGTTTAAGGTTGGGGAGGGTGATGCCTCCCATCATCTTTTTCCCAAGAATTGTTTTAGCTATCCGTGGGCGTTTATGGTTCCATATAAATTTCAGGATTGCTTGATCCATTTCTTTGAAGAATGCCATGGGTATCCTTGTAGGGATCGCGTTAAATCTGTATAACTTTGGGGAGTATTGCCATTTTGACAATGTTTATTCTCCGTAAATAGTGAACTCATGACATGCTTCTTCTAAGGCAAGCATTCTAAATCCAGGTGTCATCTTCTTGAGTTTCTAGACTTCTTTATTTCATGGTAAAAACGCTTTTTTTTTCTTTTTGGGTCACACCCAGCGATGCTCAGGGGTTACTCCTGGCTCTGCACTCAGGAATTACTCCTGGTGGTGCTTGGGGGACCATATGGGATGCTGGGACTCGTACCTGCATCAGCCGCGTGCAAGGCAAACACCCTACGCGCTATGCTATTTCTCCAGCCCCGGTAAAAAAGCTTTTTGATGCTTAAAATGAAACCATCCTGGAACCATTCCAGAACAAAACAAAACAAAACCATATCACCCAAAAAATGTTGAAGGTTTCAGGGGAAAAAGATTAAACATAATTTAAAAAATCAATTTATTAAATATATTATAGGCCTATACAATTTAAATTTAACAACTTAAATTGTTAAATTTAATAATTTACTGTGAGTAAAGCTTTTCAGTATTTTATTATTAAATTAAATTAACTGTAATAGTTCAATAACTTGAAAAACCAAGTTTCTGAAGCTTTAAATATTACCACTTCTCTTGGAGTCTTTGTATTTTAATTGATTTAATTTGTACTTGATATTTATTTTTGCATCAAAGTTGAAATTTTTTTGATGAAAACTAAAATCATTCAATTTATAAGACAAAGAACTTACTACAAGAAGAAGTTTACTTGAATAATCAGACAATGGGAGAATTCTCTCAAATTTTTTTGTATTTTTTCTCTTCTCCAATATTAATTTCCACTATCTATATTAATATATTTATTAAACAAATTGTCATGAGCAAATAGCCCTTGTACTTGGGTATAAAACAGGAAAGTGCTTTTTTGTGTGCACAGGGCAAAATATAACACAGGATTTTTCCTTCTAAATTTTTGCAAAAGCAATGCTTGAAACTCAAGAAGCTAGTTATAAGATCACTCTTATAAATAAACACAAAGTATTTTTTATTTATTTTTAATTTTGGGGTTACATCCTGCTGTGTTCAAGGCTTACTCCTGGATCTGTGATCAGGGATCACTCCCGGTGAGGTTCAGAGGATCATACAGGGTGCAGGAAATACAACCCAGTTTGACAGCTGGCAACGAAAGCACCTTATCTGCTATACTATGTCTCCAGTTAGAATCACAAAGTACTTTTAAAGCTTAAGTTTTTAAGTGACTAAATTAACAAAATTAAAAATAAAACTGTGAGAAATTCCACTCCTGTGTATACATATCTAGAGGAAATGAAATCACTAACTCAAAGAAATATCTTCCTCTTCATGTTACCTGCAACCATAATTATCATGGTCAAAATATATAACAAATGAAAATAATATAAATAGTTGTCAAGGTCAATGAATGGGTTAAAAGTTTAGATATACAAAGAAATATATACATATCCAATGCATAATACAATGTGTCCACACACAATGTTCATCACTTCTCTGTAGCATACATATGGATACACGCACACACATGCATGCACACATGCACACACTCACACACACACACACACACACACACACGAAGGTTAACTATAATAGGTGTTGACTATAACTTGACTGCAATATACCCAATCATAATGTTATTTAAAAGTCACATCACATCACCTAGATTTTTCTCAATCATAAGAAAAAAAAACCTGAAGGAAGAAGCAATGTATTTTGTTCAAATTTTTGGACACTGGATTGAGCATAGCAAAATATTGCAACCAAAAATGTGAATTTATTACTACTTACAAATAAAACTTAATAATTCAAAACAACTTAATTTAAAAAAAGAGAATTTGAAAATAGAAAGAAAGAAAAAGTGAGTTTAAAATGATTCAGTGGAATGGTTAATCATCATTATTGGAATTTCTGAGAACTATGAACACTACTGAATAATATCTGTGTGCTTAAAGACAAGAATATTTTATATAAAAATTGATAAAAGTCTATACATAGGCAAAATCCATATGGACGTAAAAATACTTGTCATAATACTTCTCAATATATAGCTTATATATACTTGTGATTGTGCAGAATTAGAATTAGAGGACATTATAATTAAATCATCTATCTCAGCTATCACATAATTATTTCAAACATAAATACCAGATATAAAACCATATGTTCCAAGAAGAAAGCTTATGTAAAATATTCAGCCTATTTTACTTGGACATTTTATGCCTTTCTACATGTAATATCCTATAAAAACATTGCATTTTAATGTGCTTATAATTTGAATTAATAAAATGTAATTTTATCAATAAATCCATGAAACTCCTATATTTATGGCATTTGGCATTTTTTGTGTGTTTTTTAGTCTTTCTATTTTGTGTTACATATTTATTTAAGTATTCTGATTGTATATGTCAGAACCTATGTCTTAAAGAGGATTATATGAATGACCTAGAGATTTTTTAAATATAGATTCTAATACATGAATTTAGATTGAACCAGAGAGTCTGTATTTCTAAATTGTTTCTAGATAATGCTAGATTCTTGAAAACAATTTGAGTATCAAGATCCTATGTTACAAGCTGTAGGTTAAATACTCTGTTTAATAAAATACATATTTAAGTGCTTTAACAGAAGTATTAAAGTACCTAAAATAATAAGAGCTGATTAGTGAACAATAAAATTCATCCCCTTACTAAATTGTTTAGCCACTCAGTACTTGGTTATAAGAGGAACGCTCTCTGTGTCTCTGTTTCTCCTATGTTCAGACTCATTTGTATTTTTTATTTATAAAGGCAATGTGATATGAGATAATGAACTGGAAATGGGTATCAGACAGGCTGCCTCAACATGACACTTTCAGAGACTATGATATGATGCTGAACTGATGTACCCGAGTTCGGTAAAGTTATTATTATCACAGTCTTTGTCTCTATCAAAGGAAATACAGGGGGCGGGCAGCGTGTCCAGTCCCAGGCTGGAGAGATAGTGCAGTGAATGGAGCACGTGCTTTGCACGAAACTGATCTGGGTTTGATCACCGCACCCCACATAGTCACATGAGCCCAGCTAGGAGTCATCCTTAACAGTAGAGCCAGGAGTCAGCCCTGAGCCCTTGTGGCCCAGAAAAAATTAAAATGTACAGTCTTCCAGAGTTACATTAATGAGTCTGTCTCCAGAGGCTTGATATTTAAGACAAATGAACAAAGGCCTAGGTCATCAGGGCCTGATGAGAAGTGTACCTAAATTAATGTGCTATTGTTAGACTCCAGCCAATTTTGCAATGAAGAAATGTAGATATTGGGGCTGGAGAGAGAGCCTGATAGGGTTTTTGCTTTGCACTCAACTGACCTGAGTTTGATTCCCAACACCACATATGGTCCCTTGAGTCTGCAAGGTATGATCCCTGACTGTAAAGTCAGGAGTAATCCCGGAGCACAGCAGGGTGTGACCCCCAAACAAACAAATAAAAATCTAAGCTGTGTGGATTACACAGCACACTAGAAGTATGAATATGTACATAAGTTTCACTGGGCAATGAGAATTGTGGGAGACTATCCAGTAAGTTCTAAAAGAAATGATATTCTATGTGCAGTCATTATGATTTATATAGAAACCTAAATACTCCTAAATGCAAGTATCCATTTTTGTAACCAAAGATACATTATGTCTGCAATAATCTGAATCATCATTTCTCCCCTTTTTCTTAGAATGCTCTTGATTACTACAATGTCCTTAAGATAATAGCAGTCTGTAAATACTTCAAGTGTAGACTGTTTTGTTCTTTCTGTCAGAGAGAGCTATTTCCAAGAAGCATCATCATAGAGTATCGGATGGTTACCCATTAGCATCTTGTTCTTTAGAAAAGAAGAAAAGAATATTTAATCATTTTGCTATTTATAAAGGTCTCCTGGTACTTGTTTTTAAATGGTAGCTGAATGAGAGGGTAATTGAACACTTTCAAGCTGTCCAAATCATATATAAAGAAAACAGTTGAATAGATATGCATCAACATCCCTTCCTTTTCAAAGAAAAAAAAAAACTTACTCCTGGCTCTGAGCTTATCGATAGCTCCTGGTGGTACTTGAAGGGTCATTTATGGTGTTAGGAATTTTTTATCCCGGGTTGTATTGCACATGTTTTATATTTTTCTAGAGCATCATATCAAAATAAAGATTTTTACCAATAACTACAAAGTGCAACAAGCTATCTCACACAAAAAATAATCCTTCAATCTTCATAGACATTTATATATACACATATATAAACATATTTATATATACATGTACAAATTTAGAGTTTTAGAGGCCGGAGAGATAGTACAGTGAGTAAGGAGCTTGCCTTGCACACCGATGACCTGGACTTGATCCTTGGCATCCCTATGTCCCCTGAGCACTGCCAGGAGTGATTCCTGTGTGTGGAGCCAAGGGTAATCCCTGAGCATTTCCCGGTGTGCCCCAAAATAACAAAAACAAAAACAAAAAAGAGTTTCTCCTGAAGCCCCTGCCTGGCACCTTTCCGCCGCCGCCGTCGGATCCTGACCAATCTCCATCCTGCAGGTAAACAGGCAATCCCTTGGAGAGCCTGCCTCAGCGCGGAGAAGCCCCCCTCCCCGCCCCCTGCCCGCCGCGGCTCGGGGCTTCTCCTGAAGCCCCTGCCTGGCACCTTTCCGCCGCCGCCGTCGGATCCTGACCAATCTCCATCCTGCAGCTCAATCCGTACTGTGTATTCCTTTGAAAACTCACTTTTGCGATCTCAAACATTTACGCAAAATAGCCATTAGCTTAGGCTGACAGTATAAAACCTATCAGTGAATAAGGGAAGTTTAGCACAATCGGAGCCCCTTCTTCCCACAAAAAGGAAGAGGAATAAATAACTACAAGGTTCCAACTCTGCACTTCCGTGACAATATGAAGAAACAGCGAAAATCCCCTCCACCAAGAGAGGGAGAAGAAAAGATACTAGAAACCTCAAAAGAGTCTCCCAACATCTACGACCTCTCAGATAAACAATTCAGAGAGGAAATATGGAGGAGAGTCGACCTACTCCAAGCAACTATGGAACAGACATCCAATAAATTAAGGGAGGAGATGAATGAAGCGCTGGAACGGTCTACCAAGAAAATACAGGAAGAAATGAGAGCAGAAATGAGAGCAGAAATTTCAAACCTTCGAACCGAAGTCTCACAAATAAAGCAATCGGTAGATGAAATAAAAATCTCACTAGATGCCCTCAACAGCAGAATGACTACAGCCGAAGACAGAATCAGCGAGCTTGAGGATGAGCTGCAGAAAGCTTACAGACAGCAACAAATCATGGCCAAAGACCTCAAAATGGCTATAGAGCGAATCAGAGCCCTGGGGGATGACTTCAAGAGGAACAACATAAGAATCATTGGAGTACCAGAACCACAGGGAAGTAACCCCAATGAAAAAAACATAGTCAAAGACATCATCACTAAGAAATTCCCAGAGCTGGACAAGGCAGGCGTCCAGATACAAGAAGTCCGAAGAGTGCCAGCAAAAAGAGACCCAAATAAAAAGACTCCGAGGCATATCATAGTCAGAATGGCGGATGCTGTAGATAGAGACACAATTCTACAAGTAGCAAGGTCAAAGAGGGAAATCACATACAAAGGAGCACCCCTCAGATTTACGGCCGATCTGTCAGAAGAAACCCTCCGAGCCCGAAGACAATGGTGGGACATAGTGAAAAAACTCAACGAAATGAATGCCTCACCAAGAATACTTTATCCAGCTAAACTCTCACTCAAACTCGAAGGAACCATACACTATTTCTCGGATAAACAACAGCTCAGGAACTTCATAGACTCAAAACCAATCTTGAAAGAAGGTCTAAAGGGGCTACTGTAAGACAAGGAGGAGCCCCATAAGAACAACAAATCCCACAGAAAGATGACACAAAACCACATCACAATAATCTCTCTCAATGTCAATGGCCTAAATGCACCTATCAAAAGACACAGAGTGGCTAAATGGATCCGGAAATTAAACCCAACATTCTGTTGCCTGCAAGAAACACACCTGAACAAACAGAGTAAACATAGACTCAAAGTCAAAGGATGGAAAACAATCCTCCAAGCAAACAACCCCCTTAAAAAAGCTGGAGTGGCCATCCTGGTATCCGACAACATAGATTTCAGGATGAAAAAGATCAAAAGGGACAGCGAAGGTCATTTTCTGTTTATCAAGGGATATGTACAACAGGAAGAAATCACACTCTTAAACGTATATGCTCCTAACAAACGACCGGCTAAATATTTAAAACGACTCCTAACAGACTTCAAAGAGGACATCACTAACAGCACAATTGTAGTCGGAGACTTCAATATGGCCTTATCACCTCTAGATAGATCCACAAGAACAAAACTCAACAAGGAAACACTGACCCTGAATGAAGAAATTGAAGAGAGAGGCCTAATAGACCTATACAGGGCCTTACACCCCAAAAAGAAAGAATACACATTCTTTTCCAGTGCACATGGAACATTTTCAAAAATAGACCATGTACTGGGCCCCAGAACATACCTCAACAGAATCGGAAAAATAGAAATTGTATCAACCATCTTTTCAGACCACGATGCGCTGAAGATAGAAGCTAACCACCCACAAATACGGAAAATCAAATCAAACACCTGGAAATTAAACAATTCCATGTTGAACAATGAGTGGGTCAAGAAGGAAATCAAGGAAGAAATCAAAAGATACTTAGAAACAAATGAGAATGAAGACACGAGCTACCAACACCTATGGGACGCCGCTAAAGCCGTGTTAAGGGGAAAATTTATAGCTCTCCAAGCATTCCTCAGGAAGGAAGAAAGGACCCACATAGATAGCTTGACTTCACGACTCAAGACCCTAGAAAAGGACCAGAGAAAGGACCCCAAACCAGACCGAAGGAAAGAAATAATAAAAATTAGAGCAGAAATTAATGACATCGAAACCAAAAAAACAATCCGAAAGATCAATGAAACAAAGAGTTGGTTCTTTGAGAAAATAAATAAGATTGATAAACCGCTAGCAAGTCTCACAAAGAAAGAAAGAGAGAAAACTCTAATAAATCGAATCAGAAATGAAAAGGGGGACATCATAACAGAAACCAGTGAGATTCAAAAGATCATTAGAGACTACTTTGAAAGTCTTTACGCCACAAAAAAGGAGAACCTAAAAGAAATGGATGGATTCCTTGATTCCTATAATCTCCCAACACTGAAGAAAGAAGACCTGGAATACCTGAATAGACCCATCAATGTTAAGGAAATTGAAACTGTAATCAAAAACCTCCCCAAAAACAAAAGCCCAGGCCCAGATGGTTTCACTGGCGAATTCTTCCAAACATTTAAAGAAGACCTATTGCCTGTTTTCCTCAAACTTTTCCAGGAAATTGAAAAAACAGGAACTCTCCCAAACAGTTTCTATGAAGCACATATCTCCCTAATACCAAAAGCAAACAAAGACACCACTAAGAAAGAAAATTACAGACCAATTTCCCTGATGAACACCGATGCGAAGATCCTCAACAAAATACTAGCAAATAGGATCCAACAACTCATCAAAAAGATCATACATCACGACCAAGTGGGATTCATCCCAGGGATGCAAGGATGGTTTAACATTCGGAAATCAATCAACATAATCCAGCATATCAACAAAAGTAAAGATAAAAACCATATGATCATATCAATAGATGCAGAGAAAGCATTTGACAAGATCCAACATCCTTTCATGATGAAAACCCTCGCCAAAATGGGGTTTGGAGGAACTTTCCTCAAGATAGTCGAAGCCATCTATCACAAGCCTACGGCAAGCATTATCCTCAACGGGGAAAAACTAAGGGCCTTTCCTCTGAGATCAGGCACAAGACAAGGATGCCCACTCTCACCACTCCTCTTCAATATAGTACTGGAAGTACTTGCGATAGCTATTAGACAAGAAAAAGAGATTAAGGGCATCCAGATAGGAAGGGAAGAAATCAAACTCTCACTATTTGCAGACGACATGATACCATATCTAGAGAAGCCTAAAACCTCTACTAAGAAACTCTTAGAAACAATAGACTTATACAGTAAAGTTGCAGGCTACAAAATCAATACCCAAAAATCCATGGCCTTCATATATGCAAACAATGAGGCAGAGGAAAGGGACATGAAAAAAGCAATCCCATTCACAATCGTGCCCCAGAAAGTCAGGTACCTCGGAATCAGCTTAACCAAGGAAGTAAAAGACCTTTACAAAGAAAAGTACATAACGCTACTCCATGAAATCAAAGAGGACATGAGGAAATGGAAACATATACCCTGCTCGTGGATAGGGAGAATCAATGTTGTCAAAATGGCAATACTCCCTAAAGCATTATACAGATTCAATGCGATCCCTATAAGTATACCCATGACATTCTTCAAAGAAATGGATCAAGCAATCCTAAAATTCATATGGAATAACAAACGTCCAAGGATAGCTAAAACAATTCTTGGGAAAAAGATGATGGGAGGCATCACCATCCCCAACCTCAAACTTTACTACAAAGCAGTAACAATTAAAACAGCATGGTACTGGAACAAAGGCAGAGCCGTAGACCAATGGAACAGGGTGGAATATCCCTACACACAACCCCAAATGTATGACCATCTAATCTTTGATAAGGGAGCAAGAGATGTGAAGTGGAGCAAGGAAAGCCTCTTTAACAAATGGTGCTGGCACAACTGGACAACCACATGCAAAAAAATGGGTTTAGACCTTGACCTGACACCATGCACAAAAGTCAGATCAAAATGGATTAAAGACCTCAACATTAGACCACAAACCATAAGGTACATTGAAGACAAGGTCGGCGAAACCCTCCACGATATTGAAGATAAAGGTATCTTCAAAGGTGACACGGAACTAAGCAATCTAGTAAAAACAGAGATCAACAAATGGGACTACATTAAACTAAAAAGCTTCTGCACCGCAAGAGATACAGTGACCAGAATCCAAAGACTATCCACAGAATGGGAAAGGATATTTACACAATACCCATCAGATAAGGGGTTGATATCAATGATATATAAAGCACTGGTTGAACTCTACAAGAAGAAAACATCCAACCCCATCAAAAAATGGGGCGAAGAAATGAACAGAAACTTTACCAAGGAAGAAATACGAATGGCCAAAAGGCACATGAAAAAGTGCTCTGCATCACTAATCATCAGAGAGATGCAGATCAAAACAACTTTGAGATACCACCTCACACCACAGAGACTAGCACACATCCAAAAGAACAAAAGCAACCGCTGTTGGAGAGGATGTGGGGAGAAAGGGACCCTTCTTCACTGCTGGTGGGAATGCCGACTGGTTCAGCCCTTCTGGAAAACAATTTGGACGACTCTCAAAAAATTAGATATTGAATTCCCATTTGACCCAGCAATACCACTGCTGGGAATATATCCCAGAGAGGCAAAAAAGTACAATCGAAACAACATCTGCACATGTATGTTCATTGCAGCACTGTTTACAATAGCCAGAATCTGGAAAAAACCCGAATGCCCCAGAACGGATGACTGGTTGAGGAAACTTTGGTACATCTATACAATGGAATACTATGCAGCTGTTAGAAAAAAGGAGGTCAAGAATTTTGTAGTCAAGTGGATGGGCATGAAAAGTTTCATGCTGAGTGAAATGAGTCAGAAAGAGAGAGACAGACATAGAAAGATTGCACTCATCTATGGTATATAGAATAACAGAGTGGGAGACTAACACCCAAGAACTGTAGAAATAAGTACCAGGAGGTTGACTCCATGGCTTCGAGGCTAGCCTCACGTTCTGGGGAAAGGTCAACTCAGAGAAGCGATCACCAACTACATTGTAGTCGAAGGCCATGTGGGGGAAGGGAGTTGCGGGCTGAATGAGGGCTAGAGACTGAGCACAGCGGCCACTCAACACCTTTATTGCAAACCACAACAGCTAATTAGAGAGAGAAAACAGAAGGGAATGCCTTGCCACAGTGGCAGGGTGGGGTGGGGGGGAGATGGGATTGGGGAGGGTGGGAGGGACACTGGGTTTACGGGTGGTGGAGAATGGGCACTGGTGAAGGGATGGGTTCCAAACTTTGTATGAGGGAAGTATAAGCACAAAAGTGTATAAATCTGTAACTGTACCCTCACGGTGATTCTCTAATTAAAAATAAATAAATAAATTAAAAAAAAAAGAGTTTTACTAATGTCTTTACTTATTTTTTTTGGTGATTGAATAAAAAATATTTTAATACAAATTTGTTCAATTTATAGACATCACAATTATGACAGAGATTACATGCAATGATTACATGGATGCACCTGCAAAAGGGAGCGGACCGGTGGGCTGGCGCTGGAGGGTGGTGAGGGTCTAGGTGGGTGTTGCTCAGGTAGGGTGGAGTCGGGGTCTGATCTGAAGGAAGACGGCTGGGGGGTGGTGGTGGGGAGGTGCAGGCGCAGATGAGATGGCGTCCATTCAGTCCACTAACCTGCAAAAGAGCTATTTTTTTCTTTTTGAGGTCACACCCAGCAAGGCTCAGGGGTTACTCCTGGCTCTGCACTCAGGAATTACTCCTAGTGGTGCTGGGACGGCTGTATGGGATGCCTGGGGTCAAACCTGGGCCAGCTCATGCAAGGCAAACGCCCTACCTGCTGTACTATCACTCCGGCCCCTAGTGTCTTTACTTTTACTTATTGAAGAAGTATTTCTCATTTTTAGCACAGCGAGTAGGGCGTTTGCCTTGCATGCGGCCGACCAGGATTCGATTCCTCCATCCCTCTTGGAGAGCCTGGCAAGCTACGGAGTTTCCCGCCCACATGGCAGAGCCTGGCAAGCTACCCAGGGCATATTCGATATGCCAAAAACAATAATAACAAGTCTCACAATGGAGATGTTACTAGTGCCCGCTCAAGCAAATCAATGAACAATGGGACAACAGTGCAGCAATGCTACAGTATTTAAAGTTAACACAACATATACTATAACTCAGTCTAAAATAAATGAATATACTTTAACTACACAAGTTAAATCATATAAAGTTAAAAATCATGCAGATAGTCTTTTTTGTTCTTTCTTCTTGACACACTTCTATCTCCCATCCCTTTCCTGACTTTGAGACATAACTGCATGTGCAAATAAATTCAGTCAAAAGTTGCCAACCTGGGACTGGAGCAATATCACAGCAGGTAGGGCATTTGCCTTGCACACAGCTGACCCGGGTTCAATTCCCAGCATCCCATATGGTCCCCTGAGCACTACCAGGGGTAATTCCTGAGTGTACAGCCAGGGATAACCCCTGAGCATCACCGGGTGTGGCCCAAAAAGCAAAAAAAAAAAAAAATAGAAAAAAGAAAAGTTGCCAAGCTTTGCAGAACTGCCCAACGGACTCTGTTCTTGTGAAGTTTTTATTTAAAAAAAAAAGGGGGGGGTGAAGGATTAAAATGCTTTTTTTATGTCACTAAGTTTTATTTTAAATTTTATTTTGGGCACTGTGTGTGATTTACAAGTCTGATAATAGTATGGTTTCTAATATAAAACATTCTAATATTATGCATGCTTTTATACATAAAACACACCCTCCACCAGAGTTCACATTCTCCCCCATTGTCTAATGTCGGGGTCCAGCCCCTAAGAATGCAGCCGAGACAGGAGTTCTGAGGGACCAACAGCAGACACACAGCTTG
The DNA here is from genome assembly GCF_027595985.1 of Sorex araneus. NCBI lineage: Eukaryota > Metazoa > Chordata > Mammalia > Eulipotyphla > Soricidae > Sorex > Sorex araneus. The sequence continues at coordinate 176,594,375 of NC_073313.1, read as the reverse complement.
GTGGCTGAGGGCTGAAGGCAAGTTTATTCTTTCAGCAGGGGGTTTATATACATAGCTAGTCACGTAGGCACTGTTATCTTAGCCCGAGAAGGTTAGTCACAAATTTACGTGGTATGCGGTTGTGCTTAGGAGGGGAAGGCACGAGAGATTACAGAGGAGGGTCTGTTTTGTCTCTTGTCTGTTCTCACAGCAGTCAGAAGAATTCCTCCTTCTAACACACTACAAGATGCCCCGTACGTCTGAAGAATTCCTCCTTCAGATATACGCTGGTGACATCTCCTCCAAGGACTCCTCCCGGATTCCATGGGTCAATGTACGCGGGAAGCTTTCCAGATTCCCTGCCAGCAGGCACGTAGGCCCAGGGGGTCACAGAAAGGACAGAAAGAAGCCCCACTTTCTGCAGTTCCCTCACATCTCCCCCTTTTTTATTTATTAGTGGCCAGATCTCTTAGTTCCAATTGTAAGCGTTTAGAGGACACAAAAAGGGTCCTTAACCTTCTCAGGATAAGAGTTAATGCCAGACAGAGTACAAAACAAAATATCAATAAAACAAGAATTCCAAGCCCAGACCCCAGCAAAGAATAAATCCAATGGTTAATATTCAGAAATTGGCTTCTAAGTGATTGAACAATAGTTTTAGCATTTTTTAACAGGTCGGTATTGAGGTGAGGGGCATTATCAGTTTTTGAATGCTTTGGATAGCCCATAACAGAAAAACATTGAAATAAAAATTTTTGTACTTGTGTTACATTTTCCCCAGGCAGGGGTGCTGCCCAGACATAGCCTGAAAAGGTGTCAACTGAAACATGAACATATTTTAAACGGCCAAAGGAAGGCTCATGTGTGACATCCATTACATCCTGTAATTTTTCCATTTCAAAAACAATTACACTTTGCTTTTCTACTTTTCACTGATGATATCTCCATACATTATCTTTCTGACTTAAGACATACATCTATAGTCATCCCACAAGTTTAAATTCACTGAAATTGGTACAACATGATCTCACAAGTTTGGACAGAAGTTGACAATCATCTTATTTAACATGGCAAAACTACTCTGCAGTCACAAACATTATATCGGTTCTTATAGATTTTCAAAAAGTTTTAAAGATACTCACAACTAAAGTTCTTACAACATATATTAACCTGGAGACATCTTTAGAATTCTGATTTCTAGGAACAATTTTTAAGATTAAAACACTCATAGATTACCATGAAACAGTAAGGATTCTACACTGGTGTACAAAATTCTCTGAAGTTCAGGGTTAGGTTGGTACCGTAAATCCCAGACTAAGTCCTCAGGCCAATTCAGCCTGTGCTTCCCCATTTGGGTTCTGTTTTGCTGAGTCTTCTTTAGATTTTCTTGTGACTTCCAGCTGAGATCTGCTCTAGGCTGAAGTTTGGAGTGTTGGAGTCTCAGGTGGTCTGGAGACTGAGCCAGGAGGATGGATTTTACTCCAGATGAGGCCGTAGCAGGATCCAGAATGGATTAGTAGGTCTGTCATCTGTTAAAATATAAGCAGAGACCTTTCCTCCTACAAGGAGGTCTCCCACCCTTTCTTTTATTGTGTGTTCGTCAGATTTTAATGCAAATATAAGGATCAGTTGTTTCCCAAGCCCTTTCTCATTTACAGAGTTGCAAGAGCCAGATACCTAGAAGAGTTAACAAACTAATTTAGCAAGTCTTATCTGCTGAGCAAAAGTGTGATTAGAATTCACTGTTGAGGTTAGGGAGGGTCTGCATATCCAGTCTGACTGAGGCAGAGCTTGCTGAGCTGGGAATGCAGGGGGATGGGTGGATCCAGGGAAAATCTTTAAAAACTCCCAAAGTGACAACTGAGATTAACCCCTTATAATCCTGAGCTAAGTAGCTTTAAAAATTTTAGTTACTAGAAGTCTCAGAGATCAAATAAAACACAGGTACAATAAGTTTTTCAACCAATTTTGCAACTCTAGAAAATTATATTTTAAACTGAAGCATTATTCTTTGAACCTGTTTTCATAGATCACAATTATTTCAACTCACAAGATTCTCTAGGTCAAATAATTCTAATCCAGTGCAGATATAAATATATACATTGGTATAATAGCAAAAGACTTTTGGACCATCAATTTTTGTGAAACACGGTAAAAACTTCTTTGACTTTATTTTGAGAGTTTTTGTACTTTAGTTCAAATCATGAGCTTTCTAATTTTAACAATTCTACAATACAAACATGCTTTCAAACACAGAAAGAGCCCTATGGGTATATATATATATATTTTTAACCAAACTTTGATAATAGCATAAAAAAAATTTGGACTGTCAATGTTTATGGAAACATAAGAAAACTTTATTTATTTTGAGGGTTTCTGTACCTCTGTTGCTTGAAAAACAGCTAAATTCCTCATTAAAATTGACTGAGGCTTGTAAGATAAAGCCTTGCACTCTCTGAATTCTTATTTCACTTTTTAGTTTTCTGGCTCTAGTTCTGTAGCTTTTTCTAGATAGCACAGATACTGGAATTCAAAAGAATTTCAACTGTTAATAACTATTAATGTTCTTCCGATAAGAAATTTAGACTAAAAATTTCAATTTTGTTGTAGGCGCCACATTCTAATCAGAAATCTTTGCTTAACCTGATCTAACAAGTTCCAAAGATACCTAGATCTTATAAATTGCTGGGCTTCATATCACTCTGATCTCCCTTGATTTTTTCTGCCCGGTCTAAGAATTACTGACTTCAAACTAGCTCTAACACTGAGTGTTCCACAGACAGACAAACAGATAGACAGTAAGTTCACTAAAAAACACCACACATACATGTGCACACGTCTGCAGTTGATCTATCAATCTGACCTTTTTGAAATGGCAGGGAGAAAACTGACAGACCGAGAAAGGAAGGAGCAGTCCCCAGGGCAAAGTTAAGCCCTCTCGGCCGATTGGGAACATTGCTCCCCGTTTCCCCGCCTGACCAGCCAGTTCTAGTATCTTATCAGATTTGGGGATAGGCTACCTTAGTGATATATTTTTATTTCCTGATATTATTAAACACTTAACCACATGATCTTGCATTTTCCTGCCTTCTCTGCTGATAATAAGCAGAACTAAGAGAAAGATAATGAGACAAATACACACTAAAGGCACACGTACAAAGCACACTCCTGCACTCGCTCGGACCGGTCCTTTTTTCACACGGGTGCACACCCACTCACCACATTCACACTGAAGTTCCTGAACCTGCCCTACAGATGTCCACATTATCTTTGGTCTTATCCCCCTGACAATGGGGTTGCTGGTAATCTAGAGAGCAAAAAAGCTCTCTCAAAATCAGGATTCCCTTGCAGGGGCTCTTGCATTTTTCTTATTGCATCAGCAATGTTCTGAATTTCACTTCTAAGCTGCATCAGCAGTGGAATAGTCTGAGCTGCCCCTATAATTTCTCTATTATAATTTTCAGCCTGTTCACTGATCTGTTGCCAATCTTCCTTACTTAATTCATCAGGTAGTGCAGGATAAAGTTTTCGAATAACAGGTTTGCTATTATTACTACACCCAAATTCAGAGGTATCATAGATGTGATGCTCAAAAGCATTCTTTTGTTCCAAATTCTTATTTAATTGGGTGTCAGATTTCACTCTCCGAAGGCTGTTATGAGTTCCGTCACGGCATAATAACCTCCATCTTTCTGCTTCACTATTAGTTACTAAACAATCTCTTACTAAAATCCAAAGACTAAACGCATCCACTGGCGTTTTCTCTGGGCCATTAGCCCTGTAATGATCTCTAATCCGATCTCTGACCTTTTTCCAGGCCTCTATATTCACGGTCCCATCCTTAGGGAACCAGGGGCAAATTTCTCTCACAAAGTCTATGAATCTCACAAGCTGTCCCAACCCGACAGTTATTCCTTTCATTTTTAGAGATGCTTGTAGCATCTGTGCAAATATCGTCTGACTAGACGTTTGCCCCATCTTACCTCAAAACTTTAACTTCCGCGCGCTCACCTCTGAGGGTCCCTGTTCCGGGCGCCACCTGTCGGGGTCCAGCCCCTAAGAATGCAGCCGAGACAGGAGTTCTGAGGGACCAACAGCAGACACACAGCTTGGTGGCTGAGGGCTGAAGGCAAGTTTATTCTTTCAGCAGGGGGTTTATATACATAGCTAGTCACGTAGGCACTGTTACCTTAGCCCGAGAAGGTTAGTCACAAATTTACGTGGTATGCGGTTGTGCTTAGGAGGGGAAGGCACGAGAGATTACAGAGGAGGGTCTGTTTTGTCTCTTGTCTGTTCTCACAGCAGTCAGAAGAATTCCTCCTTCTAACACACTACAAGATGCCCCGTACGTCTGAAGAATTCCTCCTTCAGATATACGCTGGTGACATCTCCTCCAAGGACTCCTCCCGGATTCCATGGGTCAATGTACGCGGGAAGCTTTCCAGATTCCCTGCCAGCAGGCACGTAGGCCCAGGGGGTCACAGAAAGGACAGAAAGAAGCCCCACTTTCTGCAGTTCCCTCACAGTCTAAGAGCTTCCGCCACCCTCATCCTGCTCCCTGAAGTAAAATTCCTTTTGAAGACTTATTTTCAACCTTCTGTTACCTTTGGGCATTTGCTTTTCTTCTACTATTTCTTTCTGTCCTTATGAGAGAATGCATATGAGAGAAAGCATTTGCCTCTGTCCCTCACCTTCTGACTAACTTCACTCTGCAGATCTACCCATGTGACAACAAACAGTATGATATCATTTTATTTTTTTTTTTGCAGAGTAATATTCCATGTCTCCAAGTATCATAGTTTGCATATTCAGTCATCTGCTCTTGGACATTTAGGTTATTTTCAGATTTGGGCTATTGTGAAAAGTGTTATCATAAACATAAAAATGCAAGTGTATTTTTTGAATTATCTTTGGGCCCTTGGTGTAATTACTAAGAAATCAAGAATTTCTTGGTAGACCCCAGCATAACATGAGTTTCTGGGTAAAATCAAAGCACAATTCGCAGGTTTTTTGAGAAGTGTCTATTATTTTCCAAAATTGTTGGATCCCAAATAATATGATTAAAAAACAAAGAAAAATAAAAAATAATAAAACCCCGAAAGATTGGACCAGTCTACATTCTTACCAGCAGCGAATGAGTGTCCTTTCCCTGACTGCGTCCGTCTTCAGTGGTCGTTTTTATTTTTCGTGACGTATGCCAGTCTCATTGGTGTGAGATGATATTTCATTACCATTTGATTTTGAAGTGACTGTTTAGTAATATTTTGCTTTTATAATTTTCATTTTGATCCATATAGAAATCACAAAACTATGAACTATGAGTCTATCTCCACTATATTTGTTTTAAAGCAGAAAAATATTCACCCTAGTACTTATAAAGTATATTTTAAATTTTCTGTAATCTCTTAACATACTGTACAAACATTAAAGTAATGTTATTCTGGTTGTTAGCACTTATTTATCAATAATTTGCAATACATGCAATGGAGTTTATACAAGGTTCACCAGTTGGTTCCATGTATGCTTCACTAGCACCTTGAGAAAGCATGCATTATATCAGTTTTATATTCTCATTGCAAAGAAGTGCATTTTAACAGGCCTCAGATGACTAAAAAGCATAAATATGAAGATATCTGTAACCCCTGCTGAGTACTGAAGCACAGTGTGTGAGTCCTGGAGCAGATCAAAACATGCATGCAACTACCAAAACTAAGGTGTATGTGACTCTCAGACTTCACAATATCAAATGAAAGGGAAATAGGGTAAAAAAGAGACCATATTACCAGTAAGGAATTAAGTATACTTGTTACAATTGTTACACATCTTTCTCTTCATGTTGTGCTGTTATGAAGAGTACACCATATTTAAATCATGAGATTTAAAAGCATTTTCTGTTTAGTACAAAATCTATTACATAATAAAGGATACATATTTTTTTAAATGTTATATAGTCAGCCAATATATAATTCTTTGAACCTTAATCCATGTTGCCATTCCTCTTAAGTGATAAGTAACATTTCATAAAATAGATCTATCAAAGATCTTCTATCATTTATTCATAGAACATATAAGCTGTTTCCAGTTTTTGCTATTATTGAAGTCGGTTTGTGTGAGGCAGAAAGGAGAGGAGAGATGGTCACTTTCTCCTGACCCAACTCTGCCACCGGGACCAGCTGGGAAGGCCAGGACTGATAAAGTCTGCAAAGTCAGTACTAGTCCTTACCTAGGGTTTCCAGGTACTTTTGTTGTGTCTCACAGAAAAGAATTTCAGGAGTAGACAAGCAGTGAAGTGAAAACAGATTTTATTTGGAGGCTCCTAGGAAGGGGAAGGAGGGAGAGCAAAGGGAGAGAGAGAGAGAGAGAGAGAGAGAGAGAGAGAGAGAGAGAGAGAGAGAGAGAGAGAGTAATGTGATCAAGGGAGAATACAGGCTTCTCCAGAGATGGAGAGAGTCCAAGGAACACATCCCTGCATTAGTATAAAAACATGAAAGTACACATCTTTCATATCTCCATACTAATGCAGGGATGTAGTGTCTGAGCACATGTGCACCTGCAGAGGGGAGATGCAGGTGCACATGTGCTCAGGCACTACATGTACTCGACCACGTGGGCACAAGAAGCACTTGGGCTCAGGCAGCATATGTACACATTTCCTCTGTTCAAGGTGGCTTTTTTAGGGTTTCTCCAACCTGCCTCCATGTGAGGCCTTCTATCTAGGTAAAAACCTGTTGCTAAGATGTTATTGAATCGGGTTGAGTTGGGAGAGGCGAATGATTTTCTTTGAAATTCCTTTCCTGACCTTTTGTTCCTGCTGAAGCATATATTGGAGAAGGTACAGCCTTCTCTGGGTTTATTATTGGTGCCAGCTGAGGATCTTATAAGGCCTTAATTCCTATGCTTGCATCCTTAATACTATTGGTTTTATTACATCCTAGAAAATCCATTGCCATGGGGGCCCTTCCTTGTCTATTTGCCTACATCACTACGAATAAAATTGCTGTAAAATCTATATATGTTTTTAAGTGAATATAAATTGAGATTGGTCTGAGATTAATATACAAAAGTAAAATTATATATCACATGAAAATTGCTTTTGCATTTTTAAAAAACTGACAAAATAGTTTCTAGAATGACTAACATTTGTTATTCTCTCCAGAATGTATGAATGACCCAACTTTTCCTCATTATTGTCAACAGTTAGTACGTTCTCTATTTTTAATTTAGTCATTCTGAAGGTATTTTATAATCTTTTCATTTGAATGGTTAAGAATTTATTATGAGCTTATTTGATGCCTGCATTTGCCTGTGGGTAAAATATATCTGTCATTTTGCTCTTTGAATAATCTATTTATATACTTTTTTACTTTATTTATTTTTTTAATTTTTAAAAATTTTATTGACTCACTGCAAGATAGTTACAAGCTTTCTTGTCTGCGTTACAATTACACAATGATCAAAAACCCATCCCTCCACCAGTGCACATTCCCCACCACCAATATCCCCAGTATACACCCCTTTCCCACCATCCCCCTGCCTCCATGGCAGACAATATTCCCCATGATCTCTCTCTACTTTTGGACATTATGGCTTGCAACACAGACACTGAGAGGTCATCATGTTTGGTCCATTATCTACTTTGAGCATGCATCTCCCATCCCAACTGGTTCCTCCAGCCATCATTTTCTTAGAGATCCCTTCTCTATTCCATTTGCCTTCTCTCCTCTACTCATGAAGCAGTCTTAAAGCTATGGGGCAATCCTCCTGGTCCTTGTATCTACTGTCCTTGGGTGTCAGCCTCATGTGATGTTATTCTATACTCCACAAATGAGTGCAGTCCTTCTATGTCTGTCCCTCTCTTTCTGACTCATTTCACTTAGCATGATACTCTCTATGTCTATCAATTTATAAGCAAATTTCATGACCTCATCTCTCCTAACAGCTTCATAGTATTCCATTATGTAGCCGAGAATGCAAAAAAGCACAGTAGAAATGACATCTGTACCTATATTTTCATTGCAGCACTGTTCACAATAGCCAAAATCTAGAAACAACCCAAGTGTCCTAGGACAGATGACTGGTCAAAGAAACTTTGGTACATCTACACAATGGAATATTTACACACTTTTGAGATTTGAGAGTTTTGTACAAATACCAGTGACTATTAGTCCTTTGCTAAATATAGTGATCTTATATAGTTTTCCGGTTAATAACTGTTTTATTCTCTAAAAGAGGGTGCTTTTTCAGAACTAATGTTATTTTGTTTTACTATAGTAAATTCAAAGTATTTTATTTTTTTCTTTTTATAGGTTGTACTTTTGCTACCAAATCTAACTAACTCTTATAAAGTTTTTTTCTCTTGTTTAATTTTTCCTAAAAACTTCATTTTATGTCTTATGCCTAATTTTATAATATATTTTGGTTATTTTGAGGTGGTTTTCTATTCCATCTATGATTAATCTATGTATCCGTCCAATGATACTACATTGTCTTTGTTTTTGTAGCTATATACTAAATCTTTGACATATGAAGAGTGACTCATATTTTATTCTTTTTTCTTGGGGGGTGTATATCTGATGATGATCAGTGATTACTACTTGCTCTGCACTCAGGAATTACTCCTGATGGTGCTCAGAGAACCATAAGGGATTCTGGGCATCAAACTCAGGTTGCTGCATGCAAGACAGCTGCCCTACTTACTGTACTAGCATTCTGGCCCCTCATATTTTATTTTTTAACATTTATTTTAGCTATTTCATGACTTATGACTGTCCACATAAATTATGTAAAAGCTTATGCATAGAAAAGTTTAATAATTGCTTGAATCTTAGCATAAATTTTATTAAGTCTATAAATCATCTTGGAACAAATAAATACATTTATTATTTTGATTGTTTAAATCCAACATGGCATATATTCCCATTTATATAGATTTCTTATATTTACTTCCTCTACATTTTGTAATTTTTTAGAATATGGACTATGTCCATGTTCCATTAAATATACAGTTATGTCTTTACTTTTCTTTGAATCAACTGTAAATAGGACATATTTTAATTGTCCACACACCTGGCTGTCTTCCCAGGGGCCCCTTGGAGGGGATAGGTTCCAGCTTCCCTCCCTGCCCCAAGCAGAGCTCCCAGGGGCCAAAGACCACTGGAACCTAGCCACAGTCATGCTCAAGGCCCTTATCCACACGTTTGGACAAGCCTCACACATGAAGGTACCAGCAGAGGAACCCAGGTGTCTGTAATCCCATCAATGGCCAACATCCAGAGACTTAAAACCAAGCTCCCAGAAGCAATATCTTATAACCTACTTCTCCCTCTGGGAGAAACTAACAAGCTACTGAGTTTCCTGCCCACATGGGACAGCCTTGCAAGCTTCCCATGGTGTATTCATATGCTAAAGCCAGTAACAAGCTGGATCTTATTCCCCTGACCCTGAAAAAGCCTCCAATGGCATTTTGGGGAAGGCTGAGTGGAGAGAGGCTTCTAAAATTCCAGGGATAGGACAAATGGAGAGGCTACTGAGCCCGCTCGAGAAATCGAAGATCAACGGGATTTCATGATTTGTGATGATGTAATTCGTGATTTTAATTTTAGCTTCCACATTCCCTGCTAATATGTAGAAATTGATCATTGCAACTCTCTATCTTATATTATCTGGTTTTGTTGAATTCACATGTTAGTTCTATACTTTTTGTAGACACAACATTTCTTTTTTTATTCCATACTTTCTATGTAACCCATATTTGCCAATAAGGATAGATTTATTTCCTTTCCTATTTGTACTCCTTTTTTGCTTTCCTTCCTCTGTTGCTCTTTTTTTGTTCTTATTTTATTTTTATGTAGCAACAGGGACTAGATCTTCCAATACTACATCATTAATACACATGCTGGGAAGGAATATTCGTTTAGTACAACTGGTCTTAGGAGGAAAGATTGGCTCTCTTATCAAATAAAGATTTTAGATGAGGGCTTTTGCAGATACTCTATCATACTGAAGTAATTTTCTTCCATTAACTTCTGGAGAGCATTTGTAGTATCTGAGTCTTAACCTTTAAAAATTGTTTCTGATCTAATTTATATGATCAAAAAAGTTTTTTACTTTCTAACTTCTGTATATTAAAAAACTGGCTTTTTTTTCAAATAGTGGTCTTTTAAAAAATAGTATCATATCCAGAATAAATCCTTTTTTGTTCATACTGTATAGTTTTTCTTAAATTATTTAATTTGTTAATATCTTGCAATAGACTTTTAAGTAGACATTTATTCATCCTAGATATATATTGATTAGTAAGTCGCTCTCCTTTTATATAGTTTTTAGGTTTTGTTATCAGGGCTAAACTGGAATCACAAAATTTATTGAGTAGTTTAAGTAACACTTTTAATTTTCCAAATTTAGACACTATTCAACTGTCCATAACTGAAATGATCCATTAATTTTGTTATTCTGTTGCAAAGCAATGAAATAGACTATTGCTTTAAACTACTGTTATAAGATACATGTATAAAGATACATTTATTTCACATTATCTTAGTAAAGAAGCAACTACAAAAGACTATATTAAATAAAATGTTATTTACAGAAATAATCAAAAATAAGAGAACTAACACATGATTTTAAGCATTAGGGTAGCAGTTAGCCTTTTTCAGTAGTCCTACGAATCTTTCTCTGAGGTGCTGATCTCGTCCTCTTTCTTACTTCGGTGCAAGCTATATTGATGTGAGTGGCAAATTGATCTGTTTACTTACACACTTCTTTCTTTTATAAAATTTTATTGAGACAATATGGTTTACAGCAGTTTCTATATTATTGTTTTCTGCTTGCAATGCTACTTCACCACCCTCACCACTAGAGTGTCAATAACCCACCAAATGTATCCCACATACTTATTTCTTTATTTTATACTTTTACTAAAGAAAAACCATCAACACCTCATTGTCATTCATTCAGCTAATGAGGGAGATCCTTCCACATGTCAGTTTTACTTCTTATTTGAGCTCTGGCAGGAATAATTCAATACTTATGTAAACATAAAGATAAAAATACCTGTCTTTATTGTATGTTTCAGTAGAAGGACATGAATTCCATTGCTTTCAATGAAGAACCACCATCTATTTTTGGTAGTTTTAGGCATTATGTTGAACAGTGTCATTGATGACCAATGCCCAATCCATGTAAAATAGTTTTAGAAAAGAAAATAGATTAAAAAGTAATTCTGTCAACTGCTTTTCATTTGATGTGAACTTTTTTGTGCCTGCTTTGTACTTAAAAATAGTAACATAACAGGATTCTTCATAACAATACCCAGTTAATTAAAAATAAATTAGTCTGATAGAATCTGTGATTGTAGATATTCTTTCTTTAGTGTTCTGTGATTAAGATTGATAAATGAATAAAGATTTTAAAAATACATATTAGGAAATAAAAACTTTGGTTTATGAAGAACATTAAGAATCTGAGAGTAAATGAAGCCAACACCTTAATTTCAACCTATGATAACCTGAGGAAAGAGCCTGTCATACCATGCCAAACTTGCATAGAATAGTACATTATTGCATGAAAAAAAAAAGAATCTGAGAGTATCCTGAATTCAAAAGAATAAGCAGGAATGGCATATTGCATGGTCAGTTGTACTATGTCTCATATGAAAAAAAAGCAAATAATTCACTGAATTCTACTTCTACTCAAGAGACTCAAAGTTCTTAAGCTTTATGTGCATAGAAAGACCCCTGGCCCCTCTAAATGCCTCTGGTGGTTTGTGAAGCATCACACTGCAAGAAGGTGTAAAAAAAAAAACTCATCAAAAACCCTGAGGAACAGGAAAACTTCTTTGTAGAAAATCAATTCCATCCAACTGCATTGTATACTCACTTTCAAGTTACCCTCACAAAAAATAGTTGCTATTGATCTATCCACCCTATCACCCATACTCTCCATTTCTCTGTTCTATTTTACAATCTCAAGGAAAATATAATATTTAAAAATTAAAACCTACCAATGCCTTGTTTTTTTTGCTTTTTGAGTCACACCTGGCATTGCTTAGGGATTACTCCTGGCTCTGCACTCAGGAATTACTTCTGGTGGTACCATATGGGATGCCAGAGATCCAACCCAGGTCAGCCGCATGCAAGGCAAATGCACTACCCACTTTAGTATTGTTCTGGTCCTAATGGCTTATATTCTTAGACTAGACCAAATATAAACCTGTGAATTATAAATTACTAGATGGATTAACAAGATAAAATAGTGACTCAAAATTTTAGCGTGCATGAAAAATCACCTGCAGAGGACTTTAAAATGCAGACATTGGGTTGAAGTGAAATTACAGGAGTTAAGGTATAGCCTTGCATGCAGTCTATCCAGTTGACATCTGGAACTGGATTGCCAATTCCCCATGCATCATCAGGTATAGCCCTAAAAGGTGGCATGGAGTATCCTTTGCACTGCAGGGACTGAAGAGTACCATGTCCTTGGATCTTCGCATTTAACCACTGGCTGGGTTTTCTGGAAATCATTGGGAGGGAACCCTGGACATCCTGAGTAGCACTTAGGGAACCGACCAACATAATAAAATTTAAAAGGTCAATTGTAGACAATTGGACACCATATCCACAGGTTATCGTGGAGTCCTGTGTTCTTTATTTTCTAACAGTCTCTCAAGTGATTTGTTACATAAGAACTAAAAGAGAGACAGAAAAAAGTAGGGGCAAAGACAGAAGTAAGCTGAATAAATGAAAATTTCACATGGATGAATAGGTATACAAAAGAATATGTAATTTTCTAATGCAAGTGAAAAAGACAGTTATAGTGCTGCCATATTTTAGTGATATTAGACTTGATTTATAGATGTAAGATATCACTAAATAATTATTCACTGACTTCACTAAAAGAGAAGATTTTTTATGGGACTATGGATCAAACCTGGGATGACCATGTACAAGGCAAACTCCTCACCCACTGTACAATCTCTCTGAATCTATCCTTTAATTATTTTGGATTTAAAATGCTTAGTCAGTTAAAAGAGATTTTTTTAAATGAGGGAGTAAACTGTAGAACAGTCAAGATTGAGCATTCCAAAAGAGTCAGATTATGTGGGTGGTATTTGTCCTTAGGTCTCTCTGTAACCTGAATTCTTGATCTTTGCAACTATTGGTTTGGTTTGAAGAAATTCATTTGTCCTAAAAAATAAGGCTTAAATGCAAAATAAAAGATCAACTACATGGCATAATTCACACACAAATGTTTGTCTCTTTATATGTACATACATGTATATGTATAAGTATATATATATGCATACATATATATATATATGTCTCACAATGGAGACATTACTGGTGCCTGCTTGATGAGCAACAGGATGACAGTGATACAGTGACAGTGATATACATATATACATATATGCATATATATTTGTACATATGAATATATATATGAATATGTATATATATAGAAAGAGTCCTATTACAATGCCATATTATTAAGAAACATTTCAACATTGTATCCTCCATATAAGGCATAAACATTGTTTAATAAAAGATCTTAGAATGAATTCAGGTTACAGAGAGACCTAAGTACAAATACCACCCACATAATCTGACTCTTTTGGAATGCTCAATCTTGACTGTTCTACAGTTTACTCCCTCACTATTCTGGCCCCCGTGGATCTGGCCCCCGTGGATCTGGCCCCCCAACCCACTATTACAGCCTAGTTAAATAGGTGTGGTCACAATCAATAGGGTAAGGTCCTTTCCCTTAGGGGATGCTTCTCCTAGGACTTAATTCTCTTTCAACAGGAGGATCCACCCAAGGGCAGAGTCCCATGAATGTGTTTCTCTTCTCAGCCAGCAAGCATATAAGAATTCATAATATTAATTATTTTGTATGGACACAATAAGAGATGCATTAAAGCTTATGGAATTGCTCTCCTGGGGCCATCTCAATCTCAGACTACAGTGCTCAGGCCAGATCAGTCTTTCCTATCTCTGGCAGGGTCCTAGTCTCATAATTACTATTGGATCATGACAGCATTTGTCTATGATCAAGCTCTTAACTTATAGTTAAGAATTAGGCACTTTGGCCAGGCCCATCTCGATGCCAGGGTAGCACACAACTCACCGCTTGCCCTGGGTCCTTCTCGTCCCACGTCGGGGACCCTGCTTTGGGGTGCTAGGAACTGAGGGCAACTGAGGCTTAAGTGCAGAAAGCAGATGCCCGGGAGGGAATAATATTCGAGGCCAATTAATTCCCAAGTTATAAAAACATAATATTGTCTTCTTGTGGCTATACAAAACAGACATAGCTTTAAAGTAAATTATTCAAAAGGCACAAGAAGAGGAGAAAGGCAATATTAACTTATATAATATAAATTCAGTATCCTAGGAAGGTCTGACCTTACAAATTAGCAGAGTCAGATTAAGGGAAAGCCGCAGATGAACTCTTTTCGGGAAGAGAGCATAGAGAAGTGATTATAGCTAAACAAAAGGATGGGAGAGATTCGGGAACACCTTGATGGGTGTGACTCGGGTAAGCCTAAACTCCGGGGAAAACCGGGACAAGCTACTTATGGCAAGGAGGGAGAGGACAAAGTAATGTCATCCTACAGCTGTCTAAGATTTTGATGATTTAATTAGTAAGACAAGTAAATTGTGATTATGCATACATTTTATTTTAGTTATTCCATTAGCATAAGGTTATAAGGTTTGAGTAGAAAAATAATTATTAAATAATCAAATACACACAGTCACAAATGGCCCTGATAGACTTTTGTCTAAGCAAATGGATATGTGGTGTTTATTTAAATGTGTGATTGCATACTTATGATACTGTGTGTTTACAATATGTGTATATTATAACAAGTTTAGTGGTAATATTAATTTGAAAACATCATTTATTAAAAAATTATTTTAATTTTTAATAATAGCTCTAATTTTATTATTTTTCTTTATATATGTATCATATTTTACCTTAGTAAAATATTTTAATATTTAAATATTTTAAATATTTTTATATTTTAATATTTTAAATAGTTTAAATATATTAAGTTCAATATGTAGGACTACTCACTATTTTTAATTACTAGAAGTAAATTAACATCTTTTACTACTTATCTGAAATCCTGTGATATGCTCTCTTTTACTTGCACAGATAAGTTTTTTCAGTCATTTCTCTAGAGTACAACATATATCGTTCACAAAAATTAGAACAATGCAATATTTGTATTTGTATTATAATAAAAATGGTCATTCTAGCAATACAGATTCAGTCATAAATGGAATAAAATATTTGTATAAAGTATAAAATTTCTTTAACTTCTTAAATTAAAATAGTTAACATTAAAAATAGGAATTGGTTCTTGTTATAAACATAAGCATTGTTCTCAGGAGAGCCTTATTATTAATAATTAGTATTTGATTAGTCATTTAAAAAATATATAGCTATAATTGCAGTGATTGACATACATCTCACACACTGCAGTCACATTTTGAGATCATATTACAAATATTGCTCATCAATAAGGATAAAAAAGTTAGTTACACAGTTGAAACAAGTCTGTTTGCAGTTAACACAGAAGACATTTAGATGAATAAAAAGGTCGAAAGAGAAACAAAATCTGTAAGGTTTGCAGACAATGTTTATGCATGGACATGGGTCCCAGATGGTGGAACAAAAATTATCCCCAAATCTGCCTAGATTACTGTGTATTGCTTGCAACAGTATCTTCCATCTCTTCCAAACCATGCGTGGCAAGAAAAGTGCTGAGTTATTCTGTGAGTTGCACAATTTATTTAGAAAATGTAGTTACTACAGCAATGGAGATTATTAGAGAAAGTAAAAGGGCATTAGGGTCATTGTAGTATTGAGATAAACCTCAGCCATGTATAAATTTTCACAAACTTATTTTTGTGACCTATTATTATTTCCTTTTGTCTCCTACAATGCTGAGATTTATGGCAAAACTAACACACTCCACTAAAAGTTTTGTTAAATACAGAGATTTCCAACTACATAGAATTTTCTTGTTTCTTTTAGAAATGTCTAGAGGGCAGAAGAGATAAAAGCTTCACTACTTTTATCATCTCTTCCTGGCTATGACTCTTCTGGGACAAGAGTAGGACAAATAATAGGTTGGGAAGCAATTTCAGTCCAATGTGTGAAAAGTACCAATATGCCAATTTTTTGTCTTCTCACACAATTTATCTATTTTTAGGTAGACAGGGGCACCCAGGAGCAGCATTCACTGGACATACATCCCACTCTTGGCAATAATAGGCCAGGTGGACTGGGACTTCAAAGTTAGAACCAGAGGATACAGCTCTACTCAGGTCCTCTAGTGATGGAACCACCAGGGTCAGTCTGGTGTTGTTTCGGTCACATACTCATTTTATCTGTGCTTTTATACATCTGTCTGAGAATGCTGAGTGCTTGCCATGATAATCTTTGCTTAATTCAACCCAAACTTATCAATAGGCAAACAAATCAACCCATCAACCTGCTCTTCACAGTAACTTTAGAAAGCTGTATCACTGTCACTGTAGCACTGTCATCCTGTTCATCAATTTGTTCGAGCAGGTTCCAGCAACGTCTCCATTGTGAGACTTGTTACTGGTTTTTGGCATAACAAATATTCTACGGGTAACTTGTCAGGCTCTGCCGTGCAGGCGGGATACTCTCAGTTGCTTGCTGGGCTCTCCTAGAGGTACAGAGGAATCCAACCCAGGTCGGCCGCATGCAAGGCAAATGCACTACCCGATGTGCTATCACTCCAGTCTTAGAAAGCTACCAAATAAAAATATTTTCTCTCTCCCTTGTGATATAAATCTTTGCTACCTAGAATGCTTCAAAATACTGAGTTGTTCTTTCGAGTGTGAACACTCAGGCTATAGTATTGGCTCCTAATCCCCTGAGAAGTAGAAAGACATAGTTTCAGTTGTTGTTTGCTCTAACCTGAAGCCTAACTTCCTATCATAATTAGCATAAAGTGTTTGTGGATGCATAAACATAGAATACACAAAATCAGAAAAATACAAGACGTTTGTTTATAAGACAGAAAAACAAGATAGCAAGTAAGGAATTTTCCTTGCAAGCAATTAATTCCAGTTCAATCCATACATGGCACAACATACCAAAGCATTTCCAGGACTAACTCTTGAGCAGAGAGCCAGGAGTAAGACCTAAATGCCATTGGTTATGAGCCACGCCCACTATAAATAGATTTTCATTTGGATATGTATCAATTGGCAAAACCAGATGACAGTCATAAGGACAAAACACCGTTATAATAACCTTCAATGCCTTTTCAAGCACACACAAGTATTTAAACAGAACCAACTTTTCTTTTGTTGAGCTTAGGTTACACTGAAGTATTTCCTCTAATGCAATAGTTATCATCGAATTAAATCTGACATTCCACCTTTGCCAGGTGTCTGCCCTCTTTTATTTAGACAAAATTGGTTGTTGCTGTGATGAATTTCAGGTTCATACCTGATATTTTACCACCACTTGTTGTAATTTTGTCTAACAAGATTTCTGTACTCCTGATAGTTCTGATCCATTAATCATTTCATCCCCAGTGTTTTTCTGACCTGGCCAAAACTCCAGTTCCTCAGTCTTACTGGCCTCAAAATATATCTGTTCTTTGCACTCCCAATTCCTCTCTGGGATTGGCAATGTATAGAGTGTGCATTTAACCAGTTAAATAAATAAATGCAGTTTCCAAAGGTACTGAAATGGGTTAGAAACCCATCCTTAATTCTTGTAAAAATAAAATGATAGAAGAATAGCCTTACATAATTTTCATATTATACTTTGGTGCTGGAGCAATAGCACAGTGGTTGGGCGTTTGCCTTTCACTCGGCTGACCCGAGTTCGATTCCTCCCCCTCTCTCTGAGAGCCCGGCAAGCTACCGAGAGTAACATGCCCTCGAGGCAGAGCCTGGCAAGCTACCCATGCATATTGGATATGCCAAAAACAGTAACAATAAGTCTCTCAATGAGAGACGTTACTGGTGCCCACTCAAACAAATCAATGAGCAACGGGATGACAGTGATGACAGTGACTTTGGTGCACATTTTTTATATAAATTTTGAAAAACTGTTTTTCATTTATCCATATTACATTAATCAATCTACGAATTTAAGTCAGCTATAGAGTTACAGCGGGTAGGGCATTTGCCTTGCATGCGGCAGGCGCGGGTTTGATTCCTCTGCCCCTCTCAGAGAGCCCAGCAAGCTACTGAGATTATCTTGCCCACATGACAGAGACTGTCATGCTACCCGTGGTGTATCTGATATGCCAAAAACAGTAACAAGTCTCACAATGGAGACATTACTGGTGTCCACTCGAGCAAATTGATGAGCAATGTGATTACAGTGACAGTGACAGTGATAGAGTTTATCTTAAATTGTTATTAATTTATGTTGATAATTAAAAATAAAATAATGGAGAATGTATAAATAAATAGGCAAAAATCCTAAGGATATGGGTCATTAAACTTTCTTTTCATCTGTATTTGTTTACTTATGAATCTATCTACATCAATATGGTAGAATTTCCTGGACTCTGATTCCTTAATATCTTTCAGATTGCCTAAAGGAAACAAATGATCTCTGACTTACCTAGAAAATTAATCCAAATTCTCAAATTTAAATTACTTCCCCTTTTGACTTTATAACATCTGCTTACCAACGAGGAAGTAAAGAGGTAAATCAGTAGGATAATGTTGATTGCCAGCATCAGATTTTATTATTCTTCATTAAATAAGAATATTGATGAGGCATTATTTATAAAGTCTTAATGATGTACTGAAAAGAATATATAATTAGAGTTGTGAAATAGCAATATGTATTTTAGAGGTCACAAGTTAATCCAAAAGTTCTTGCTTCTTCCTATTTGAATAATTACAATTATTTGCTTTGCATATATGTGTATATATATGCATTTTTATTTTGTCACCATAAAATTACACAGCTATTTATTATTGGATTTCACACATACAGTGCTTCAATGACAATTCATTCAGCAGTGTCCACTTTCCTCCATTAACGTTTCTCCCTTCCCACCATCTGCCTCCCACCCACCAGTCTGCCTCTACAAGGAAAGCTATTTTCCCTTTTTTTGTAAGTTTTTGCTCTGTGATTTACAGTACTGTTACTTATAGGATTTCAGGCATATCGCTGTTCACCTTTCAGCATCATCTCATTCTCCCAGTGGAACATATCCTTCTACCATAGTTATTGCTCTTTCCCTGTCTTATCCCCCATCCTCACCTCCAAGCCCCGCCAAGTGGTATGTTTAGATGACTGGATAAAAAAATATATATTAGATATCACTATATCGCTGTCATTCCATTGCTCATTGATTTGCTTGAGCAGGTACCAGTAACGCCTCCACTACGAGACTTGTTGTTACTGGTTTTGGCATATCAAAAAATGTCACAAGTATCTTGCCAGGCTCTGCAGTGTGGGTGGGATACTCTCGGTAGCTTGCGAGCTCTATGAGAAGGGTGGAGGAATCAAACCCCGGATGTCCAGGTGCAAGGCAAATGCTCTACCCTCTGTGCTATTGCTCCAGCCCATATTACATATACATAATGGAATAGTACTCAGCCATAAGGAAAGATAAAACCAGGTAATTTGCTGCTTCACAAATGAATCTCATGCTGAGTGAAGTTAGTCAAAGTGAAGAGACCAATACAGAATAATCTTTCTCATATGCAGGATAGAAGGAAACACAGTGGTAGAATAATGATTGCCCAAAGACAATGGAAACAAAGAACTGGCCTTCAGTGGTGATTGGCAATTACGTATTGAGAAGCTGCTAATGCCTGCAATGTGCAAACAGTATCAAGAGTTTCAAACTATTGTGCTCTTCCCCTGAAACAAGACTCTATCCAATGAAGTGCTTAAAATCATGCTGGTTAGATGAAGCTTGCCAATGTAAGACGATTAGTAAATAAAGAGGTGAATACTACATGGAAATTATATGAACCTTTTTGTTAAGTCATCTCATGACTTAACACATAAATGTTTGTGAAGGAGCAGAGTATATGGTCAATAGATTTGGAGCACGTGCCATCATACCAAGCTCTGGCTGGCTTTGATCCCTGACACAATATGGATCTCGGGGCACACCACTTATGGCCCCGGTCTCCCCCAGCACCAAGGGCCATGTGTGCTGCAGTTGCTGGAGGAACACTGA
This sequence comes from Sorex araneus, assembly GCF_027595985.1. Classification (NCBI taxonomy): domain Eukaryota; kingdom Metazoa; phylum Chordata; class Mammalia; order Eulipotyphla; family Soricidae; genus Sorex; species Sorex araneus. The sequence continues at coordinate 176,574,193 of NC_073313.1, read as the reverse complement.
ATTATCTGACCCACTCTGTTGGGTCAGGCACCGCTGGGAGTGGTCCTCTCTGCCACCTGCCACCCCAAGTATCACTGGGTGTCACCCCTATATAAAGAAATAAATGTAAACATAACTAAGATCTTTGGGGCACTTTTCCCACTATTAATGTGGGAAAAGAAAAATAAAAGAAACTAAATGCATATCTCTGTGTTAAGGAGCTCAGAATTTGAGAAGGAAAAAGTAAATGAAAATAACCACCATATTCCCAGAAAATGGCAGAATTCTATAACACAGGGCAGCTAGGTTAAGTAAAGAGAAAATAAAGAATCATGGAGAAGTTGAGAGAGTAAATAATTTTAGAATATTTATTATCTCCATAAAGAAATAAGACTTGTCAGAAGACTAGTAAAGAATTAGCAATTCATAGTATTATAAATAATCCCATACAACAGAAACAGACAGGCCTTTTGTTGGCTTTGTGGGACTCCAAAGTAGCGCTGAGATGAGCACAGGGATTGTTTCAAGTGATGTTTGGCCTAGCAATGTGGATGGTTCAATTCCACCCTAATTCAAGGTTATTTGTTTATATTGTTTGAGTTTCTGATAAATCTAAACTAGCTTTCCGGTATATTAAATACTAGAGAAGAAGCCACTGAAGATTAGTAAGGCTAATGGGATTGATAGTAGACCTCATGACTGACTACTGTTTCTTAAACTACACATATTCCCCTGATCCAGGTCTAACTGAAAACAAGACATAAAGCATGAGGTTGAATCTTCCTTGACAACATTTTGGTTGAGAGAATGATAAGTTAATAGTTTATGCTATATAGTACTCAAATATTTTGTACTTTTTAATTTTAGGGCCACCCCCAACCTTACTCAGAGCTTACTCCTAGCTCTGTGCTGAAGGATAATTGATATGGGGCTCTGGGGACCTTGTGCAGTGGTGGGTATTGAATCCAAGTTGGCTGTGTGTAAGACAAGAACTCTTAACTATTGTACCATGTTCTGTCTCCTGTCACTGTCACTGTCATCACGTTGCTCATCGATTTGCTTGAGCTGAGATCAGTAAAGTCTCTCATTGTGGGACTTATAGTTACTTTTTAAAATTTTTTTTATTAGAGAATCACTGTGATGTACAGTTACAAACTTATGAACTTTTGTGTTTACATTTTACTCATACCGTGATCATTTACCCATCCCTCCACCAGTGCCCATTCACCTCCACGAATGATCCCAGTATCCCTCTCACCACCCCAACCCCATCCCCCACCACCCCACCCTGCCTCTGTGGCAGGGCATTCCTGCTTTGTTCTCTCTCCTTTTGGGTGTTGTAGTTTGCAATAGAGGCATTGAGTGGCAATCATGTTCAGTCTATTGTAACTTTTTTTTTTGGCATATTGATTATACCACGGGTAGCTTGCCAGGCTCTGCCATGTGGGTGAGATACTCTCAGCAGTTTGCTGAGCTCTCCGAGAGGGGCGGAGGAATCGAACACAGGTTGGCCGCATTCAAGGCAAACACCCTAGCAATGATCTATGCTCCAGCTCATTCTGTCTCCTATAGCACTTAATTAAAAAATGATGAAAAACTGCAATAATGACCAAAGTGAAATCAGTAAGGAAAAAACTCAAAAGGCAACTCCTTGGATTTTAGGATTTCTATTATCATTCTAGAAATGTTTAGGGTGTCAGAGCAGATAGTACTGTAAGTTTAGTGTTTGCCTGTATGCGCTGACATGGGTTCAATTCCTGGCATCCCATATGGTTCCTGAGCACCCTGAGAGTGATTCCTGAGTTCAATGTCAGGAGTAACTCCAGAGGATAATCAGGTGTGACCCCCAAACAAAGACAATCCAGAAAAGTTTAGAACAGAATAGTGAGATATGACAACAAATGAGACTAGAAAAACTTCCAAATTTTTTCACATTTCTCAGATATGACAAATTTTTTAGAATTGTTAGGCCTCTACTATTTTCCATTTTTAATTGACTTAATTTGAATTACCAGAATACAGTGAATGCATTTCTCTCTCTGCATATGTATATGCATATATGCATATATACTAATATAGGAATGATATAGAGTTGAAATAATATAGAGCTTTAAAAATACCTTAGATACAACTTCACATTATGAGTATAATTTGGTTTTATTTCATTTGGAGTTCTTTTGTTGAGACAGATTCACAGGTAGCTGTGCTCAGGAACTACTCCTGGTGTGTCACTCTCAGCAGGGCATGGGGTGACCATTCAGTGACTGGGATCAAAATAAGCCTCCCACATGCAAAACATCCATTCATCCTTTTGAGCAATCTCTCTGACTCACCTTTAGCCATCTGTCTTGGGGAGAGGAGGTGGGAGTTATTTGGGGTTTTGTTTGGGATGCAACAGCAATTTGTGTATAGGTCCTCTATGTCTCTGTGCCTGAGGGTCATTTCCCGCAGTCTTCAGGGACTGTATTTTATCAGGAATGGAACTCAGGACTCATATATGGAAAATATATGGTCAACCCATCAAACTGACTCTGCAGCCCTTCTGTATTTTTAAAATACACCCTTTATCAGAAAATGACTTTACCATACTATGTTTGTTTAGTTTCAATAATATTCCTGGAGAGGATCCAACTCAATAGTGCTTTGAGGCTGTTCTTAGTGGTTCTCAGGGTTGGTATATAGTATTGGGGTAGTATATGCTATATGATATTAGAGTTCCCACACACAAAGCATGAACTTTTACACTGAGCCCTAAACATTTTTTTTTAAATGTAGTCACTGTGAAATATAGTTACAAAGCTGATCATGGTTGGGTTTCAGTCATAGTGTTTGAATACGCATCCCTCCACCAGTGTACATTTCCAGCACCAGTGTCTCAGTTTCACTCCCGCCACCCTCCCCACAGCCTATATCTATGGCAAGAACTTTCCTTTTCTCTCTCTCTCTCTCTCTCTCTCTCTCTCCTCTCTTCTCTCTCTCTTTCTCCCTCCTTCTGTCTGTCTGTGTCTCTGTTTGCCTGCCTGCCTACATGTCTGACTGTCTATCTGTCTCTCTCTCTCTCTCTCTCTCTTTCTGTCTCTCCCTCTCCCTCTCGCTCTCTCTTCCCCACCTCTCTGGGGCATTATGCATTATGGCAATACAGGTACTGAAATGTTATCATGTTGGTTGGTACCTTTACCTGTTTTCAGCACACAGTTCTTATCCAGAGTGATCGTTTCCAACTATCTTTGACATGGTGGTCTCTTCTCTTCTCTATCCCAACTGCCTTTCCCCTAGCATTTAAATTAGACTTCTAACCTTTGACTAATACTCCTGGCCCTGATTTCTACTGTCCTTAGGTACTGGTCTCATATTATGGTTTTTTTTCATATTCCACAATGAGTCCAATTGTTACATATCTATCCATATCCTTATGACTCATTTTAGTCACCATGATATTTTCTATGTCTATCAATTCATAAGCAAATTTCATAACTTCATTTTTCCTAATAGCTGCAGAGTATTCCATTGTGTGAATGTATCTTGCTTTCTTTAAGCAAGCATTTGTTTTAGAGCACTCAGATTGTTTCTAGATTCTGGCTATTGTGAGTAGTGCTGCAATGATCATTGACATGCAGATAGCATTTCTGCCATGTGTTTTGTGACCCCAAGCGCATTTCCCAGAAGTTATATTGCCGGGTCAAATGGAAATTCAATTTCTAGCTTTTTGAGGAATGCCCATATTGTTTTCCAAAAGGACTGGACCAGTTGGCATTCCCATCAACACTGAAGAAGAGTCCATTTCTCGCCTTTCTTGCTACATCTAAAAGGTACCACCCTAACCCAAAACCAGCCATGAAGAGCCTGTGAGAGGTGAGAGGGAATTAAATTGGGACACAGGAGTACAACCAGGTCAGCAGCCAGGAGTTTGAACCCTGGAAGAGCTAGTCACCCTAAACTATTTTTAACTCTTAAATTCCCACAAGATAAAAATATAAATTGAAACTGCAACGTTAAATGAGAAATATCAAAAATGGATTCAAATATCACCTGTTGAAAAGAATACTAGCCATTAGTTAATATACAGGTGGAGTCTCTGAAGCAAGAAACACTTGAAACTTCTAACCTTCTGAAATTACTAGTAGTAAATTTTACAAGCAACTATTATCTCAAGAAAGAGAGGAGAGGAAGACAGAAAGAAAGAAAGAAAGAAAGAAAGAAAGAAAGAAAGAAAGAAAGAAAGAAAGAAAGAAAGAAAGAAAGAAAGAAAGAAAGAAAGAAAGAAAGAAAGAAAGAAAGAAAGAAAGAAAGAAAGAAAGAGGCTCCCCTTTCAGGTTAGTGGAGTGAACGGGTGCCATCCTATCTGCGCCTGCACCTCCACCCCCTGCGCTGTCTTCCTCGGACCCTGGCTCCACCTTTCCTGAGCAACGCCCATCTAGACCCTCATCACCTTCCAGCGCTGGCCCACTGCTCCACTCCCCTTTTCAGGTTAGTGGAGTGAACGGGTGCCATCCCATCTGCGCCTGCACCTCCCCACCCGCTGAGGTCACCCACCCACATTTTGTTAGTGGGCGTGGCCTCAACAAAAGTGGGGGTGGCTTCAACAAAGAGGGCGTGGCCTCCTCCGGAGTGGCGGCCACTAACGCGGCCGCAGTTATTTTTTTTTTTTCAAATACCAAGCAGTCATTTGGTACTCCTCAATATTCATCACCTATATCCCTGAATATCATCTTCGAGGGCCTTAAAATACTTCCTAAATAAGTTCCTAGCTAATTCCAAATATCAAAAACTACCAATGAGTAGAAGCAGCTATTCAAGCCAAACCTAATGGACCTCACTCTCAAAAAGTATTGCTTGAACTTTCACATAAATAATAGAGGAACATCAGAGAGGCACATCTTCTAGAGGGAGTACAGAAGAAATTGATCACCACTGACCAAACCCATTCAGAATCCTTTTTCACAACCAGAGGTGAACTTTAAGGCCCCTTTGCCATATATGAAGAAACAGCGCAAATCCCTGCCACAAGGAGAGGACGAAGAAAAGAGTCTTGATGCATCACTAGACCTTACCTACAAACTGGAGCTCTCCGATAAAGAATTCAGAGCTGAAATCCTCAAGATGTTCAATCAACTCAATCGAAAGTTTGACAAGGTATTCGTTACATTAAAGGCGGACCTCACAGAAACGATACAACAGACAGCTGTTGGAAGAAATTACGGGAAGAAATGAGAACAGAAAGAAAAAACCTACAGAAGGAAATGTCACAAATCAAGGATTCCGTAGATGAATTAAAAATCTCAGTGGGTGCCCTCAACAATAGAATGACTGCAGCAGAGGACAGAATCAGTGAGCTTGAAGATCAGCTCCAGGAAGCCTATAGGCAACAACAATCAATGGGGAGAAACCTCAAAATAGCTCTAGGGAGAATTAGAGTCCTAGGGGATGAATTCAAGAGGAACAACATTAGAATCATTGGACTACCAGAACCACAGGGAACCAACCCCAATGAAAAAGCCACAGTCAAAAAAATCATTGCTGAAAAGTTCCCAGAGCTGGACAATGCAGACATCCAGATTCAAGAAGCCAGAGGGGTACCAAATAAAAGAGACCCTAACAGAAAAACTCCAAGACATATCATAGTTAGGATGATGGACGTAACAGATAGAGACACATTACTGCAAGCCACAAGGTCGAAGAAGGAAATCACATACAATGGAGCACTGCTTAGACTCACAGCAGACCTATCGGAGGAAACTCTCCAAGCTCGAAGGCAGTGGTGGGATATAGTGAAAAAACTCAATGAGATGAATGTTTCATCAAGAATACTTTACCCGGCCAAACACTCATTCAAACTCGAAGGAATTATACACTATTTTGGGGATAAACAACAACTCAGGAACTTCATAGACTCTAAACCAAACGTAAAAGAAGGTCTAAAGGGGCTACTATAAGACAAGAAAAACCCCTACAAGCACAACAAATATTTACAGAAAGATGGCACAAAACCCTATGACAATAATCTCTCTCAATGTCAATGGTCTTAATTCACCAATTAAGAGACACAGACCGGCAAAATGGATTCAGAGACTCAACCCAATATTCTGCTGCCAGCAAAAAACACATCTGAATAGCCAGAACAAACACAGACTCAAAGTCAAAGGATGGAAAACAATCCTGCAAGCAAACAACTCCCTCAGAAAAGCTGGGGTGGCTTTACTAGTATCAGACAACATAGACTTCAGGTTGAAAAAGATTAGAAGGGATAGTGAAGGACACTTTTTATTAATCAAGGGATATGTACAGCAGGAAGAAATCACACTCCTAAACGTGTATGCACCCAATGAGGGACGAGCTAAATACCTACAACAGCTGCTAACAGACCTTAAGAAGGACATTGTGGGCAACACGATAGTAGTTGGAGACTTCAACACCTCCCTATCACCTCTGGACAGATCAAGAAGATTAAAACTCACCAAGGAAATAATGGATTTGAAGGAAGAAATAGAAGAGAGAAGGCTAATAGATCTATACAGGGCTCTATATCCAAAAAAAGGGAATACACTTTCTTTTCCAGCGCACATGGAACATTTTCCAGAATAGACCATGCGCTGGGCCACGCAACATACCTCAACAGAATCAACAAAATAGACGTTGTACCAGCTATTTTTTTCAGACCATGATGCACTGAAAATAGAAGTTAATCATGGACAGATGCAGAAAAATAAATCAAACACCTGGAAATTAAATAGCTCAATGTTGAACAATGAGTGGGTCAGGAAGGAAATCAAGGAGGAAATCAAAAGGTACCTGAAAACAAATGAGAATGAAGACACGAGCTACCAGTACCTGTGGGACGCAGCAAAAGCCATTTTAAGGGGAAAATTTATAGCTCTGCAAGCATATCTCAGGAAGGAAGAAAGGGCCCGCATAAATAGCTTGACTTCACAGCTCAAGACCTTAGAAAAGGACCAACAAAAGAAGCCCAAACCAGGAAGAAGGAAAGAGATAATAAAACTTAGAGCAGAAATTAACAACATGGAAACCCAAAAGACAATTCGAAAGATCAGTGAAACCAAGAGCTGGTTCTACGAGAAAATAAACAAGATTGATAAACCACTAGCAAGACTCACAAAGAGAGAGAGAGAACACTTATAAGTCGAATCAGAAATGAAAAGGGGGACATCGCAACAGAAACCAATGAAATTCAAAAGATCATCAGAGACTACTTTGAAAATCTGTATGCCACGAAAGAAGAGAACCTTGAAGAAATGGATAAATTCCTGGATTCCTATAATCTCCCAAGACTGAACCAAGAAGACCTGGAGTTCCTGAATAGTCCTATTAACATCAAGGAAATTGAAATGGTAATCAAAAGTCTTCCCAAAAACAAAAGCCCAGGACCAGACGGATTCACTAGCGAATTCTTCCAAACATTTAAAGAGGACCTATTGCCAGTTCTTCTCAAGCTTTTCCAGGAAATTGAAGAAACAGAAACCCTCCCAAACAGTTTCTATGAGGCTCACATCTCCCTAATACCAAAAGCAAACAAGGACAACACAAAAAAAGAAAACTACAGGCCAATATCCCTGATGAACACAGATGTGAAGATTCTCAACAAAATATTAGCAAACAGAATTCAACAACTCAATAAAAGGATCATACACCACGACCAAGTGGGATTCATCCCGGGGATGCAAGGATGGTTTAACATTCGGAAATCAATCAACATAATCCATCATATCAACAAAAGAAAAGTTAAAAATCATATAATTATATCAATAGATGCAGAGAAAGCATTTGATAAGACCCCTTTATGATGAAAACTCTTGCCAAAATGGGCATAGAAGGGACCTTCCTCAATATAGTTAAAGCCGTGTATCACAAGCCTATGGCAAGCATCGTCCTCAATGGGGAAAAACTAAGAGCCTTCCCTCTGAGAACAGTGACGAGACAAGGATACCCACTTTCTGCACTTCTGTTCAATATAGTTCTGGAAGTACTTGGAATAGCGATTAGACAAGAAAAAGATATTAAGGGCATTCAGGTAGGAAAGGAAGAAATCAAGCTCTCACTATTCGCTGATGATATGATATTATACTTAGAAAACCCTAAAACCTCTACCAAGAAACTCCTAGAAACAATAGACTCATATAGTAAAATTTCAGGCTATAAAATCAATACCCAAAAGTCCGTGGCTTTTTTATATGCAAATAATGAGAGAGAAGAAAGCGACATGATAAAAGCTATCCCTTTTATTTGTGCCTCAAAAAATCAAATACCTCGGAATCAGCTTAACTAAGGAGGTAAAGGACTTGTATAATGAAAACTACAAAACGCTACTTCAGGAAATAAAAGAAGACATGAGGAAATGGAAAAATAACCCCTGCTCATGGATTGGAAGAATTAATATTGTCAAAATGGCAATTATCCCCAAAGCATTGTACAAATTCAATGCGATCCCTATAGAGATACCCTTGTCATTCTTCAAAGAAATGGAGCAAGTGCTCCTGAAATTCATATGGAACAATAAGCCCCCACGAATAGCTAAAGCAATTCTTGGGAAAAAGAAAATGGGAGGAATCAACCTCCCCAACTTCCAACTCTACTACAAAGCGGTAGTCATTAAAACAGCTTGGTACTGGAACAAAGGCAGAGCGGCAGACCAATGGAACAGGGCTGAATACTCTGACACATCCCCCCAAATATATGACCATCTAATCTTTGATAAGGGAACAAAAAAGTTGAAGTGGAGCAAGGAAAGCATGTTTAACAAATTGTGCTGGAAAAATTGGACAGCTACATGCAAAAAAATGGGCTTAGACCTCCACCTATCACCATGTACAAAAGTCAGATCAAAATGCATTAAGGACCTCAACATCAGACCAGAATCCCTAAGGTACATTGAAGACAAGGTTGCAAAACCCTCCACGACATTGAAGCCAAAGGTATCCTCAAAGCTGACACGCCACTGGCCAAGCAAGTGAAAACAGAGATAAATAAATGGGACTATCTCAAACTAAGAAGCTTCTGCACCTCAAGAGAAACAGTGACCAAATTACAAAGACAATCTACAGAATGGGAAAGGATATTTACGCAGTACCCATCCGATAAAGGGTTGATAACAAGGATATACAATGCACTGGTTGAACTCCACAAGATGAAAACTGCCAACCCGATCAAAAAATGGGGTGATGAAATGAACAGAAATTTTCCTAAAGAAGAAATCCGAATGGCTGAGAGGCACATGAGAAAATGTTACACATTACTAATCATCAGGGAAATGCAGATCAAAACAACCATGAGATATCATCTCACACCTCAGAGACTGGCCCACATCCCAAAAAACAAAAGCAACCCGTGTCGGTGTGGATGTGGGGAGAAAGGGACTCTCCTTCACTGCTGGTGGGAATGCCGACTGGTTCAGCCCTTTTGGAAAACAATATGGACGATTCTCAAAAAATTAGAAATTGAGCTTCCATTTGACCCAG